>NC_064642.1:37932482-38532482 GCF_023864345.2 Schistocerca serialis cubense
TGATACCACCCTTAACTTTATCCCTATTTGCTGTGCATGAAGTATCTTTTCTTCTATTTTCCTTGGCTGTTGTCTGTCTGGAATTTGGCTTTAACCTAAAAAACATGTCTGCTGTCTGCCTGGTCCCAATAAACACAGGGATCACCCCTTGTGTGACTGTGGCCCCCTTACAGTATCTGCTAATAGAGAAACTAACCTATCTTTCCCCTTCCTATTAAGGTGCAGGCCATGTGTAGTGTAACCCCACCTACCAATAGCATGAACTGGAACAACACTCATGTGAGACTTTGCCGGTGTATGGAGCATCCCGTTCAGCTCAGTGTTAACACGCCTTACAGCAGTGGTTACCCAGGGCTGATCATGGTGCTGAAAGACCTCCACAAACCTCATATTCGTGTGCCCAGTTTCTGCTCCTATTTTATCCAGATCACTCCTAATACTATATCTTGGATTCATAGACAGGCTGTTTCCTGCTTCCCCAACTATAATTACCTGATCTTCCTTCTAAAAGTCCCTGCATAGCTGACCTAAGTTTTCTGTCACCTGGCTGAGGCTAGCACTTGGTTTCACTAAACTTGTGACCTGGTACACTGTCCCTAATTTCTCTTGAAGCTGTGGGCCCACACCCCTCTCATGACTGCTACCTATAAGCAGAATTCTTCTTTTCCTATTCTGGTTTGATCTCAAGCTGTCTTTTTTCTTTAAGCTAGTATTCTGTTTCAACCTACTTTCGACTACATCTGGATGAGGCCCTTCCCCCACTACTTCAGATAGCAAGCCAAACTGATTTGCTAACTGAATTTCAGAAGTTTTATCAATTGTTTCCCTTTTTCGCCCTTTGCTTGCTACCCTTTCCCTGCGCCCAGAGTCCTTTTACTCCCTTAGCTTACATAATTCCAAATTCGCGATTCTAATTCAGCCTTAATGGCACAAATCTTTGCCCCCTGTTCTGCGATTTTTCTGTCCTTTCTACATAATGTACAATGCCATGGAAGAGCCTCATTATCTACCCTCGTTTCCTCTCCGCTGCACTTGCCCCAATGAGACCACAACCTACAGTCTATACAGAACACCCCCTATTTCAAATTTCTACGGCAACCACCACACTTGTCACACATGGTTTGATAGTCAAACGTAACACAAAAGCAGAAAATAACTTCAACAACACAATAGTTTTGTAACCTGTACTAATACGTAACTAAACACTATGTAAAGAAACTTATAAACTTGCTTCAGAAACTTTTAATTAACCACACAAATTCTGGATGAGAGACACGAAGTAATTTAATTTTGAAGTGCTAAGTCTAGTCAAAAACAAATCTCTACGCTCGTACGAAATTTACGCCTAAGTATGTAAACAAACTCACGACTGACAGCCTTTACGAAATACTTCCTTTTCGATGTAATTACGTTTAGAAAAACGAAACCTTCAACAGGTAGATTAGATAAGAAGTACATGCGCTAGTCTAAAATGTGATATTAACTAAATTAGCTCTTATTTCAATAGTGCTCATGGAATGAATGAAAAACACAAGACTTTATTAATAGTGTCCTTACCTTATTTGAAAGCTGTTTTCCCTCAAATCTAACAGAGATTAGACCAGGGTCTACAAAGACACCATGGATTACTCACATTTTAATAATTATGTAGTGCAACATTCTTGTACTACCACAGTGGTTTGTCTTGGTTTATT
This sequence comes from Schistocerca serialis cubense, assembly GCF_023864345.2. Lineage (NCBI taxonomy): Eukaryota > Metazoa > Arthropoda > Insecta > Orthoptera > Acrididae > Schistocerca > Schistocerca serialis. Next base: position 37,934,177 of record NC_064642.1, read on the forward strand.
CAGTCAGTATCAGTTGGACATCTAGGTAAGATGGCACCATCCACTCCAACACCATCACAGAAGAGTACAGCATTCGTTTGTGAATTACTTTTATGAACTTCTAACTAAAACATATTCTTCAATGAAGAGGTCAATATCCCGGAAAGTGGCAAGCAGGGTTGCTTAAGACACTGACCTCCTCCTCTTTGATGGCTCCATCCACACCTCTGTCCACGTTAAACCCATCAACCACCAACAGTACCTGCATTTCGACAGTTACGATCCCTTCCATACAACTTGGTCACCTGTGGACAGCATATCTGCAATGAAAAGAACTCCCTTTCCCAATATGCTTAAGATCTCACAAAGGCTGTCATAGACAGGCACTATACCCCAACCCTAGTCTGCAAACAGATTTCCCCAATCCTGCCACCACCCTCAAGGAACAGCTACAAAGGAGCACCACCTTCGTTAGCCAATATCACCCTGGACTGGAACAACTGAACAAAATCCTTCATCAGGGCTTTGATTATTTATCATCACACTCTGAAATGACATCCTACCCAAGTTCTGTCACCCACAAACTCCACAACATCCTAGTCCATGCCTATATGCCACTGGCAATCCCAACCCATAGCCACAGGCATTACATTCTTGTGGAAGACCCTGGTGCCAAGTCTGCCCAATCCACCCACCCAACATTACCCATTTCAGTCCTGTCACAGGCGTGTCCTACATCATCAGAGGCCAGGCCACCTGTCAAAGCACCCGTGTCATCTACCAGCTCCGCTCCAATCAATGACAAACTTTTCATATTGGTATGACTAACACACAGGTATCCACAAGGATGAATGGCCACCACAAAACTGCAGGCAAGAGCAAAGTACGCCATTCTGTGGCACGACATGCAGCTGAACATAACATGCTCGATTTCAATGGCTGTTTTACAACCTCAGTCATCCTCCCCTCTATCACCAACTTTTCTGAATTGCGCAGAGGGAGCTATCCTTACAACAGATTCTCTGTTCCCACAATAATTCCAGCCTCAACCTACGATAACCTACTGTCCCCATGCTCTTCACCCAACAGTTTCCCCCCAGTCTGTCCTATCATTTCCTCCCAACTCACTTCCCCTTTCCCTCATTATGCACTGCTCACTGACACTCTGCCAAGGCACCCAACAAATTTTCCCCCTTCTCCACTCCTGTTCTTTCTGCTCCCTTTTTTCCCTTTCCTCCTTCACCCACGGCTTCCAAACTCTGCACATGGGAGTCCTGTCCTGCTGCCGGCTAGTCCCTGCACACTTCACCAGACAACACTCTTCCCCCACCCTCCCCCTTCCACCCATATCCTGCTATCCCTCCCCCCTTCCCCACCCCAATTTGGACGGCTACTTACTTTTATTCAACAGGATGTATTCTGGCCACAGAGACCAGAGATAGTGGTCATCTGTGTGCGAGGTGTGCTTGCTTCCATGAATGTGTGTGTGTCTTGTTTTCAGAAGTAGGCTTTCACCAAAAGCTCAATGTGGAACAGTCTATTCACTGTGCTGTCTGTAACTCAACACGTCAGTTTACAGTGAGTAGCAATCTATCCTTTTCATAATATTGTTGATATTCCAACCTGGACTTTCCACTATTTGACCACAAATAAGATGCATTTTCAAAGACACAGTTTGGATTTCTAAAGGGTTCTGATACTGTGAAAGCTACTTACATGTACAGCGAGAATGCATTTAATTCATTAGAAAGTAAATTGTATGCTACTGATACATTTAATGACCTGTCAGAGGCATTTGACAGTGCAAATCCCGATATCCTTTTCAATAAATTACAATATTATGGTGTATCTCTCTCTAGCACAAAAGAAACTGTGTCAATAGGAGAGAGTCCTGTACTACCGTAACTCGCACCATACAACTGCGAACTAATTATGAGGGACATTTAATAAATAATGTGTAACTATTTTTTTTTACTCACATGTTTATTTTTTTCCGATATCTTGTTACAGTCCTTCAATATAGTTTCCCTGCTTCTCTATGACTGAATCCATGTCTCTCTGAAGCTCTATTATCCCACCCAGGACACCATTTCTGTTCATCTGTCAAATGTCTTGGGTGACAGTGGTAGAAAGCTCTTCCAGAGCCAGATAACATTGTCCATGCATAGGTTATTTTAACTTCAGGACCAAGTCCAAGTCCGATGGATTTGTGTCCAGGCTGGAGGGAGGATGCAGCAACACTTCCCATCCACATTCATGTAGTTTGTTGGGCTACAACATTGCCAATACACAGGCGAGCACTGTCATGAAGAATGAGTGGCTCAGCCTTGAGTAAATGAGGCTGGGTTTTGTGCATTTTTCTGTGCATGTTTTACATGAAGTTACGACAATACACTATTGTGACATTTGTTCCGCATGGGACTATCTGTAGTGATGATGCCTCGGTGACCATAAGCAAACATCATCACTTGCCTGACCTTTAATTGTGCACACTGAAATTTTTTTTCAACATGGAGAATCTAAAGCGCTCCCCTCATTGGACTATGACTTCAACTCGGGTTCAAAGTCTCCAATCCATGATCAACCAATAGTGACACTTCAACACAAGAATCCTTGACCTTCACAGTTGAATTGTTGCTTGAGCAAGATCGCAATGTCCAGACATTTCTACTCCTCTTCACCAGTCAGTGTGGGAACCAACTCGCAGAAATTTTTCTCTTCTTCAAATCATTTATCAGAATACGCAATACTGATGTTGGGAGAATCCACTTGGCTGCAGAGAGTTCCTCACTAGTTGCACTGCAATCTTCTTCAAGAGCATCTGCCCTGAGTTTCACACTTTGTTCATCTGTTGAAATTTTGGCCTACCAGGTCTTGAATTATCGTCTATGCCCATAAAACCACCAAAAAATAATTAACCCAATGAGAAGCTATACTACAGTCCACTGTCAATTCACCACAAACACCACAAACTTCACTGAACACACTGTGGAGTGCTGTTGGGTTTTTGCTGTGTAAAATTTTAATCTCGGTGTACAATTTCTGGTCTTCAACAGTCACAAATACCAGAGATCCCTGCAGGGTCCATTTCTACCTCTTGCCAATTTTGTGTTAAGAGTACACAGCAAAAAAGCAAAAACACTTCCTTTTTCCTCAATCTCACAACTACATCTGAAGTAATTTTCATTGTTGTAGCACTATACAATCCAAAGTAACACCAACCTGTGCATTATTTATGAAATGTCCCTCAAGTTCCATCTTAGGGCTCTTACTTTTTCTTGCATATATCTGACCTTCTATTAGCAACGTTACCAAAGCCAGGTTTGTTTTGTTTGGAGATGACAGAAACATTGCAATAAATAGTTTTGGAAAGACTGATTAATGAAATTTTTGTGAACTAGCCAATTCTTTGTTGCTGAACCCTGTAATGACACCCTATATGCAGTTCAGAATGTTTAACTATTTTCCCTTCAGTAGCCGTCTAAAATATGACAAGTAGGTAGAAGAATTTGACAGCATTAAATTCTCGATTATAAGTTCAACTGGGTTGAGCACACCAAAGAACTTCTAAGAGTGCTTTAACAAATCTTTAGCTGCAATGCCAGTGTTGTCAGACACAGGTGATATAATGATGTAAAAGTTAACACACTTTCCTAACTTTCATCCCATAATGCTATATCTTATCATATTTGGGGTAAGTTATCAAGCCATACTAAAGTTTTCAGAGTCCAAAAACTTGTAATGTGAACTCAAGAATGTACTGCACAGACTTGTTCAGGGTTTTAGGTGTATTAACTGCTGCCTCCCAGTATATTTATTCCTTAATGAAGTTTGACACAAAATAATATCTCTCTTTCATGAAATCAATACTAGAAATAAGAATAATATTCATAAAGATTTAAAGTCGCTTGCTTTGGCCCAGAAATGTATGTATAGTCAGGAACGCATTTTCAATAATTTTCCAGAACCCATGAAGGAATGTGTGGTGTAAAATACTTTTCATTAAAACTCATGATCGGTTTCGCATCAATTGAAAACATGTCCTCACGTGATCAAAAATTTTAAATAAGTCATAGTGGAAATACCTTAGAGCCATTCCCCTCATTCACATCAAGTTAAAAAACAAATAGTGTGTTAAAAGTGGTAGTCCATAGTCAAAACAAAGGAGATAGCAGACCCATATGAAGGTGGCTATGTGGCAGCAATCAAGGCGGTACCACTTTTAGTGTGTTTTTTGTTTATAACTTGACCTGAATGTTGGGGGGTTGCTCTAAGGAAGTTACCTTCTGCTATGACTTGGTAAAAAGAATCTCCATCGCATGAGAATGTCTTCAATTGATGTGAAACCAGTCGTGACTTTTTTTAAAAAGTATTTTACAGGCAGTGCAGATAACTTCACTCAAAATGTGGAAATTTGGCTGCAGTTGCCCACAATTTAAAATAACATGTTCAAGATTTTGTAGTGATCAACTTGCATTCCATTAAGGAATTTCTCAGGGGAATCAGCTGATGTATACTATTACTAACATATTACATATAACCCGACTTCTTTGCAGTGCAGCAATATTACCAATGCAAATACACATTCTAAATGATTTTCTATTTGATGAGACTTGACTAAAATAGTCTAATTATCATGTGCACTGCAGTGTATCACACAATTACATGTTTTGAGGGAAGTTTCGAATTATATTTCACATGAAAATATGTTAAGATTTTTTTTATGCACTCCACATTCGTGGCGACCATTTTATTTGGGATCTGTGGAAGGAAAATTAGTATATCTTTTTTTATTTATAAATATATATTGTGTATTATTGTTTTATGACATGTCCTGCATCCTTGAAGATCTTCTCAGTATGATCTATGGAAAAAAGTACAGCGAATCTAAGCTGGGGAAAATAATTCTCAAACACTACCACAAATAGGGGTTAAATAAGCAGCTATTAAACTCTTTGAGAAGATACCTATGACAAAGCAGTGCCTGGTTTTCAAATGAAGATTAATGTTTTTCCTTCTTGACAGCTTCTTTTCTAGCATAGAGGAAAGGCTGAATAGAAATAAACTGTCAATTATAAACTTATAAGTGTTCAGCATGTGGCCATATAAATACACATATTTCTTGAAAGAAATGTTGAACTTTTGTTCAGTTGACATATTCCACCTAATAACCAATATCAGAGTGTGGTTTATAAAACACAATTTACTAAGCTATAAAGTAAAAGAGTTATAATAACTTGCAAGGCTTTGGTTAAGTACATTGCAATTTTTGGTCCACACAGCTACAATCGAGCATGCTTGGCATGAAAAATGTTATGGACAAAGTGAGCTTGTCCTCTACACAATTCTATGGGTTCTGTGGGTAACTTGTATGGTTAAACGACTGGAAAAATAAGCGTATCAGATTGTAGGGCAGTAGTTGCACAGCACAATGGCTGAGATGTTTCTAAATAACTGTTACACTAAAATATAAAGTTAATGTGGAGTACACAGAATCAGGTAATTTAAACTTCAAAGTATGGCTTGGTGACTAAGTGGGTTAGTGTCAATATTACAAATCAAAAGATTCAGGATTCAATCCCCAGTCAGTCCTAGGACTTTTTTTTGTAACTTATCACTTCTTTCATCTCTGGGCACGATTTGTTAATGTGAAAAAGGTTTGGTGTCCACATGAAACTGTTGGCCCCCTGTGTAACTGGCACAGTATATCAGCTCAGAGACTACAAAAAAATGCAAGGGCCTTCAATGAATGAAAATAGGAGACTCACAAAAAGAAGTTTTTACTAGTATTTTGAATTTATATTAGATAGTGTCCATTTCTGTAGGTGAACTGTCAGTGTATCCAATTGCCATTCCTTAAGCCCACTTCAGGTTCCAAGGTTGAAGAAACTGCTGTGCCATGTTGTGTGGTAACATGTCCTGTGAATTCCATTTTTGTTGCTTTATAGGATGTGGTTTTCAATTTACAAGGGTGGTTTGAAAAGTTCTCGGAATGGAATAGAAAAAAAAAGTACTTACATCATCGAAACTTTTTTTTTAATTTTTCAATGTAGTTTCCTTGTAGATTAATGAACTTCGTCCAATGATGTTCCAATGCCTTGATCCCATCCAGGCCTGCAAAACAGTTATTAACTCTGGTTATCAATTCTTCGTTTGAAGTGAATCTTCGTCCACCAAGAAAAATTTTCAGTTTTGGGAAGAGATGGAAGTCCGACGGAGCCATATCAGGTGAATAAGGTGGGTGTGGCAACAATTCATATCTTAGTTCGTGTAATGTTGCCATGGCGGCGGCACATGTGTGCGGGCGTGCATCATCTGGATGGAAGATTACTTTTTTCCTTGTTAAACCTGGTCTTTTTTGCATATCTTTTGTTGAAATTTGTCCAGGAGGTTAGCATAGTATTCTCCAGTAATTGTTTGCCCAGTGGGGAGATAATCTACAAACAGAATCCCCTTCGCATACCAGGACACTGATGCCATGACCTTTCCTGCTGAAGGAATTGTCTTTGCTTTCTTTGGTGGCGGAGAATTGGCATGTTTCCACTGCTCCGACTGTTGTTTTGTCTCTGGGGTATAGTAGTGCACCAAAGTTTCATCTATGGTCACAAATCGGTGCAAAAAATCTTGTTCGTTTCTCCTTAAACGGGCCAAACATTGTTCCAATACGTCCATTCTCATGCGTTTTTGATCCAGCGTCGAGAGTCGTGGCACCCATCTTGCAGATAATTTTTTCCATTTCTAATTCTTCAGTTATAATGTGATATACACTTTCGGATGACATCTGACAAGCATGAACAGTGTCACGCACTTTCACTCGGCAATCCTTCATGACCATTTTGTGCACTTTTGCAAAGATTTCTCGAGTAGTGACACATCGTGGCCGACCACTCCACGAATCGTCATCTAAGCTTGCCCGACCAAATTTAAATTCATTTGTCCACTTGACAAGAGTTGAATATGAAGGAGCAGAGTATTCTGGAAATCAGTATGAATGTCCTTTGCTTTCATACCTTTCTTTGTAAAGAACTTAATCACTGATTGAATCTTGATTTTTTTCCCCTCTTCGCAAATCACTACGCAGGAACAACAGAGCCATGTCACCGCTACAGCTCTCTTACAAGAGCACTGACGTGGCACGTGTTTGCAGGCAACAGTTCAATGACTATAACGTGAACAACTCGTTGTGCTAACACTGCTCTCTCGTGGTGATTCCGAGAACTTTTCAAACCACCCTCATATAACTGTATAAAACATTTCCTGCCAGTGTCTTGAGTCACCTAGTTGCTTCAAAAAGCACTTCTGGTGCTACATGGTACATACATTTCCCTATTTATTTGTCCCAAGAAATATGCTATGTAAAGTTAGCTTATAACAATGAAATACTCTGTATAGTATCTTAACTTTCAATCACTGTGCCTCCCTATATCCCACCTTTGTAAAGCTTTCCATATTTCTACTCCCCCCCCCCCCTTCCCCAAACCAATCCCCTCAACCTCCTAAAGTAATCTACGTGTACCTCCCTTCATAACAATTTTTCCTGATGACCAAGACTTAAAAATTTCACAATTATTGTGACAGTAAGTGCCTGTCTCTTTACACTAGACATGATGTTTTTGAAAATTGGTTTGTTTGTTTTAATTACAATATAAAATTCACAAGAAAGTTCTGGATTAATTTCAACACTTAGCCAGTGTTTAACAGTATATACTGAAAGTCTACTTCTTTCTGCAGACCAAATGTTCACCACAATTGAAAAAAGCTCTCTCAACTGGAGCAGATGTCCCAGGCAAAGATATTGCAAACCCAGCCAGTTTAGATATATTGCAACATGACATATAAGTCTTTTGAAATACCTTAAAAATCGCTTTGCACTTCTCTTCACTAGCATCTGGTACTTTTTGAGAACTTGGACCATGACCTACCCTTTGGTTCTGAATTACCTGATTCAATAATATGCATTTATTAAATAGGTCACCAATATTTAAGGAATCTCTTATCTTTTCACAAACAACTTGTGATCTCTCTCTGAATCAGACCACTGAAACCTACTAACTTGATCAAAAGTGGTTCTCCGCAGTTCTAAGTATACAATATTAAAGTTACAAAAATTGAGTATGCTCAAGAAGAATTGTTGTTTCTGAACATCATCATTTTCTTTTTGAGTGCATAGAAATTCTTTGGCAGGAGGTGAGATAAATATGTGGATAGTACTTTTGTGAAGTTGACAAATTCATAGTAAGTCTGAAACACTTCCATTGTTGCAATAGGTTTAGCTTCCAATTTCAGAACTACATTATTAAGTAACTGTGGAACACCACATAAAAATTTCAGAAACAGCTAAGTTTCTAGATTTAAAAAAATCAAATAATAATTTTTTAGTATTGTAGGTTATTGATAATATCAGAGTTGGCACCTTGAAGATTCCTAGGGGAACCGCAAGCACCACTTGGAAGGTTGCCACCAATGGAGACCACCAGGACAGTGTTCTGAGCAGCAGGCACCTGGGAATCAGTCTGCTAGTACAAGATTTATTCTAGTACAAGACTACTTCTGTGACGCTAGTTGGTGTCAAATGTTACACCGAGTTGTTGCCAGCTAGCTCTACTGGCAAACATTCAGCATATATAAATGCACACCTGTGTTGGCTCTGTGCTTACAGCTAGCCACAGCTGCCATAGGTCGTCAACAATGTAGCATTTCTTCGCCCACAAGTTGAGTACAATATATTTATTCTAAGTACACTTGTGCCAACTATTCCTTTGCTTGCATGTCCAGACTCCTATGGTGTCAGATCCTTTGGCCACCTTCCATCCATTTATCATTAGCAGCGAGGACATGACATTTGGCTCATCAGAACATCATGATTACTGACTCGCATCATGACATGTGACAATGAATCTTGTCAAATATACGATGCCACATCATTTTACCTCCTTTGTTGTCTATTTTTAACCACATCATGTAAATTTTTGTTGTACTTTTGCCATTTGTGCCTGTGGATATTTCTGTTTCAGATCTGTGATTGCCATTTTGTTCAATTTACTTATCATTTTTTGCTTTGCCACGGCTACCCCATCGCCCCAAGCACCATGCTTGCCTGCCTCGCTCTTAGTGGTGCAACAATTGCAAGTTCCTTTGGCACCAATGCTTGATCCAACACAGCTTCTTTACTTACACTGACACAACAAATGATGCACCTTCATGAGAAGGTGATTCAAAAGCAGATGGCAGCAAATTAGCATCACAATCAGATGACACAAACTCCCCTCCATGGCAGTGCCACAACTTCAGCAGCTATCATTAATGCCTCCATTTCGAACATCTGAAGAGTGCAGTCACAATTGGGTTGAGTACTTGGCCCAGTCTGAAGCTCATATATCTGCACACCAAGTACTAGGTACTGTTAAACAACCTTTTTTCTTATCGACGGCTGATGTCTCACTGTACAGAATATGCTGCAAATCATTCCTCACTCTGCAGCCAGAGCTTGTTGCTTTGAACAGATATTACAGTAAGAAGGTCCATATGGCAGCTTTGTTTTCAGACTAAAGAGGCAATCAGGGCAAACTTATATAAAGCAGGTGACAGACTTACATGAACTTAAAAGGTAAGGTAAATTTAAGTGTGAATGTGGTGAGTATTAAGAGTAACCTCATGATATGTGACATCATTATTCAGAACGTGGCTGAAAATAAAATAAGGGAACAGGTTCTCAAGTGCTCCAATGCTTTCTTGCAGCAATTTTGCCAATTATTGTCTATCAAGGCTTTTGTGACAGTGCCGTAGACAGTTTTCTGTCAGTAAACATTTGTACTGTATCAGCTAGCAATTGCATTACACAGCCACGTAAACAAACTGCTTCATAGTTGAAAGCGCAGCAGCTCACTTAGACTCAGCATAACCAGCCAGACCAGTGAACCCTACAAACAGTGACTGATTCATTTCCTTTGCTTTGACCTGATGAACTTACAGACTATTTGGTTGCTGGTTGTTACTACTCTAAGACTAATTTATGCGATGCTTATCTCCGGACCCTCTTAGGTGAGCAGTCGCAGCAAGTGTTTATCATTAATACACACAGAGGACTCTTAAAATTTCTCCATCTGCCTTTCCAAAATGCATCCACACTAGAAATTTTCCAGTGGTATTTGGAACAATTAACTGCACCAGTGTATTTGTATACAAATTATTTAAATTATATACTGATTTCAGGTCACACAGGAAATGAGCACCTTGTTGTTGTTGTTGTTGTTGTTGTTGTTGTGGTCTTCAGTCCTGAGACTGGTTTGATGCAGCTCTCCATGCTACTCTATCCTGTGCAAGCTTTTTCATCTCCCAGTACCTACTGCAACCTACATCCTTCTGAATCTGCTTAGTGTATTCATCTCTTGGTCTCCCTCTACGATTTTTACCCTCCACGCTGCCCTCCAATACTAAATTGGTGATCCCTTGATGCCTCAGAACATGTCCTACCAACCGATCCCTTCTTCTGGTCAAGTTGTGCCACAAACTTCTCTTCTCCCCAATCCTATTCAATACTTCCTCATTAGTTATGTGATCTACCCATCTAATCTTCAGCATTCTCCTGTAGCACCACATTTCGAAAGCTTCTATTCTCTCCTTGTCCAAACTGGTTATCGTCCATGTTTCACTTCCATACATGGCTACACTCCAAACAAATACTTTCAGAAAAGACTTCCCGACACTTAAATCAATACTGGATGTTAACAAATTTCTCTTCTTCAGAAACGCTTTCCTTGCCATTGCCAGCCTACATTTTATATCCTCTCTACTTCGACCATCATCAGTTATTTTGCTCCCCAAATAGCAAAACTCCTTTACTACTTTAAGTGCCTCATTTCCTAATCTAATTCCCTCAGCATCACCCGACTTAAATAGACTACATTCCATTATCCTTGTTTTGCTTTTGTTGATGTTCATCTTATATCCTCCTTTCAAGACACTGTCCATTCCATTCAACTGCTCTTCCAAGTCCTTTGCTGTCTCTGACAGAATTACAATGTCATCGGCGAACCTCAAAGTTTTTATTTCTTCTCCATGAATTTTAATACCTACTCCGAATTTTTCTTTTGTTTCCTTTACTGCTTGCTCAATATACAGATTGAACAACATCAGGGAGAGGCTACAACCCTGTCTTACTCCCTTCCCAACCACTGCTTCCCTTTCATGCCCCTCGACTCTTATAGCTGCCATCTGGTTTCTGTACAAATTGTAAATAGCCTTTCGCTCCCTGTATTTTACCTCTGCCACCTTTAGAATTTGAAAGAGAGTATTCCAGTCAACATTGTCAAAAGCTTTCTCTAAGTCTACAAATGCTAGAAACGTAGGTTTGCCTTTCCTTAATCTTTCTTCTAAGATAAGTCGTAAGGTCAGTATTGCCTCACGTGTTCCAGTGTTTCTACGGAATCCAAACTGATCTTCCCCGAGGTTGGCTTCTACTAGTTTTTCCATTCGTCTGTAAAGAATTCGTGTTAGTACTCTGCAGCTGTGACTTATTAAGCTGATAGTTCGGTAATTGTCACATCTGTCAACACCTGCTTTCTTTGGGATTGGAATTATTATATTCTTCTTGAAGTCTGAGGGTATTTCGCCTTTTTCATACATCTTGCTCACCAGATGGTAGAGTTTTGTCAGGACTGGCTCTCCCACGGCCGTCAGTAGTTCCAATGGAATATTGTCTACTCCGGGGGCCTTGTTTCGACTCAGGTCTTTCAGTGCTCTGTCAAACTCTTCACGCAGTATCGTATCTCCCATTTCATCTTCATCTACATCCTCTTCCATTTCCATAATATTGTCCTCAAGTACATCACCCTTGTATAGACCCTCTATATACTCATTCCACCTTTCTGCTTTCCCTTCTTTGCTTAGAACTGGGTTTCCATCTGAGCTCTTGATATTCATACAAGTCGTTCTCTTATCTCCAAAGGTCTCTTTAATTTTCCTGTAGGCGGTATCTATCTTACCCCTAGTGAGATAGGCCTCTACATCCTTACATTTGTCCTCTAGCCATCCCTGCTTAGCCATTTTGCACTTCCTGTCGATCTCATTTTTGAGACGTTTGTATTCTTTTTTGCCTGTTTCACTTACTGCATTTTTATATTTTCTCCTTTCATCAATTAAATTCAATATTTCTTCTGTTACCCAAGGATTTCTACTAGCCCTCGTCTTTTTACCTACTTGATCCTCTGCTGCCTTCACTACTTCATCCTTCAAAGCTACCCATTCTTCTTCTACTGTATTTCTTTCCCCCATTCCTGTCAATTGTTCCCTTATGCTCTCCCTGAATCTCTGTACAACCTCTGGTTCTTTTAGTTTATCCAGGTCCCATCTCCTTAAATTCCCACCTTTTTGCAGTTTCTTCAGTTTTAATCTACAGGTCATAACCAATAGATTGTGGTCAGAGTCCACATCTGCCCCTGGAAATGTCTTACAATTTAAAACCTGGTTCCTAAATCTATGTCTTACCATTATATAATCTATCTGATACCCTTTAGTATCTCCAGGGTTCTTCCATGTATACAACCTTCTTTCATGATTCTTAAACCAAGTGTTAGTTATGATTATGTTCTGCTCTGTGCAAAATTCGACCAGGCGGCTTCCTCTTTCATTTCTGTCCCCCAATCCATATTCACCTACTATGTTTCCTTCTCTCCCTTTTCCTACACTCGAATTCCAGTCACCCATGACTATTAAATTTTCGTCGCCCTTCACAATCTGAATAATTTCTTTTATTTCATCATACATTTCTTCAATTTCTTCGTCATCTGCAGAGCTAGTTGGCATATAGACTTGTACTACCTTAGTAATTTGAATACCCTGGTTCAAGTGTTATCAGGGGCAGGCTTTAAATGCAACACAGGCAAACATATGTTCTTTCAAACTGGGGGCGAGTACTTCGGGCATGTAAATAAGTTTCAGGGAGTGCATCTGATGCAGTCACACTTGCAGGCCATTTGTGACTTCAAACCTCCAGGGTATGTTACTCAATTACAGTCAGTGCTAGGGACGTTAATGTATTGCATCCACTTCATTCTGAATGCAGCTCAGATTGTGGCACAATTACACTGCTTTTGCTGCAAGAATGTACCTTTTGTACGGTCCCAGGAATGTGATATTGCTTTTCGACTACTCAAAGACAGTCCGCTCAGTGATCGTCACCTAGTTAATTTTGATCCTTTCAAACTTGTAGTCTTGGCCACAGATGTATCTTCATATGGCATTGGTGGTGTACTCCTGCACAAGATTAGTTCTGTGGAAAGACCAATAGGCTTCATCTCCAAACTGCTATGCAACACTCAGAGCAACTATTTGTAGATAGAGATGGTGACTCTCTTCATCATCTATGGAGTGACTAAATTTCATCAGTATTTGTACAGAACAAAGTTGTACTTAGTCACTGACCACAAGCCTTTGCAGTCACTTTTCAATCAGGCCAAGCCTCTGTGCTACAAGGTGTCCTATTGCTACACACTGAATCTGAACAACTGTGTTGCTAATTCTAAAGGTTCTGCAGAGACATATTCTTAGTTTGGTTCATTAGGGTCACTGGGGATTGGTATGCACCAAGCAATTAGGTTGACAACATTGCACACAGTTTGGCATGTACTCGCAAATAGAGCAGATGATGGCTCAGTGTCATGTTTTTACAGAACACTGGGCAGCCCCTCCTCAACAATTCTTACATTGACCGAAGCCTGAAGTGTCTCAGCAGTGACTGCATTAAGATTTTACTGGACCCTACTGGAAAACTCATTGGCTAATTGTCATCAAAGCATATAGCAAGTTTCCTTTTGTGGTTCTCATGCATTCTATGATGACTCATTGCCCCCTAAAAACCTTGGAATTCAATTTTTTGCACTGAGGGTCTACCAGAGTTGCTTGTGACTAACAATGGATCTCAATTTGTGTCTGCAGAATTCGAGGACTTCTGAACAGCCAACGGGGTTCATCACATCACCTGTGCACCTTTTCATCCAGTCCAACAGAGAATCAGAATGCTTCATTCACACTTTTAAGTAGCAGATTGAGGAACTATGCACTGCCACAAACAAGACCAAGCTTAGCGGCTCTTCTTGTCGTCCTACCACTGCCAGCCTCACAACAGTGCATCGCCAGCAGCGTTGCTTCCTGGACGGCACCACTGCAAATTGCTCCAGTTGCTGTACCTACCACCGATTCAGGCAATGTTTCACTTTAATGACCCAATTTTTTCAGATCATAAAGTGGTCGGAAGTGGTGGGAACGTGGCACCATCATAAAGCTGCTTGGCAACTGCATGTTTCTGATACAGGGTCCAAGCAGATTACAGCAACAGCACCTGAATCAACTTTCACACCTGTGAATTGCGTGATCCTTTTGCTTACTGTTTCTGCTCGGATGATGCAGCTTGCAATCCCCTACAGCTACCTGGGGCCCTGCATTACCAGCAACTGGTCTTGAACCAATGGGCATAGACCCTACACCTCATTCGTAGCCAAGCAGGCAGCAGACGTCCATGGGAGTTAGCCTGCTTCACTCCACAGCCAGCCAGGGGGCACCGCATCACTTCAAGACACCACTGTGGCTTCACCACCAGAAAAATCGCACTGTCACTGGATGCAGGGTTGTGCCCTCCATCTCGTTTTTCAGCTGGTATTCTGGGACAGTCTCGAGGTGAATGTGAGGGCACCAACAGGAGTTCTGTACCAGCCACAGCTAAGGCTCCTGCCTCCTCATCGCTTCCTGCATCCACGCATCCCTCCGCCCCCCTCCTCCCCCACCATCGTTGGAACAATTGTCAATACATGGCGATGGTGGGGAGGTTTTGGGTAGGGAGGAGTACAGTATTGTGGCTTAGTGATACTGCTGGAGCCAGTGCCTCGAAGATTCCTGGTGGCGCCACAAGCAGTGCTCTGAAAATCGCCACCAATGAAGAACTTCTAGGCCACCGACCAATGAAGACCACCAGGACGGTGTTATAAGTGGTGGGTACCAAGGGCAATAGCCTGCTAGTTCAAGATTACTATTAGACAATCTCTGCCAAACAATTTGCTCAGCAGCCCCTCATCCTATCACAACCAGAAGCTGTGAAGAATATGACACAATTCATCAGCACAGATTGGTGATGCTACCTACTGGTCATCATTACATAATGTCTATGACATCACACAATTTCAACTACCAAATTAATGGGACACTATGTAAATATGTGGGTGTTGATCAAGGGATGTTCTTCTCACTAACATTTTCCAACACAATAAAAACTTCAAAAATATCATACTGCCACATGAAAATGCGGATTTTCTATGAGGAGATAAATACTTGGGAAAGCACAATTCTCTTCAATATTAGTCCCCCAACTTGGGTATTTTTTTTTAAGCCATCCCTGCAATAACGTGAGGAGAAAATAAAAAGCTCCTCTTGTGTGAAACAAACTTCCAACTAACATAACTCCTACACTGCTGAAAGTAAAAGTCAACAAACCCATTCATATAGCAGTACATTGAACAATAACCAGAAGTTAAAAACCCATTCAAACAGGTGTCGTAGGCTTACTTTAATAAAAAAACCTTTTCTAGTAAAAATCCTTTGGTGTAAGCGCATGGATACAAATTATCTGCACATTAAAAAGTACATAGGTGCACATATCTTTTACTATTGCCGTGACTGGCCAAAGAGTATTGGGATTATTTTCTAATGAGCAAAAGTATGCTTTAAAGTTACCCACCTTCAGATTACAAGCATTTCTACTCCTTAAAAGGTACATAATAGAATAATAGACCCCCCTCCCCCCTTGCAATTTTCAATATGGTGTGGACATAAAAATTAGGTTTCACTACTAGTCAATTTGGTTTCAGAACCAGATCATCATCTGTGTGTGTGTGTGTGTGTGTGTGTGTGTGTGTGTGTGTGTGTGTGTTCGAGGTTTACGGGCGCTAAACAGCGGGGTCATCAGCGCCCAAACGCATAAAAACAGGAACACATGCAGTGAAGGGACTAAGACGGACAGCGAACAAGGAGAACGGCTAAAACACACAGACCTGAAGGAGTTCCAAATCCTCACATACAGAGGCAAAACAAGAGGAGAAGGAACACACTAAAAAGGAAGGGAAACAAGGAAAAGAGAACAGAAACCGAAGGGAAACAAGGAGGTAATTGTGACTGGCTTACCTCTTACCTAAAACCTGGGTGAGCCAGTCACCCAGCAGCACATTAAAACCCTCTCCCTAAATTCCGAGGCAACAAATTGGACAGGACACAAAACCGTAAGACCTTAACTACAGACGTTGCGTCATCTTGTAAAAATAGAGGGCAAATCCGGTGGCAAAGAAACCACCGCCCTCTGGTCAGAGAATAAAAGACAGTCAAGTAAAATGTGGCGGACAGTAATCTGGACGCCACAAGCACTGCATATTGGGGGGTCCTCCCGCCGGAGTAAAAAACCATGCGTTAAGGGACTGTGCCCGATGCGGAGGTGAGTGAGGAGAACCTCATCCCGCCTGCATGACTGGTAGGACGTACGTCATGGACGCGTGGTGGCCTTGACCAGACGCAGCTTATTTTCACCGACTGCCAGCCACTCCTCTTCCCACTGACGCAGAACGCGAAAACGCAGGAGGGAGGTAACAGCATGGAGGGGGACGGCACATGCAACAACGTGAGGGAGGGAACATGCATCTTTGGCAGCCACATCCGCCAGTTCGTTTTCCCTAATACCCACGTGCCCCGGCACCCAGCAGAAGGAAACCTTCTTCCCCTGCCGTTGCAGGTGGAGTAGGGCATCATGGATGTTCCGGACGACCGTATCCGCTGGGTACAAGTGTTGCATGGTCTGAAGGGCACTCAGGGAGTCAGAACAGATGAGGAATTTAAGACTGGGAGCACATCTCATCTGCTCCAATGCCCGCAAGATCGCAAACAATTCGCCATCAAAGATGGTAAACGCCGCAGGAAGCCGTAACTTGACGACTCGATCAGGGAAAACAACAGCACAACCAACAGAGTCCCCCTGTTTAGAGCCATCCGTATAGACTGGTACATGGTCGGGATGCTGGTTTAAAATATCATAAAATAAGGAGGTAAAAACAAACGCAGGAGTGTAGCTCCTCCGGTACTCCGACAAGTCTAAAAGGACGCTGGGCCTCTGGAGTAACCAGGGAGGCAGGCGAGTAAAACCCTGGAGTTGGGGGGCCACACGCTCCACACCAAGGGACTCAAGCAAATGCTTGGCACGAAGCCCAAATGGTCTCGTTGCCCTGGGACGACTGGAAAAGAGACGTTCCATAGGCGGTCGGGCAACGGTAGGGTACGCAGGGGAGGTAGGACAGGCAAGGAAGTGACGCACCCGTCGCACCATGAGGAGTTTCCGTCGGATGGCGAGCGGCGGTTCCCCTGCGTCAGCACACAGGCTGGGGATAGGACTGGTACGGAAGGCACCAGTGGCCAGCCTGATACCCTCATGGTGTATTGCGTCAAGAATCTTCAGATACGAAGGCCTTGCTGACCCATACACGGTGCAACCATAGTCAAGACGCGATCGGACGAAAGCCCTATAAAACTGCAGCAGACGCGCCCGATCTGCTCCCCAGGACCGATGGTTCAGACACTTCAAAATATTCAGTGCCTTCAGGGCCCGCACCTTGAGGTCTTTAAGGTGAGGCAACCACGACAACTTGGAATCAAAAGTGAGGCCCAGGAACCTCATAGTGTCTTTAAAAGGAAGAATGGTGTCCCGCAGACGCAATTCAGGGGAGGTAAAAAGACGTCGAGAACGATTAAAATGAACACACACACATTTGTCTGCAGAAAAGGTAAAACCCGTCATCGCAGTCCATGCCTCTAATCGCTGTATTGTAAGCTGCAACTGCCGACTAGCAGTGACAAGACTGGAGGAAGAATAGAAGACAGCAAAATCGTCCACAAACAAGGAGCATTGGGCAGGACTCCGGATAGTGGACGTGATACTGTTAATGGCGACGGCAAAGAGGGTGACACTTAAAACGCTTCCCTGAGGAACACCATTCTCCTGCATATACAAATCAGATAGCACATTACCAACCCGATATCGAAAGAGGCGGTGGGAAAGAAAGGACCGAACGAAGATGGGGAGACGGCCACGAAAGCCCCACTCATGGAGTTGATTGAGGATATGGCGGCGCCAAGTAGTGTCATACGCCTTATGAATGTCAAAGAAGACACCTAGACAATGCTGGTTACGCAGGAAGGCCTGCTGGATGGCTACCTCAAGCAGGGTCAAGTTGTCTATAGTGGAACGACATCTCCGAAAGCCACACAGAGGGGCTAAGGAGCTACCTGGTCTCGAGCAGCCAAACCAGGCGACGGTTGACCATGCGTTCCAACGTCTTCCCGACACAGCTCGTCAAAGCAATACTCCGATAACTACTGGGATGCGTTCGGTCCTTCCCCGGTTTGAGGAGGGGAATCAAAATCGCCTCCCGCCACGAGTCAGGGTACGTGCTGGATAACCATATCATATTAAAACAATTCAGGAGAACTTCCTTGGAAGGCAGTAACAAGTGCTGCAGCATGCTGTACCGGATTTGATCATGACCAGGCGCAGTATCATGAGCCACAGACAGCGCCGAATCCAGTTCCCACACTGTGAAGGGGCAGTTGTAGGGCTCAGAATTTGGAGACCGGAAGTCCAAGTGACCCCTCTCGATGGCAGTGCGGTAGCGGCAGAAATCTGGATCACAGTTAATAGTGGCGGTAGATGCCGCAAAATGCATGGCCAGTGTCTGGGCAATGTCTCTCGGCGCCGTGAGAAGACTTCCCTGATGCAGCAATGTCGTGACAGGTAGTTGGCTGCGTTTCCCGGAAATCCTCCTGATGGCTTCCCATACTTTCGTAGAATTAGTGGAGCAGGAGATGGAGTTCAAGAACGATTGCCATGACCGTCGTTTGCTCTCTTTAATCACGCGCCGCGCTTTGGCCCTTGCCACCCGAAAGGCCGCAAGATTGTCAGCTGAGGGACGGCACTTGAAGCAACACAGAGCTGCACGGCGTGCTCGGATGGCTGAGCGGCACTCAGTGGTCCACCAAGGGACAGGACGCCTCTTGGGATGACCAGATGTCCGTGGGATTGACAATTCAGCAGCATAGGAGATCACGGCTGTAACATGGTCCACCCATTCGTGGACGCTGGCACGGCGTTCCAAAACAGCCAGTTGGCTGAAAAGTGTCCAGTCAGCTCGGCAGAGGTGCCACTGGGGCGGCACTGGTGATGCCATAGCCTCATCCAGGAGGCGAATCCAAAGGGGGAAGTGGTCACTAGAATGGAGGTCAGCAGCAACCTCCCACAGAGCAGAATCCGCGAGTGCTGGAGAGCAAAAGGAAAGGTCAATAGCTGTTGACGACCCAGAAGCAGTACAGAAATGAGTGGGAGCACCAGAGTTGAGGATGCACAGTTCTTCAGACATCATGAGGCTTTCCAGAAAGCGACCCCTGGGGCAAGTAGTCGAAGAGCCCCATAAGACATTATAAGAATTGAAGTCCCCCAGAAGAAGAAATGGGCGGGGGAGTTGGCTAATAAGGTCTGCGAGAGCCTCAGAGTCTATCGCATCCTGAGGTGGTAAGTAAAGTGAACAGACTGTGAGCCTCCGACCCACAAGAAGGTCAACTGCAACTGCTTGCAAGTCTGTAATGAGAGGGAGCTCAGATGAGGGGTGCATGTCACGGACAAAAACCGCAACACCACCCTTTGCCCTTTCCCCCGTCAGATCATCTTTCCGATAGACGGCATAGCCCCGTAAAGAAAGAGCATCAGTGGCCCAAAAATGTGTCTCTTGGAGACATAAGCACAAAGGGCATTCTCGTACCAGGAGCTGTAATTCGGCCACATGCGTCCTGAACCCATTCAGGTTCCACTGTAATATGGGAGCCAGTGATTAGGGGGGCTGAACTCTCACCCTGCCTCTGTGCTTTGGAGGAGAGCCCGCACTGGCCCGAGATTTATTCCTGGGGCGAGAAGATCGCCCCCGGTCGACATCAATGTCCATCAGCTCCGATGACGACCCACGGGAGATGTCAGACAGTATGATGGCCTCGTCATCAGACCGACCCTGACTAGTCTCCGCAGGTGGCAAAACCTTCAGCTTCGGCGTCTTTGTCTTGGGGGGCTTAGAATGCAGAGCCTTGTCAACAGGTGGAGCATTACTCACCTCGGCAGAAGGCTCCATATGGGGAGAGGGAGGAAGTACCCCAATGTCAGCAACAACAGCAGCACAAGTGCACTGGCAAACACAGGTATTAGTGCTAACACTAGCAACCTCCGTTTGCATAGCAACAGTGGCCATTTGTACCGGTTTTTTCAGAGCGGAAGCGAAAGATGTAGTAAACACAGGAGGTTGCATGACCTTAAAGAGCTTCTTGGCCTCACCATAGGGGATGCGCTTAGATGTTTTAATCTTCTGTATCTTCCGTTCGTCGAGATAGATGGGGCAGACCTGGCTCCAGACAGGGTGACTCCCAGAGCAATTCACGCACTTCACAGGCGATGAACAATCGGGTCCTTCATGGGCAGGCTGACCACATCTACCACAAGTGGCTATCCCATTGCACCCCAAAGTAGTATGCCCAAAGCACTGACATTTAAAGCAGCGCATTGGGTTGGGGAAATATGGCCTTACTGGCAAACGTAAGAACCCCGCCTTAACATGCTCTGGGAGTCGTGGGCAACTGAACGTGAGAATAAACGAGTCGGATTTGACTAGGCCCCCATCGACGCGTTTCATAATATGCTGCACGTCAACAATACCTTCATCAGCCCATTCAGATTTTAACTCGTCTGTGGGGTATCCACCAAGTCCCTACATGTCACAACACCCTTACTGTAGTTCAGAGTGGAGTGGAGCTTGGTCTCGATAGCGTACTCACCGAGACAGGTTGCTTTCCGAAGAGAAGCGACTTGACGGGAACTAGATGTCTCAACTAACAGAGTCCCATTGCGCAGTCGCTTCACAGATTTAAGTGTTCCTGCAATTCCCTCAAGACCCTTGTGAATGTAAAAGGGAAAAACCCTCTCAAAGCTACCCTCCTTCCGTTTAATAATCAGAAACACATTCTGATTATCAGCATGTGCTCTGTTACGACAGTCTGATAAATATCGATCAACACTAGGCGCTGGAGGACTTGCAGCACGAAGTCGCTTCTTCGATGGGGTGTGTTTTCCTACCAGTGGCCCACCCAAGCCACTGGTAGGGGGAAATGTAGAGGTCGAAGGGTCCATTGCGGTCCCACGAGCAGCTAGGGAAATAAAGGTCCGCTCAGACAGAGCCCCGCGTGCTTGAGTAAGCCTTATACAACTGGGGTGCGGCAGGTGCCCCAGAGGTTGCCCGCTTGCGACTGTTCCACCTCAACAGCCATGCATCTCATAGGCGCGGAGCACACCGGAAGATTGAGGGGTTTTTATAGAGGTCGGCCTTCCTCGCAATCCAGGCGGTCAAGCCAAGATTACCATTCCCCGCAGCACACAACATTCCACCGCCGCGCCATACGGTGGTCGCTGAAGCATGTCCGGGGGTTACGGTGACAGGAGACTGGCGGCGCCGACCAGTCCCCAGCTCAGGACCCCGGGGTCGCCAAGCCCGTACTCAGAAAATGAATGCTGAACCCCTGGGGGCAGATCACCATCTTTCACACTTGTTGGCTTCACCAATTCACAAACCAAATTGTCATCTTCCAACCTAATCTAGACCTTCTGCTGCCCTTTAGATAAGCTTGTCACGACTTCCAAGATTTCGTGGAGGGGGTTCCAATATGTAACTTCTGAGCTACTGTCAATAATTGTTCAACTTGTTATCTGCGACAAACATTACGATTGTTTATAAAATATTAGCTAACTGGCATTCTCAGAATCTGTGTTCTGTAATCATGTACAATAGATTCTTTTATTACAATAGTAAGCCTTATGTGTGAGTCAAACACTATAATTATCTTGTGGTCTTGTTGGGGATGTAAATGGGTTTACAAGGAAAACAAGTTGTTAGTGTGAGGCTTTGTTTATAATGCGCTCTCTTAGCAAACAATGTAGAATTACATAGTATTTATTTTCCTACTAATATGCCAAATAATATACTGTTTTCAGTTTCTTGTTCTGGGGGCATTTGTGAAACCAGGTAGCGTTGTGTTGTAAATTACTAACATACCACAGTTCTTGAAGTACTAGTAATGTTGTTGTTGTGGTCTTCAGTCCTGAGACTGGTTTGATGCAGCTCTCCAAGCTACTCTATCCTGTGCAAGCAGCTTCATCTCCCAGTACCTACTGCAACCTACATCCTTCTGAATCTGCTAAGTGTATCCATCTCTTGGTCTCCCTCTACAATTTTTACCCTCCACGCTGCCCTCCAATACTAAATTGGTGATCCCTTGATGCCTCAGAACATGTCCTACCAACCGATCCCTTCTTCTGGTCAAGTTGTGCCACAAACTTCTCTTCTCCCCAATCCTATTCAATACTTCCTCATTAGTTATGTGATCTACCCATCTAATCTTCAGCATTCTCCTGTAGCACCACATTTCGAAAGCTTCTATTCTCTTCTTGTCCAAACTGGTTATCGTCCATGTTTCACTTCCATACATGGTTACACTCCATACAAATACTTTCAGAAACGACTTCCTGACACTTAAATCTATACTCGATGTTAACAAATTTCTCTTCTTCAGAAACGATTTCCTTGCCATTGCCAGTCTACATTTTATATCCTCTCTACTTCGACCATCATCAGTTATTTTACTCCCTAAATAGCAAAACTCCTTTACTACTTTAAGTGTCTCATTTCCTAATCTAATCCCCTCAGCATCACCCGATTTAATTTGACTACATTCCATTATCCTCGTTTTGCTTTTGTTGATGTTCATCTTATATCCTCCTTTCAAGACACTGTCCATTCCATTCAACTGCTCTTCCAAGTCCTTTGCTGTCTCTGACAGAATTACAATGTCATTGGCGAACCTCAAAGTTTTTACTTCTTCTCCATGAATTTTAATACCTATTCCGAATTTTTCTTTTGTTTCCTTTACTGCTTGCTCAATATACAGATTGAATAACATCGGGGAGAGGCTACAACCCTGTCTCACTCCCTTCCCAACCACTGCTTCCCTTTCATGCCCCACGACTCTTATAACTGCCATCTGGTTTCTGTACAAATTGTAAATAGCCTTTCGCTCCCTGTATTTTACCCCTGCCACCTTCAGAATTTGAAAGAGAGTATTCCAGTTAACGTTGTCAAAAGCTTTCTCCAAGTCTACAAATGCTAGAAACGTAGGTTTGCCTTTTCTTAATCTTTCTTCTAAGATAAGTCGTAACGTTAGTATTGCCTCACGTGTTCCAACATTTCTACGGAATCCAAACTGATCTTCCCCGAGGTTGGCTTCTACCAGTTTTTCCATTCGTCTGTAAAGAATTCGTGTTAGTATTTTGCAGCTGTGACTTATTAAACTGATAGTTCGGTAATTTTCACATCTGTCAACACCTGCTTTCTTTGGGATTGGAATTATTATATTCTTCTTGAAGTCTGTGGGTATTTCACCTGTCTCATACATCTTGCTCACCAGATGGTAGAGTTTTGTCATGACTGGCTCTCCCAAGGCCATCAGTAGTTCTAATGGAATGTTGTCTACTCCCGGGGCCTTGTTTCGACTCAGGTCTTTCAGTGCTCTGTCAAACTCTTCACGCAGTATCTTATCTCCCATTTCATCTTCATCTACATCCTCTTCCATTTCCACAATATTGTCCTCAAGTACATCGCCCTTGTATAAACCCTCTATATACTCCTTCCACCTTTCTGCCTTCCCTTCTTTGCTTAGAACTGGGTTGCCATCTGAGCTCTTGATATTCATACAAGTGGTTCTCTTCTCTCCAAAGGTCTCTCTAATTTTCCTGTAGGCAGTATCTATCTTACCCCTAGTGAGACAAGCCTCTACATCCTTACATTTGTCCTCTAGCCATCCCTGCTTAGCCATTTTGCACTTCCCGTCGATCTCATTTTTGAGACGTTTGTATTCCTTTTTGCCTGCTTCATTTACTGCATTTTTATAATCAATTAAATTCAATATTTCTTCTGTTACCCAAGGATTTCTATTAGCCCTCGTCTTTTTACCTACTTGAACCTCTGCTGTCTTCACTACTTCATCCCTCAGAGCTACCCATTCTTCTTCTACTGTATTTCTTTCCCCCATTCCTGTCAATTGTCCCCTTATGCTCTCCCTGAAACTCTCTACAACCTCTGGTTCTTTCAATTTATCCAGGTCCCATCTCCTTAAATTCCCTTAAATCCCTTAAATTCCCCATCTCCTTAAATTAAAGTACTAGTAATAACACAAGTAATTATCAGATTAAAACTGGGTCTATGCATTAACAACCAATGTGTAAATTTGACTGTAAGCAATAAACTGAAACAAGAACATCCTGCACATTCACAGTCTGTAACTGTGAATATATGTTTCAAAATCACAGCCTGATTCCACTGTAACTGCTGTGTTCACTTTTTTATGAGCAACTATGTTAAAGATCTGGGAAGAAGTACATCCTCCTCTCATTCCAGATGATGGAACGGATTGACATGTTGCTCCTAGTACAAGGTTACTAACGTTACACCAAGTTGTTGACAACTAGCTTTACAGGCAAACATTCAGTGTACATAGACACACCACTGTGTACAGTCTCTGCTGGTAGCCTAGCTATGGCTGCCAAAAGTTGATGACAGTGCAGCATTTCTACACCCAAAGTTTGAGTACAATATATTTATTTAAAGTGCACATGTGGAAACTAATATTTTGCTTACATATCCTTTGGCCACCTTCCATCCATTTATCATTACCAGCAAGGATGTAACATTTGGTTCCTCAAAGCATCACCATTACCAACTCACATCATAACAAATTTTGGGCATTTGTCACATAATAAGAAGTATGATTTTGGGCCACAAAAAATAGTAAGAATTCTTTCTATTGCAGGTAACATATTAAGGAATCTTGTGCTACTATGAGATAATACCTTTTGTGATATGTTTCTATAACTTCACCGAACTTTAAGTTTCTTTACTCTTACTGTGTATATGTGAAAATATCTATAAAATTTTATAACAACAACTTCAATGTCCAGGTGGACAGAATCACACACTGGCTATGCTGAACTGTGTACAAGGTGAGCTGAACAAGCAATTCATAAAATAGGTCTATCTAAATCACTTTAGATTTTCTGAGCACTTTTTCACTCCCCTTTCTCTTCACATCACTAAAATTACTGTGTGTTTGTTATCAGAAGTATAACATACCAACTTTTCTTCAAGTTCGATATTTTTCCCTCAGATTACAAAACAAAATGTGTCAAAATTTGGGCATTTTCAACTGACACTTCATTAAAATTTAAAAGTTTGACTTGAATTCCCTCCTCAAGACCGAAATATCTTACAACAGTCGGAACAAGTTTTACTTCAATTTTGTTTGCATCATCAATTATTTCCATTACATAATTCATGTTTTCGAATGAATGCAACAGATAACCAAATATAAAAGGCAAAATAATGTTAATAATAACTGTCTCGGTTCTGATTCTACCAGATGACAATTTTGGAGCTTATAACTTTTGTATGTTATGAAACCGAGTTGAAATTTCACAGTGTGGTATAAGAAATTTAAAAAAATCGTAGCCTATCATAAAATTTTACAACCACAGACATTTTTGCAACCTTGGACAGCATTAGGAACCTGGACTGCATGGGATTATCATAGATATATGGTGAGCCTATCCATAATGTGGTTTTCATCATTGTCGATTATGTTACCTGGCTCAAATATCCGTGTGGTCATTAAAATTTAGGTTTCCATAGATCACTTAAAGTGAATATTGGCATACTTCCTTAAGGCTGTAGATATCTGCCCCCTCTCCATGGGAAAAAACCCTTGTCCAACTGAGTTATTGCAGCATTTCTAATAACACACTTCAGTTTTCTCTCTCTACAGTGATGCAATAGGGTGGTTACCAAAGTTTTCACCCTAATTATTAAAGAAGGGTAAAAACCAGCCAACTGGCAACTGAGCATCCCTGCCAGTCTTCAAAAAGAAAGTCTATTCCAATTATTCCCAATTACAATCATGCCTAGGAAAGGTCAATTTCTCTAAGACAAGATATGGGATAAGGCAATTCTTTCTGTTTTCCTATATGGCACAAAATTTCATCTTATCATGGACTACAAATCTGTGATCACCCTGTTTGACCTGCATTCCGAGCTACCAGAGAAAGCAGCTAATGTGGGTCTCTCAAATCAGCAATAACTATCGATATTACCAGCCCACCGTTAAGCATGACAGACATGTTGCTAAGTCTGCCCGAACAACCAATTTGAGAAGTGTGAAACAATGTGTTTCACAATTGACACCTATGCCAAACCCTCAACAAACTCCCAACACTTCATACTGGATATTGTCACGGATGTAAGCCTTGGCACACAGATATGTTTACTAGCCTGGTGTAAGTACAGCCAGTGAGTGCAGCATTTTTCTCAGAGGTTGAAACCTAAGCAACCTTAGGAACAAGTACAAATAGATTTTGAGGGTCCATTCCAGGAAGCAATGTGGCTTGTAGTGACTGACACACCCTTGAATTTCCCCCTACACCTCAAGAACGTTCACCACTTCTGCAGAAGCCACAAACCAGGCTCAAGCGAGAATTTTTGCAGTCAAGGGCATCCTCACACCTTGGTTTCTAATAATGGTCTCCAATTTGTGGTGTACAAACTTAAGAAGTTCTGTGACAAAAATGGCATCAAATGAGGCCCTGTTCTATCCAACATCTAACTAAGAGGGGAGTGCATGGTAAGAACTTTCGAGATACAAACATGGAAGGTTGTGGTGGAGTCCCCATCCGAGTATGCTCTGAACATGTTCTCTTTCATCCAAGTCAATGGTTGCTGGAATCCTGCAAAGGCAAAGATTGGGGACAAAACAGCATATCCAGAGCCTGTGTCAATATATGCCATATTAAAGTGTAGGCTCCCTATTCTGGGCCTGCTCCTTCAGCTGAAGACTCGGGTGGCTACCAGGTGCCACAGGTGGCGGTAGCTTTTGATGTCACGGTCAGGCAAGAGCAACTAGGAAGCCACGTCATGATACACAGCACAGGCAGTGGCACTGACAGGGTGGAATGGAATTCCAATGCACCAACTGCAGGGAAATAAGTAAGTGCATACCTAACCTGCCCGCGAACACTGTGACCTCCGCCTGTGCTCCTATGCCCCTCAGGTTGCAATGACATTATGACCTATGCTGCACTACAGTCAGCCAAATTTGGTGGAGGTCATGCAGCATGTGGAGGTGCCTAAGGGCTTCAAATATTGCCTCCCCCTCCCTCATCTACTCCTCCTCCACGTTTCAATGTTTCCAGACGCTGGGCCATTAAGCACCATGCACGATCTGCTAATGGCTTCTGCAGTTCCTATGCCAGTTGCTGTACCAGAAACTAAACTGCAGAAACTCACGGAAAAGGATCCCATGATGAACCCTTCCCCTTGCTCCCATCTGTACCAGCACTTTCCTGGCTATTCCCAGTTTAAGGCAGGTACAACTAAGTATCGTACAATGCACACGTTGACTTGGATGATAAATGAGATATCTAAGAACGGTCTGAGTCAACAGCGCAAATACTTCTCATGCACATTGTTAGCACCATATTAGGTGACCACACAGCATTTCAGGGTAACACCAATAAATATCCGCTTGTAGCGGTTGGCCTCATAGCCATACCCCATTATTGTATTAAACTAGACGCCACACACCATGCAGTGTCTCAGATACGACCCAGCTGTCTCTCACTGGCTTGCAAAACAGTATTGTTCATCCATAGCAATATCAATGTTTTTAGAAACTGTGATAACTGTTTTGAAAGTGTAGCTGGTTCTGATCATTCACCTAGTTTGAAATGATGTGATTTCTAATAAATTTTGTAATTAATTCACTAATAAGAAATGTTCATCTTTTGTCCCTTTAGAGGAATCTGCAACAGGATTTCTTCTCTGAGAAGAGAGGAGGAGAGTTTTAGATCCTTCATAGTGTATTGCCATCAACTGTTCTCACCATATAGTGTAGGTATTAAGTTGTAACGGGTATTTGTATCAGGTTATGTGGAAACAAGTGCATAACACCAGCACTCTTCAATTCCAAGAAGAATTAATGTGTTTTACATTATATAGTTGTTAATAGCAGTAAGTTAAAATGTTTGTTTACTATCAACAAGACAGTAATTGCTTAGCTATCAATCTGATATTGTGAACACATGTGAAAGGGTAATTTTCATTATTCAACATTACATTTTGGACAGAGTGTAACTCCTCTGAGATTTTTGGAGTTTCAAAAAGTTTTGTTTATGATAACACTGTGATTTACGAGAAGCTATAACTTAATGCAAGTAGTGATCTAAGCAGTGATATCTGACAGTCACTGGTAGTTTGAAAACTGACGAAACTGCACATGTGCAGCTTAGAATAATTTGAAATCTTTTGAGACTGCCACATAGCTAAGACACTTGTCCTGTTATCTTAGCAGTTTGGTCATTTGTAGTGCTGACTGTTAACACAAACTTTGTTTAGCATAAGATGTTTCCATTCATCAGAAGTAATTGGTGCATTTGGTGATTTTTTTTTTTATTATAATTTGCGTGATAAAGCAGGAAGGGCTGGAGGAGAAATAAAAAGATGTAGGAGCATTCATGAGTATGGAAAAGACAGGTGGCACCTAAAGAAATATTAAAGATACATTTGAAGAAGAGAAAAGCACCTGCATGAATATTATGAGATTGGGTTCCACTGAGCAAAGAGGGGAGGCTGAAAAGTGGAAGGGATATACGGCAGTACTTTACAAGGGAAACAAAGTTTAAAAAAGGGAAGAGCAAATAGTTAAATACAAGATGAGAAATACGATACTACATAAAGATTTGACAGAGCATTGAAATCTAAGTTGAAATAAAGCCCCTGTAATAGACAGTTATTGAGATCCTTGGGAGAGCCAGCCATCACAAAACTATTCCACTTGCTATGCAGATATACAAGAGAAGCAAAACACCCCCAGACTTCACAAAGAGTGTAATAGTTCCAATTCCAAAAGAGACATGTGCTGACAAGTGTGAATATTACCAAAACATATGTAAATTAGTCACAGTTGCAAAAAACTGACACAAATATTTACAGAAGTTTAGAAAACTGGCACAGACTACAGAGAAATGTGGGGACACATGAGGCAATGCTGACTGCATGCCTTATCCTAGAAGATAGGCTGCAGAAAGACAAACCTACATATACAGGGTGGTCCACCGATCATGACCAGGCCAAATATCTCACGAAATAAGGGTCAAATGAAAAAAAGTACAAAGAACAAAACTTGTATAGCTTGAAGGGGGAAACCAGATGGTGCTATGGTTGGCCCGCTAGATGGCGCTGCCATAGGTTAAACGGATATCAACTGCGTTTTTTTAAATAGGAACCCCCATTTTTTATTACATATTCGTGTAGTACATAAAGAAACGCGAACATTTTAGTTGGACCACTTTTTTCGCTTTGTGATAGGTGGCATTGTAATAGTCACAAACATGTGGCTCACAATTTTAGACGAACAGTTGGTAACAGGTAGGTTTTTTAAATTAAAATACAGAACGTAGGTATGTTTGAACATTTTATTTCGGTTGTTCCAATGTGATACATGTACCTTTGTGAACTTATAATTTCTGAGAACGCATGCTGTTACAGCGTGATTACCTGTAAATACCACATGAATGCAATAAATGCTCAAAATGATGTCCGTCAACCTCAATGCATTTGGCAATATGTGTAACGACATTCCTCTCAACAGCGAGTAGTTCGCCTTCCACAATGTTCGCACATGCATTGACAATGCGGTGACGCATGTTGTCAGGCACTGTCGGTGGATCACGATAGCAAATATCCTTCAACTTTCCCCCCAGAAAGAAATCTGGGGACGTCAGATCCAGTGAATGTGCGGGCCATGATATGGTGCTTCGATGACCAATCCACCTGTCATGAAATATGCTATTCAATACCGCTTCAACCGCACGCGAGCTATGTGCCGGACATCCATCGTGTTGGAAGTACATCGCCATTCTGTCATGCAGTGAAAAATCTTGTAGTAACATCGGTAGATCATTACATAGAAAATCAACATACATTGCACCATTTAGACTGCCATCGATAAAATGGGGCCCAAATATCCTTCCTCCCATAATGCCGCACCATATATTAACCCGCCTAGGTTGCTGATGTTCCACTTGTCACAGCCATTGTGGATTTTCCGTTGCCCAATAGTGCATATTATGCTGGTTTACGTTACCGCTGTTGGTGAATGACGCTTAGTCGCTAAACAGGACACATACAAAAAAATCTATCATCGTCCCGTAGTTTCTCTTGTGCCCAGTGGCAGAACTGTACACAACGTTCAAAGTTGTCGCCATGCAATTCCTGGTGCATAGAAATATGGCATGGGTGCAATCAATGTTGATGTAGCATTCTCAACTCTGACGTTTTTGAGATTCCCAATTCTTGGGCAATTTGTCTGCTACTGATGTGCGGATTAGCCGCGACAGCAGCTAAAACACCTACTTGGGCATCATCACTTGTTGCAGTTCGTGGTTGAGGTTTCACACGTGGCTGAACACTTCCTGTTTCGTTAAATAACGTAACTATCCGGTGAACGGTCCGGACACTTTGATGATGTTGTCCTGGATACCGAGCAGCATACATAGCACACACCTGTTGGGCATTTTGATCACAATAGCCATACATCAACAAGATATCGACCTTTCCGCAATTGGTAAACGGTCCATTTTAACACGGGTAATGTATCAAGAAGCAAATACTGCCTGTACTGGCAGAATGTTATGTGATACCACGTACTTATGCATTTGTGACTATTACAGCGCCATCTATCACAAAGCCAAAAAAGTGGTCCAACTAAAACATTCATATTTCTTTACGTACTACACAAATATGTAATAAAAAAAATGGGGGTTCCTATTTTAAAAAAATGCAGTTGATATCCGTTTGACCTATCGCAGCGCCATCTAGCGGGCCAACCATAGCGCCATCTGGTTTCCCCCTTCAAGCTAGATGAGTTTTGTTCTTTGTAGTTTTTTTGTTTGATGCTTATTTCGTGAGATATTTGGCCCGGTCACTGTCAATGGACCACCCTGTATAGTCATCTACACATTCAGGGAAAGGTTCTGACAATGTCAACTGCAATTTACTCTTCAATATTTGGGAAGTAGCAACAATACAGTACAGGCAGCAAAAGGTTACTTACCACTTATACAAAAGCTAGATTTCAGTTACATGTGTCCCTAATGTTATTTTAATCTGTGCATTAAGCCATTGGTAAAGGAACTGAGAAGGAATTTGGAAAGGGAATAAAAGTCCAGGGAGATGAAATAAAAATTGAAGTTTGCTGTTGACACCACAACTCTGTCAGAAGTGACAAAGGATTTAAAAGAATACAGAAATGACAAATGACTTAAAAGAATAGTTCAGTGGACTGGATACTGTCTTGGAATAGAGATTGTAAGATGAACATCAACTAAAGTATAACAAGGGCAATTAAATTTAGTCTAATTAAATCACGTGATGCTGGGGAATTAGATTACAAAATGACACACTAAAAGCAGTACATGAGTTTTGTTACTAGTGTAGCAAAATAAGTGATGATGGCTTAAGTAAAAAAGACTATAAAATGCAGACTGGCACCAACAAGAGAAGCAATTCTCAAAAAGAGAAATGTTTTAACTTTGAACTTAAGAGAGAGAGAGAGAGAGAGAGAGAGAGAGAGAGAGAGAGAGAGAGAGAGAGAGAGAGTGAGTGAGTGTTGTGAAGCGTTTTCTGACAGCATTTGTCTGGGGTAGCTTTGTATTTTACTGAAACGCAGACAATAAACAGTTTATACAAGGAGAAAAAAAGAAGGTTTTGAAATGTGGTAATTCAGAACAAAGCTAAAAGTTAAGTAGGTGGGTTGAATAACTGAGGAAGAAGTACTGCACTCAACTAGAGAAAAAAGAAATTTATGTCACAACCTCAGAAAGAAGGGATCTGTTGAAGCACAAAAGAAGCAGCAATTTGTTAACAGAACGAAGTATGGTGGGATAAAAATTTTAGATGGACATCACCTCAGAGCAAGGACCTGATGCTACATTAGTTGAGGAGTGCCGGAACAAACACCGATAAATCTGCATTTGCTGTTAATACAGAAAGTAACAAATAGTGCTCTCTAAATGGCTCCACAAGCTATAAAAAGAAGAAACACACCATAAATCACTTTATGTTGTGTTGTGCTGAAAATTATTTTGTGGCAGCATGTATTATTACTCCCGTATCTCCCCCCCTACAGCTCAAACACGCGAATACAGCAAAATTGGATATATCAGGTTTCGTTCTGGTGCTCCTCAGTTGTGATGGATGCAGTGTCAGCAAGTTTTCGTGTGTTATACTTTTCATGAGTGTTGCATAATGTGTTCATGTGTTTTATTGTTTCAGAAGTGTCTTACATCAAAGTTTCATCTCCTAGCGGCCTCACCAATTTATTCTTGTGTATGTCAAACTTTTAATCAGTGTCATTTAATGTGTTCACATGTTTCCATTTTTTCAGTAATGTTTGATATCAAAATTTCATTTTCTAGTTACATCACTGATTTACTTCTTGTCTATGTTCAAATCTCAATGTAGACTGTATTATGATTCCCTTTCCAGTCATTACCAAATGAGGTGGATTTGAAAGTGTTAATGCACTGGACTCACATTTGGGAGGAGCATCTTCACTTGGGTTTTCCCAAGTTGCTATGATGAATGCTGGGATGATTCCTCTGATTACATCATGGCCTCTCCTACTTTGTTTACGTTTTACACGTGTATTTATTATTTCTGTAATGCATCTGACATCTCTGGCATGGTTATACTGAATGGTCTAATGAGGACTAAATAAATAAAATATGGCTTGACCACAGTAAGCAGGTTAAAATGGATGTGGGTTGTGGTGACTATGTTGGGATGTAGAGACTTGCACAGGATAGACTAGTGTAGAGAGCGGCACCGAACCATCTTCATGTTGAAGTCCACCATCACCTCCACAACAACAACAACAACATGAGGTATCAAATGAAATTTGTGCCAGGACTGAGGATTCATTGGTAAGGAGACAGCAAAATGTTATTTTGAACAGAGTGTCATTAACAGAAGTATTCAGTAGTGCCCAAGGGCAATGCACATTAATCACCTGGAAGGCAATATTATCAGTGGACCTAGTGTTAGATGAATGTGTCACAATTGGAATTAATTGACTCATACAAATATCTGGGTGTAAGGTTTATATGGACATGAAATAGAATGATCAGAATGGCTCAGTTATGACAGATTTCACTCAATAGGCTGGATATTGGAAAAATGCAATCAGTCAATAAAAATGTGACTGCCTACAACATACTCATGTAATGCATTGACACAAAAATTTTGCTGAAGTATGTGTGACCTTTACCAGATAACAGGACTAAGAGGAAATACTGAACATACGCAAAGCAGCACAGCATGAATGATCACAGGTCGGTCTGACCCAGGTTGGAAAATTTGAACTTGAAGATGCTTTCAGACAGAACCCAACTATTCTGTGACAGGCTAGTTACAAAGTTATAAGAACCAGTATTAAGGAACATACTACTGCTCCCTATGAATTGATCCCATGAATCAATCATTCTTCCTATGCACCATATATGAATACAATGTGAAGATACCTTTGTATGTGGAACAAAGGAAC
The DNA here is from genome assembly GCF_023864345.2 of Schistocerca serialis cubense. Classification (NCBI taxonomy): domain Eukaryota; kingdom Metazoa; phylum Arthropoda; class Insecta; order Orthoptera; family Acrididae; genus Schistocerca; species Schistocerca serialis. Next base: position 37,967,969 of record NC_064642.1, read on the forward strand.
ATACTACTGCTCCCTATGTATTGATCCCATGAAGCAATCATTCTTCCTATGCACCCTATATGAAGACTATGTGAAGATACCTATATATGTGGAACAATGGGTAGTACTCACTGCGACAGGGGAAACACACACACACACACACACACACACACACACACACACACAAGGATTTTACTTTTACAAGCTTTCGGAGCCAATGGATCCTTCTTCTGGCAGAAGAAAGAGCCCCTGGCTGCAAAACCTTGTAAAAGTTAAATCCTTCTGTGTGCTTCTTCCCCTACCGCTGCTTGGTGAGTAAATTGTTTTACCTATACATTTATATTATATTATAAGTAATTGATTATTTTCATTATATATATATATTAAACATTAACAATTTATACAGACTAATATTCAAATAATTAACAAACTTTGAAATATTAACTATTTTAATATTTGTGATGTACAAAGTTATAGGTAGGTAATTTGTAGGTAATGTAAAATAATCATTCTTCTGTGTTCTTGTTTACTGTTTTAGACTCCCGTAAACTGTATATTTGTATTGACTTATTCCATATCAGTTGTACAAGCCATTGTACTGATTTGATCTACGGGACAAATAAATAATAAAAATAAAATAAATAAAATAATATATTATATGTTTAGTTACTGGTACTTCTACTCCTTAAAAAGTGCATAATAGACTCCCCCTTGCAATTTTCAATATGGTGTGGACATAAACGTTAGGCTTCACTACCAGTCAATTTGTTCCCCGAACCAGATCATCATCTTTCACACTCATTGGCTTCGCCAATTCACAAACCAAACTGTAACCTTCCAACCTAATCTAGACCTCGTGCTGCACTTTGGATTGGACTGTCACCACAACCAAGATTTCATGGAGGGGAGGGGGCAGGGTTCCAATATGTAACTTTTGCCACTGCTGTCAATAATTTTTCAACTTATCTGTGACACACATTATTATTGTCTATAAAATATTAGCTAACTAGCATTCACACAATCTGCATTCTGTAATGATGTACAACAGTCTTTTATTACAATAGTAGGCCCTGTGTAAGAGCCAAACATGATAATTACATTGTGATTTTGTTGGGAATATAAATGGGTTTAGAAGCAAGAAAGTTATTGGTGTAGAGCTCTGCTTATAATTTGCCCTATCAGTAAACAATGTACAGTTGCATAGTATTTATTTTCCTATTAATCTTAGAAAACATGAAAGACATCTAAAAAAAAATTTCTGATGACACATGAAAGTGTAGGAAAGAATACACTGTTTTCAGTTTCTTGTTCGTGTGGGTATTTATGAAACCAGTGAGCGTTATGTCGTATGTTACTGACATACCACAGTTCTTGGAATACTAGTAATATCGCAAGTAAACAGTAATCATCATATTAAAAACGGGTCTATATGATAACAACCAACATATAACTTTGAATGTAAGCAATAAACTGATATGAAAAAAACATCTCGCACATTCACAACCTGTAGCTGTGATTATCTGTTTGAAAATCATTTCCTGATACAGTCGTTAACTGCTGTGTTCACTTTGTTATGAACACGTATGTCACAGATCTGGGAAAAAGTACATCCTCCTCTCGTTCCAACTTAGAAATGGATTCATTTTTTCGGTTGGAGGTACATACATACTGAGTCTGCTGAATTATACAAATACCATAACCAACGTGTTCTGTGTTGTTCAGCATACCTGGAATTGCAGTATCTTTTCAGTCTGTTCTGCAGATAAACTCATGAGGTCAGCCATTATATTTAAAGCAGATTATCTTCATAAAACACCAGTAAGTGCTCTCCTGTACTGAAGCATAAGTTGCGCCATCAATTTTATCACATTTCGCCAACTTTCTGCAAGCAGCGCATTGCTACACTTCTTTTATTACAAAGAGTTTCCAAGCCACCGTGTTTCGTTGATAAACATAACCAGAGATGTTATTAATGTTTTGTTGTACTGGTTGGCATCGTTGGCTAGAGGATTGTGGCTAGTGTGAGGGCTAAATATTTTTCTATTGTGATCGTTGATGCTAATCATTTGCTAAATATTTTAATCTGCGGTGCTATTTCCGCGCATACGTTTGTTAATTGGCAAGACAAATAGAAATATCCAATAAATAGCAATCATATTTTCCAGGTTATAAGTGTGAATTTAAATGCAGAAATGGCGAATGTGAAAGGTTCTCCTGTAAAGGCAAAGTTTCAGAAAGGTTTGCACGTAAACATTGTTTACTTAAGACTGGTTTTTATCGAGGTGTCATTTTTACGTAATATATTTCCTCTCGTTTAGCTAGTCTTTCATTTGATAAATTTACGTTTTATGTTATAGGTGAGAAAGTTTTATGTTTTCATGGGCCTCTGATATACGAAGCTAAATGCCTTGAATCGGAAATAAAAGATAAACAAGTGCGCTATTACATTCATTATGCTGGTTGGAACAAAAAGTAAGTAACAACAACGCAAAATAGTTTTGTATACAGTAATTTCCCTTTTTCTTAATTTTACCGCCTTAATAGAATCTGTTACAAAATTGTCATTAAGCGACTTTTGATGAATGCATAAAACATGAATCTTTATAGCTTGGCTGGTTGAATATCACTTCTCCGAAATTCCAGTTGAATGTCTTAACATGCAGTACATCACATTGTATTTTGTTTCCCTGTAGCAATAAACCAATATGTATTTCATATAGGCCCTATGTTTAACTTAGAGACTATGAATGCATACTCAGTTATATTGCGGCAGTGTTGTGACTGCATGTATGTACTTCACCTTACACACACACACACACACACACACACACACACACACACACACACACACACACCTACCTACCTACCCACCTACCCACACCCACACGTACACGTACGTGTGCGCGCTCGATCTCCCCCTCCCCAAATGTTCCTTTACTTGTAAAAACACGAATTTCACGTCTACTACCTACTTCAGTAGAACAAGTTTATATGCCAGCTAGCTCTGCAGATGACGAAGAAATTGATGAAATGCATGGTGAGATAAAAGAAATTATTCAGATAGTGAAGGGAGACGAAAATTTAATAGTCATGGGTGACTGGAATTCGATAGTAGGAAAAGGGAGAGAAGGAAACATAGTAGGTAAATATGGATTGGGGGTAAGAAATGAAAGAGGAAGCCACCTGGTAGAATTTTGCTCAGAGCATAACTTAATCATAGCTAACACTTGGTTCAAGAATCATGAAAGAAGTTTGTATACATGGAAGAAGCCTGGAGATACTAGACGGTATCAGATAGGTTATATAATGGTAAGACACAGATTTAGGAACCAGGTTTTAAATTGTAAGACATTTCCAGGGGCAGATGTGGACTCTGACCACAATCTGTTGGTTATGAACTGTAGATTAAAACTGAAGAAACTGCAAAAAGATGGGAATTTAAGGAGATGGGACCTGGATAAACTGAAAGAACCTAAGATTGTACAGAGTTTCAGGGAGAGCATAAGGGAACACTTGACAGGAATGGGGGAAAGAAATACAGTAGAAGAAGAATGGGTAACTCTGAGGGATGAAGTAGTGAAGGCAGCAGAGGATCAAGTAGGTAAAAGGACGAGGGCTAATAGAAATCCTTGGGTAACAGAAGAAATATTGAATTTAATTGATGAAAGGAGAAAATATAAAAGTGCAGTAAGTGAAGCAGACAAAAAGGAACACAAACATCTCAAAAATGAGATTGACAGGAAGTGCAAATTGGCTGAGCAGGGATGGCTAGGGGACAAATGTAAGGATGTAGAGGCGAATATAACTAGGAGTAAGATAGATACCGCCTACAGGAAAATTAAAGAGACCTTTGGAGATAAGAGAACGCCTTGTATGAATATCAAGAGCTCAGATGGAAACCCAGTTCTAAGTAAAGAAGGGAAAGCAGAAAGGAGGAATGAGTATATAGAGGGTCTATACAAGGGTAATGTACTTGAGGACAATATTATGGAAATGGAAGAGGATGTATATGAAGGTGAAATGGGAGATATGATACTGCGCGAAGAGTTTGACAGAGCACTGAAGACCTAAGTCGAAACAAGGCCCCGGAAGTAGACAACATTCCATTAGAACTACTGATAGCCTTGGGAGAGCCAGCCCTTACAAAATTCTACCATCTGGTGAGCAAGATGTATGAGACAGGCGAAATACCCTCAGTCTTCAAAAAGAATATAATAATTCCAATCCCAAAGAAAGCAGGTGTTGACAGATGTGAAAATTACCGAACTATCGGTTTAATAAGTTACAGCTGCAAAATACTAAAGCGAATTATTTACAGACGAATGGAAAAACTGGTAAAGCTGACCTCGGGGAAGATCAGTTTGGATTCCGTAGAGATATTGGAACACGTGAGGCACTACTGACCCTATGACTTATCTTAGAAGATAGATTAAGAAAAGGCAAACCTACATTTCTAGCATTGGGAATCTTAGAGAAAGCTTTTGACTATGTTGACTGGAATACTCTCTTTCAGATTTTTAAGGTGGCAGGAGTAAAATACAGGGAGCGAAAGGCTATTTACAATTTGTACAGAACCAGATGGCAGTTACAGGAGTCAGTGGGCATGAAAGGGAAGCAGAGGTCTGGAAGGGAGTGAGACAGGGTTGTAGCCTCTCTCCGATGTTATTCAATCTGTATATTGAGCAAGCAATAAAGGAGACAAAGGAAAAATTCGGAATAGGTATTAAAATCCATGGAGAAGAAATAAAAATTTTGAGGTTCGCCGATGACATTGTAATTCTGACAGAGACAGCAAAGGACTTGGAAGAGCAGTTGAACGGAATGGACAGTGTCTTGAAAGGAGGATATAAGATGAACATCAACAAAAGCAAAACAAGGATAATGGAATGTAGTCGAATTAAGTCGGGTGATGCTGAGGGAATTATATTAGGAAATGAGACACTTAAAGTAGTAAAGGAGTTTTGCTATTTGGGGAGCAAAATAACTGATGATGGTTGAAGTAGAGAGGATATAAAATGTAGACTGGCAATTGCAAGGAAAACATTTCTGAAGAAGAGAAATTTGTTAACATCGAGTATAGATTTAAGTGTCAGGAAGTCATTTCTGAAAGTATTTGTATGGAGTGTAACCATGTATGGAAGTGAAACATGGACAATAACTAGTTTAGACAAGAAGCGAATAGAAGCTTTCAAAATGTGGTGCTACAGATGAATGCTGAAGATTAGATGGGTAGATCACATAACTAATGAGGAGGTATTGAATAGAATTGGGGAGAAGAGGAGATTGTGGCACAACTTGACTAGAAGAAGGGATCGGTTGGTAGGACATGTGTTGAGGCATCAAGGGATCACCAATTTAGTATTGGAGGGTAAAAATAGTAGAGGGAAACCAAGAGATGGATACACTAAACAGATTCAGAAGGATGTAGGCTGCCGTAGGTACTGGGAGATGAGGAAGATTGCACAGGATAGAGTAGCATGGAGAGCTGCATCAAACCAGTCTCTGGACTGAAGACCACCACAACAATCTTCTTTTATCGGAATTACTTAACTGAGAGGCTGCATGTACAGTTGTATCTGGAACAGGTAAAAGAAAAGAGAAACTTCATTATGTGATTACGCACCGTTAAACAGAACACATAATATTAGTAGGGCCTACGTGTAATTTAGTTTGGTTTTTCGTAAGTCAGTAGCATTTGTGGGAACCAACATATGCAATTAAAGTGATAAAACATGTCAAATTTCCTTTTCCTGCCACTTTATATAGGAGTTACACAGACATCACATTGTGAAATCGGTTTCTTTTTGACACACGTGGCTTCTGAGTGAGAGTCAATTACTCATTATCTGTAGAGGACCCAATAGTTGTGCCTATTGTAACAATGTAAGTCACTTTTAATTTCCAGATCTCAAAGATTGGCTTTGATTATCAATATATACCAAACAAAAGCGTTGGTACGTTGATAGAAACAATAACAAACACAAACACACACACAAATTTCAAAGTTTTCGCAACCCACGGTTGCTTCATCAGAAAAGACGAAAGGATGTGGGTTTTAAGAGAGAGGGTAAGGAGTCATTCCAATCCCGGGAGCGGAAAGACTTACCTTAGGGGTGAAAACGGACATGTACACACTCGTGTGTGCGCGCGCACACACACACACACACACACACACACACACACACACACACACACACAAGCAGACGTATGTCTTTCCGCTCCCAGGATTGGAATGACTCCTTACCCTCTCCCTTAAATTCCACATCCTTTCATCTTTCCCTCTACTTCCCTCTTTCCTGATGAAGCAACTGTGGGTTGCGAAAGCTTGAAATTTGTGTGTGTGTTTGTGTTTGTTATTGTTTCTATCAACATACCAACACTTTCGTTTGGTAAGTTACAGAATCTTTGTTTTTAGATATATTTTTCCCACGTGTAATGTTTCCCTTTATTATGGGAATGTGCTGTAGGGAGGCCAGTATATTAATTTTTAAATTAATGTTTCTGTGATTGTTACATCATAATAATAACTGTTCCTTATTGTATAAAAATTTCTTATAAATATTATGGGCTAGCTAATAGATGTACTCATAACCAACAAGCATCTGTAAATACCCATTTTCTCTACTTCGAAATTGTTTCCTTAAAATCAATTTTGTTATAATTAAATTCCTATCTTTGGGAACTGAACCGTAAACATACACTTGTGCTCTAGCAATTTATTGTATACAAAGATTCCTTTAAGTTGGTCATTGTTATGCCAGTAAAATTTTTGCAGTGCTGACCAAGGTATAGGCTAATGTGTGTTGATGGATCCAACCCTGGCTGTGGTGACAGACTGATATGCAGCATAGCTCGAGGTCTGCATCTCACAACACTCAGTTGTTTCTGAATTTCACTTAGCAGTGATTTTAGTACACTCTGTAGTGTTTCAGTAGTGTTAGCTGTGAATTACCTCATGCAGATTTAATATCGTTGTTCTTGATTTCTTACTTTCTTTGACCATTGCCTTGGATGCAGAGTGAAGAATTTCATTTCCTACTTTCTTTTTGCTTGCTGGGAGAAAATACAACACTGCACGTACTACTTTTCTTGAATAAATACGCAAACACCTATTATACAATCCTTATATTGTCCACAGTATAGGCAGTGTACTTCAGATAACATCAAATGTCAAATCAGAATGTCCAGCTCGAAATCCCTACATGAAGGTTTATACAAAGAGTGAATGATCCAGAATGACAGTTCATTAACAGTTCATCTGATTGAATTCCCCACATAAACACTGCCAGCAGTATATCTGTACATTCTCTGAGAACGTCACATTACTCCAGTGTAGGTCGGCAAGGCAAGGTGCTCATATTTGTGGCCATGCAAGTAATTCCTCTGATGAAGCTACTGCAATGGCTATTCCATTTTGAAAACATGTACCTTCTCTCCATTTTGTTCTCCACATGCAAATAAAACAATAAATCTGACAATAGCTGCTCTCTCCCCTCAGATAATTTGTTTCACGGTTTCCATTCATAGGTGTCATTTGTTGGTAAAAGAATATAGGGATACACATTGCTCCTCTGGAGCGGTATGTAACTCCACAACTGTCTTGCCTATACTATTTATGTTCTTTACTTACACTAAAAGTACAGGATCTGTACATGTTTCAGTTTGACGACAGTCTTTTCATAATTTTACAGGATTATGTTGTTCAGAGCACTATTTTTCTTTCTGATTTGTACTAATGATTCACGCCGGCTGTTGTGGCTGAGCAGTTCTAGGCGCTTCAGTCAGGAACTGTGCGACCGCTACGGCCGCAGGTTCGAATCCTACCTCGGGAATGGATGTGTGTGATGTCCTTGGGTTAGTTAGGTTTAAGCAGTTCTAAGTTCTAAGGGACTGATGACCTCAGATGTTAAGTCCCATAGTGCTCAGATCCATTTGAACTAATGATTCACGTGAAGTTCATAATAATCTGGCGTTTCCTGCACTATTAGATTTTTTTGTACTTGGTTTTATGATAACTTTGATGTGTTCTGTTTCCTGATGCATAATGTTTTACCTTGCGTGCTCACTTACTGTGAGTAGCTCTTTTATTAGATGACAGAAGTGTGCAGGTCCATGTTCCATTGGGTGAAAGTGTGTCCAATACGTCTGTTACACCTTTTTCCATTACTTTTCATCATGTTGATTTATCACATTTTCAAAATTCAGAGGTAAATTTCCATGTCATTTTTCATTAGAGGCCAATGATGCTGTGTGCGGTGTAGTATAGTAATTTATTCATCCATGGAGCATTTTACAGTAATGTAGGATTTGCTGCTCAATATGAGGGTAAACATAATTTATATATGGAAAACCCGTGATGAAATAACAACAATATGACATTAAGATAACTGTTACTCTGCACACAAAGAAGACATTGGGTAGTAGACAAGCACAGTCAGAGTAGGCTGTTGGATATTATAAGCTATCGAACAAATCTCTCTCTCTCTCTCTCTCTCTCTCTCTCTCTCTCTCTCTCTCTCTCTCTCTCTCTCTCTCTCTGTTAGCATGTGTGTGTGTGTGTGTGTGTGTGTGTGTGTGTGTGTGTGTGTGTGTGTGTGTGAGAGGTTGAAGTGAGAGCAGGGAAGGGGGTAGGGACAGGTGGATGACAGGGGCTAGCTAACACTGAGGCCAGGGTAGTTATGGGGACGAAGGATATGTTACAGAGAAAGTTTCCACCTCTACAGTTCAGAAGCTGGTGATGGTGGGAATAATCCAGATGGTGTGGGCTCTGATGCATTTGTTGAATTCAAGCACACCATATTGGTTGGCAAGCTCAGCAACTAAATGGTCCAGTAATCTGTTGGCCAGTTTGGTGACGGCCATTCATGCGGATAGCTTGTAACTGGTCATGCCCATGTACATCTACATTTACCATCCCAACATTTGCCTAAAGGGATTTATGTGCTATGGATGCTCTTAATTTTTAACTATTTTGAGGTGTTCTAAGTGTCTTGTTTTAAAATTCCCGCATGTTTGTCCTATGTATAGTGATTGGCAAGTGATGCATGTGAGTTCATATATTCCGGATCTGTTGAATTTATCTGTAGGTCTCTCCTGTGTTCTGAGTTTTTTCTGTGTTGTGTTGTCTGTCCTTCATCCTATTTGGAGTCCCTCTTTAATAACGTACAGAAAGTTCTGTTGGAAAAATATGAAATACTTGGGAATAAAGGAGATGACTCACCGAAAGGCAGAAGCACTGCATCTTAGATAGGCACACAAATGAAAGGTATGGAGCTTGACTAGCTTTGGGAACGCACTTCCTTTTTCTGGCTGTAGGAACACACATACACGTGCTGCACTCCCCCCCCTACACACACACACACACACACACACACACACACACACACACACACACACACGTTTGCCTACATTGTGCTCAGTCGACAGCCAGCTCTTTACTGGCCTATAGTGAGTGTACTGGGGTGAGGAATGGTGTGGCGAGAGGCGGGAGGCTAGGAGGGGGTTGGGGGGGCAGCTCATGGGAGGGTTGGGAGCTGTCTGTGGCTTGGGTGAAGTTAAAGGGAGCATGTGGCAAATGAATGGACACGTGATTTCATAGACTATGTCATGAGATAACAGCACACAACTAGCTGATGTGGGGACACAAATTAGATGGGGTTGCTGGGGCAGGAGATACACACTATATTGGATGGGGGGTGGGTGGGCAGCGAGTTACACTAGGTTTAGGCCTGGAAGGTTATGGGGGGGCGGGGAGGTGAAGGGTGTGCTGTAAGGATAGTTCCCATCTGCACAGCTCAGGGAAGCTTGTGGTGGTGGGGAGGGTCCAAATGGGGCGGGTTGCGAAGCAGCCATTGAAATCGTGTGTGTTGTGTCACTGGATGTTCCACCTTGTTTTTGGCAACGGTTTGATCGTGGCCATTCATTGCAGTTGACAGCTGGTTGGTTGTCATAGCAGTGTAAAACACTGTGCAGTGATTGCAGCAGAGCTGGTATATAACATGGCTGATTTCACAGATGGCCCAGCCTCTAATGGGGTAGGATAAGTCTGTGATGAGACTGGAGTAGGTGGTGCTGGGAGTGTGGATTGGGGAGGTCTTGCATCTGGGTCTTTCACAGGGATATGATCCCTGTGGCAGTGTGTGTGTGTGTGTGTGTGTGTGTGTGTGTGTGTGTGTGTGTGTCAATGTTATGCCTACAACTAAAGAAAGGAAGTTCATCCAGAAGCTAACCAAGCTCCATACCTTTTGTTTATGTACCTATTGATGACAGAGCACTACTGCCTTTTGATGAATTGTCTCCTTTATTTCTAAATAATTTGAAGTCCCTGGTTCTTAGATATGTTACGTATTCCCTGGACAATTTTGTTTTTGTGAGTGAGTATGTGCCATTTTGTTTTGTATGTGTGTTTTTGCACTGTTGTGTTTTTAGGTGTGGTCATTGTTTGTGCGCTGTGTTTTTCTGTGCTGTGTAAGGTTTTGTGTGTGTGTGTGTGTGTGTGTGTTTGTGTTTGTGTTTGTTCATTCCTTTTCCATTTACGAATATGTTGGTTTAATTTCTCTATCATGTGGCTCTTGTAATCATTTTCCACTGGTATTTATCTTACTGTGTTCCACTTCTGTTTGCTTATGGGTGTTCTGTTCAATCTGTGGAGCATGAATCTGAATCTTGTGTGCCACTGGATGGTTCTATAGATTGTGATTGGTGGTACTTCTGGTTGTCGGTACCCTGGATATCATGAAGCCATGGGTATTCTTTGGTTTTCATGTGGTGAGATCCAGAAAATTTAGTGCGTTACCTGTTTCTGTTTCTAATATGAAGTGAATTTTTTGGGGTAAATTGTTCATTTTATTGTGTAGGAGCTAAACACAATAAAACAAATAGCAGGGGAAAGTGGTAACAAGACCCATATGATAAAGAAATTAAACCAATAAATTTTATGAACAGAAAAGGACTGAACATATGTGCATGCATGCAGGCACGCGCGCGCGCCCACACACACACACACACACACAAATCAAACAAACAGATCTGTAAATAGAAAAGGATCGAATGCACCACACACAACACACAAACAGTAACCACATGCTAGACACAACAGTGCAACACCCCCCCCCCCTCCCCCCCCCATACACACACACACACACACACACACACACACACACACACACACACAGCACACAAAGCGGCACACACCCATCTACAATAACAGAATTGTCCACAGAATAGGCAACATATTGAGTTAGTTAGAAAGAAGGACTTCAAGTAGGGTACAGGACAGACAACACAACACAGAAAAACTTGGAACACAGAAAACACCCACAGATAAATTCAACAGATCAGAACTCACATGCATCACTTCCTAGTCAGTATACATAGAACAAACACGCAAGAATTTTAAAACATGATACTCAGATCCATAAAAGGTAACAGTAGCTGTAGCACATTTGCTGACCACCTAATAGCCCATAATTACTGCCCAACTACAACAACAGCAGATTTAAAAATACGAAATCCAGCCACAGCCTGTACCACAAAGTAGCAATAGAAGAAAACTTTCACATACAAAAGGCAAACAGGTTTTAAAGAAACACACTACACTCTGTGAAGGCACATTATTTAACACACTAAAGGAACTTTACAGAAAAGGCAATACAAACAGCTAAAGGAGCTTTACCCCCCCCCCCCCCTCCCCCCGGTCCCCCCAGCCCCCCTGCAACCATGTTTCCCTCATAGCATCACCTGTCAGCTAAAAGTAGGAACAGACACACACAAACCCCCCCCCCCCCCAACCCCCCCTCCCCCTACATACACTCTCTCACACACACAGAAAAAGAGAAGTAAAAGTAAACAAAATTGAAATTCAGCACCAAACCCACTCAGGAACAGTTGAATGTCAATGGGGTTAGGACACACAACGACATTGTTTACACAGCATTTTGCAAAGTGGAAAGGTGGTTATGAAACAAAAATAATACAAAGTACATTTAGTATGTGAGTGCAGTGCTCTCAGAACATGAAAGAAAAAGTTTCTGTCACAACAAAACATGAGTAATAACTAGTATGTATACAAAACATTTTGCCACACGAATATCACAATTTTAAAAGTCAAGAGATGTGTTAACTCGCTGTTATAATTCTTATTTACATCGTTTTGTTTGCAGATGATGAGCTATCAATACAGGACACCATACAGAGGGTTCTGCAAAACTGTATAATGTAAAATCGAGATTAGAACACAGACAGATAAAAGCTGATTTTAGGCCTCATTTTGATAGATGAGATTTTAAAATCTCAAAACAGGTTGTGGTTTACATAGCTTTTAGTACAACTGCAGCAGATCTCTAAATTAATTAATATTTGTTAGATCAGTTACAACGTAACATCAGTTAACTGTGTACAGTTTTTTGATTAACAAAGCACACTGATGATGACACATAGTTGCCAAAACATGTTTGACTGACAAGAAAGAGCAGCGTTTTACATAAAATGCGGAACCTATATCCAATAATTTTAACTGCAAACATGGAAAAAAACACAAGAGCTGCAAATCCAGAAGATGAATATTAATGTACAAGGTCTGATCCATAATTTTTAATTTGTTTTTAAATAATGGTGTGATGAAACAACCAAAAGCTGCTGTAGTGTGTATTTATTTATCAACAACTAGTTTCTGTCATGCAACCATCTTCAAGTCAAGAATATCAATACACCAGATTAAAGGGGGATCCTTCGACATCAAGTACATAATTTTCATCAGTTGCAGAATCTGTCAGTTATGCATGTATCCAGTGTCTTATATATTATTTTTCTTTCGATCATTAAATCTGCAAATTGATAGTTCTTCATACTGGTCCACATGCTGTTACACCAAAGACTTATAATAAACACCAGCAGTACACCCAACCACTCAAGAATGTAAGGAAATCACTGAGAAAGCATGTTAGGGTTTTTTGTCCAAACTAGCTCTTGTTGCATGATTTTGTGTAGAACTATTAGTGAAATACCGACTAAATGTTTTCCCTGATACACACAACAGGTTGGTAGATGCACTCACTTGCTACAGTAATGATACTGATTTCAAATAATTCTTTACAGTGGACTCTACAACTTTCAGTTATTCTTGTGACCCTTTTCTGCAGTTCGAAAACTGTGTCCATGTTTAATGCCTTTGATACCCAGAAAATAATTTAATAGCTAATATTTTAGTGTATGAAAGAACTCTGTAACTGCCCGCCGCGGTGGCCGTGCGGTTCTAGACGCTTCAGTCCGGAGCAGCGCTGCAGCTACGGTCGCAGGTTCGAATCCTGCCTCGGGCATGGGTGTGTGTGTTGTCCTTAGGTTAGTTAGATTTAAGTAGTTCTAAGTTCTAGGGGACTGATGACCACAACAGTTGAGTCCCATAGTGCTCAGAGCCATTTGAACCATTTGAATTCTGTAACTCCTGGTTCGTAGAAGAATTTTTGTAACCTTATAAATATTGAGCATGTAGCCATATTTACAAATTAATCTGCGATGTGAATGTAAAATGACGCATTCTGTATTGTTACGATTTGTCGTAATCATCCATGAAACGTGAAACTAAGAGCATAATATGCCAGTATCTCTGTGTACTCATTCCGTGTTAACTGACAGTGGTCATCCTAAAAGCTTCGTGTCTTCATGTTTGTTACACAGTCTATAGGTTTATCATGTGTGCTTAATGCAGCAGAGCGTTTTCTCCTCTTCCTGCTGAAGTATGTACTGTATTTTCCCCCAAGTTCAATGTTACCATACTTTATAACATACTTTCAACTGTAAATATATTTGAGGGTTTAATTTTCCTTCTCTTTGACGAGTTCTGTTTTATTAGTAATGACTGTGATGTTTTTATCATCAGCAGAAAGGATTTTTTCTCCATGTCTTACGCTGTCTGGAATGTCATTGATATGTTTATTGTGAACAGAATTGGACCCTGTACACTACCCTGAGGCACACCAATGTTTATACGTTGGTTGTCTGACAGTTGTTGAGTGAACTCTACTTTTTTCACCCTATTTTCCATGTAAGACTGGAACCACTCATTTACAGATGTTATTCCCGACATTCTCTAAGGTAGTGTTATAGGCCATTTGCTGTTCCTTATCTATATAAATGATTTAGGAGATAATATGAGCAGCCATGTTAGGTTGTTTGCAGATGATAGTGTCGTTTATTGGCTAATGAAGTCATCAGAAGTTCAAAACAAATTGTAAAACTATGTAGATAAGATATCTGTATGGTGCAAAAATTGGCAATTGACCCTAAACAATGAAAAGTGTCAGGTCATCCTCAAGAGTACTAATAGGAATCTGTTAAACATTTGTTACACGATAAATAAGTCAAATCTAAAGGCCGTAAATTCAACTAAATACCTAGGAATTACAATTACAAACAACTTAAATTGGAAGGAACACATATAAAATGTTGTGGGGAAGCCTAACCAAAGACTGTTTTATTGGCAGAACACTTAGAAAATGTAACAGATCTACTAAAGAGATGGCCTACACTACCCTTGCCCGTCCTCTTTTAGAATACTGCTGCCTGGCGTGGGACCCTTACCAGATATGATTGAAGGAGTACAGAGAAGGGCAGCATGTTTTGTATTATCTTCAAATAGGGGAGAGAGTGTCATTGAAATGATACAGGAATTGGAATGAACATCATTAAAACAAAGGCATTTTTCATTGCAGCAGAATCTTCTCATGAAATTTCAATCACCAATTTTCTCCTCTGAATACAAAAATTTTGTGTTGGCACCAACCATTATAGGAAGAAACAATCATCGTAATAAAATAAGGGAAATCAGAGTTCGTATGGAAAAATATAGGTGCCGATTTATTCAGTGCACTGTACGTAATTGGAATAATAGAGAATTATTGTGAAAGTGGTTCAATGAACCCTCTGCCAGGCACTTGAGTGTGATTTGCAGAGTATCCATGTAGATGTAGATTTACTATTCCTTTTATAGTGCTTTTACTTTCTTCAGTAATATTTTATGGTCAGCAGTGTCAAAAGTGTTGGACAAATCTAAGAATATACGTGTAACACAGCCAACCTTGTCACAGGCCTGAAACTTTGCTTCACTAACCCTTTAACTGGTCTGGATGTGTTTACTCATAGACACGTTCAGAGTACCAGGTAGAAGGACTGGTGGCATGCGTAAACACGTTCAGAGCATACAGGGACAGGTAAAAAAAGGCGCATGTGTTAACACATCCAGAACAGTTAAAGGTTAAAAGGGTTGTACTTATACATATAAATAGTCTGTCTATGATTGATTCAATAATTTTCGAGAGTGTTGACAGTAGTTAAACTGGTTTTTAGTTTTCTGTCTCTCTGCATTACCGTATAACTGATCAGTCCATGATTGGTTTGGTAGTTTTTGGGAGTGTTGACAGTAGTTAAACGGTCTTTTAGTATTCTCTCTCTGGATTATCTTTCATTAGTAAGGCAAAATTTATTTAGTTTGCAGAGTTCAGAGAACTTAGCATGTACGCGGTTATTCACACACACTTCATCCCAGAGTTCTTTTTACCAATGCCCTAGAAAAAGTCTGTAGTGTACATTCTGAGAAGAGTTATTTACAGGCCTTCAGTTTTGCAGGTTTTACCAAGTCCATCCTTAGCTTTATTATCTGACAGTAATTAACAGAGAGACCAAGATCTTTATAATACTATACAGTTTTCTTGTCAATGAATTTAAGCCCATGGTCTAACAATTAAGACTGATGCTATGGTTTTTGTTACATTAATAGCAGAGATTACCATTTGTACCATGCCAGAAGTGTTTAGAATGTTTAGGAAGTTATTACTGATTTCATTCTTAAGACCTGCACCTGAATTGATATCCATGTTTTCACATATTGTTATGTTAGTTTTGCAGGTTGAGACTTCCTCCAAGATTTCAGTTAATTTGTCAAACAAAATGTCCACACACCACTAGGTGAGTGGTACATGCAAGAATGATTAACATTATGTGAATACCTAGTTTTGTTAGTTCATCAAACTGCCAGTTTGATATGTGTGCCACTTAATGATATAAAATACATGGTCGCGCACCCTTTATGGTAGTTCTGCAATGGTTCATTTGCACATTCATATGACGATAGGAACAATATGCTGTATTTCAGTGTTTCTGCACCAGTGCTTTGTAATGGACACCACTGTGGTTTTCAAAGACTGTAATTCACCTTCAAGCTGGTGTACTTAAATTTTAATAGGCTGCATATTTTGATGAAAAATAGATTGTTTTAAACAAATCTATGTGGTGTTTGTTATTATGATTTCTTATCCTCCCCAATAACTGGTGAGTTTGCACCCCAGTATGGTACCTTCTATCTTCCTTATACACATTGAAGGAATTTGTAACCTGGTTCACACACTTTTAAGAGAATGGAACCTATTGTCATGATTTGTCCCCAAAAAAGGCTTAGTTGTCCTATCCAAGACTTCAGGTAACAAGTATTAGCAATCTCTTCCTGTAAGACACATTTGACTAAGTATAGGATTTTTCCCTTCACATTCACTGATTTTATTTGAGTACACTGCACATTATTGTATGCAGTTGTACAATTCTTTTTTGCAAGTTGTTTCATTCTTAGTGTGATGGCCACTGCCCTTGCAGGTTGTTGTCTCCCCTCAGGTCGTCCCTCTGCCTTACATTGTACTATTACATCCCACTGTACATCATGCTCTGTTTAGAGCACTTGTTTACTCTCAGCACTTTGACTTACTTCATTAGTGCACACTCACAAATCATGCTCATTTAATTACTTCGGTGCACTATATACGTTTTACTCTTACAGTTGGTGTTCAAATGAACATATTATGAAACTTGCCAACATCTGGTGCCCTGATTAAGCCTTTTACTGCTCTAAAGCCGTTTACTGCTCTAAATGTGTTAGCAAGTGCCACTGCTCGTGACAACCAAGTGTTCCTGGTGTTTGTGAGTATGCCACAGCTCCTGTTCCATGGCACTCTAGGTATATTTGTGTGTGCCAGCTTGCCAAACCTCGTGGACTCCATTATGTGTTGAGATGCGCTGCAGCTCAGGTACCTGTGCTCTCTGGAAATAACACTCAGAGCCATATTTGTAGCCTCGACGCTTAGTAGATTTTCAGCATTTGGCCTGCTCTATTGGAGTTCCTGTGTATGTTTGTTGCTGTGGTCTTGTATTGCTAGTTTCATCTTCATTATTGACTAAGATGTGTATTGGGAAAGAAAATTGCATGCTGTGTGGGCTATTCAGAGAAACACATCTTGGAGATTCTCACTAGAAGTGAGAGAGTGGATGTCCTCTTCTATTGTTATGACAGTGACAGCTTTTCGATTGAAGTTAGTGTCCTGATCCATGTACTTCTGTGCACTATGCAGGAGATAACAATTATTCAGAATGTCTAACACATAAGAGGGTAATGTGTGGGAAAGCGATTTTCATCTATCTGAGCCTGTGTTGGACATTTCAGCTTCAATACAAGTGTGGGTTAGTAGCTAGGTTCGAGCATTCTGTCTTTTTTATGTCATCAAGCCTTATTTGATACGGGTATGTTGACAGTTGTTATACAAGCATAGGATGGAATCTGTAGCAGATGTAACCAATCATTTTATATGTACCTCATGACAATATGGCAGGACCGGTACTACCTCAGTTGTCAGAATGAAAAGAATCTGGATTTGAGGAACTGTATTCCTTCGTTGCTGTTTGTCTGCTTAAGGTTAGCTGAAAAAGGTGTTGTTGAGACATAACTCATACAATCTCTAGATGCCCTGGAAAAATACTTGAAATAAAAGACCTTTTTTTCAGATTTAATGCTTTGTTATGGGATAAATTATGTACTAGCTAAATAATTCATTGTGAGTGTAGCACCAATTTTATGAACATTTTGTTACAGTTTCTCTGCAGTACCTGAAAAATAATCATTTCAGTATTTGCTAGTTCCTGTGAAATTTCTATTAATTGTTTTGCTCCCAAGTTTGATTAGTATGTTGTACTTGAATCTGCCTTTTCCATTTTTTGTATTTTTGTTTTGTTTTTGTAATTCTGTAATGTCATTGCAGTGTGTCATATTCCTTCATGTGTTCTAAAATCACACAGTCACGTGGTGCAGTGGTTAACACACTGGGCCTGCATACAGGAGGATGATGCTTCAGATCCCTGTTTGGTCATTCATATTTAAATTTTCGGTGATTTGCTTGAATGCCTTAAGGAAAATGTGAGGACGGTTCTTTTGAAATGGACATGGTCAATTTCTGTCCCCATCTCTGCTTATGCTCCATCTCAAGTGACCTCTTCATTGTTAGATCATTAAATACCAAGTTTTCATCTTTTTTTTTTTTCTTCTGAAGTCAGGAATTATGGTTTTCTGGATCAATGTCCTTGAAATTACTTTCATTCTGTTTTTGATTTTTGCTTTTAGAAATTTGTATTATTTATATGAAAATGTGTCTTTATTTTTCAGGGCACTATAACTTATTAAAATTGCTACATTGGATTGTGAAAAGCTTTAATGATTGGTTTGAAGTTAATAACCCCGAAACTGAACATATGCAAAGTTTCAAACACAAGTAGGCGCTCTTTGATTTCCATCCATACTGCTGTGTTCTTGAAATTTCCACATTTAAGACTAGTACAGGACTATGATTAATGATAAAAACAGCAGCTTTTCACAAAAAATTCTTTCCAAGCTTATTGCTAAGGAGTGTGAATCACACTTTTTAAATTATTGTTGGATGTGAGGTCCGCCAGTTATGCAAAACACCGTTTTTCTCAGTACCCAAACATGTTTCAGCACCACTGTGCCATCATCAGTGGGTTTTTCGTTTGTATTTATTCAGCAATGTGAACATTTTTCTTAAATGATTATAAAATTATGTGCATTTTTAGTTCAAACAACAGATCGTTTCTTTTTGTAAATACCTTTACATTGGGTGTGCATGAATTTTCTGGATCACTTGTGTGTTAATTACTACAGGTAGCTTGTTATCTGCAACCAAACGATGTTGATGAATTTTTTGCATGGAGTTAACCTATCTTCTACAATGCAATTCAGTTTTTCGTGATGTTTTCGCTCCTATATTCATTTTTACTTACATTTTCGTGTGGCAAGTACTTCCATTCTCCGCATAATGCTGAGGTGTTGTGATGCACATGTAACTATAACAAGTATTTTTCACAAATAATGTAGTAAAACACTTTTCACTTCACCAGAACACAGTGTGATTGTGGTTTGTTGTGTGTCCCAGCCCAGTCAGTGTTCATTTGTTCACCAGAGAGTTCGGTGCCAAATTTGAATTTTGTTTGCATTTTATCTGTGTGTGTGTCTGTGTGTGTGTGTGTGTGTGTGTGTGTGTGTGTGTGTGTGTGTAGGCTTTATCCGTTTGTGCTGTTTTTATTTGTAAAGTTCCATTAATGTGTTAAATAGTGTGCCATTGCAGCGTGTAGTGTATTTGTTTCAGACCTGTTTTCCTTCTGCTATTGCCTTATGTATATGGAAGTTTTCCTCAATGGTCAGTTTGCTGTATAGGCTGTGGCTGGGTTTTAGTATTCTTAGGTCTGTTTCTATTGTGGTTGGGTGGTGGTGTTGGCTACAAGGTGGTCAGCAAACGTGCTGTGGGAGCTGTTGCTTTTTAAAGCTCTGAGATGTTCCGAATATCTAGTTTTGAAGTTTCTGCATCTTTGTCCTATGTACACACACACACACACACACACACACGAAAAATTAGATAAACTAAAATCTGCAAAGACTCATCATTTGTACACAAGAATACCATATAAAAGTCAACACACACAGCTAAGAAGCACACAGAAAACACACACATACACACTCTGCTCGGCTGAAGAGTGTGATAAATGGGAAACAAAGATTGTGTGCCTTAAATATCAGTACCAGTCACAAAATTTTAGGCAACTACATTATTAGGGACATATTTCGAAGATTTTACCTCATCATCAGGCTATATTGGCTTTACAAAAAATTTAACACTTTTGTACAGGTATTAAAAATTCTTTAAATGACTAGTATGATCATACTGTGGAGAGAGAGGAGGATAACCTAGTAAGAGGCGATGTCACTTCATGTATTCACATGAAAAATTTATAAAATGATCACTCACTTTGTTCTTGTGGCATGGCAGTTTTATTGTGATATATTGAGGCATAATTGTTTCCATGGTTCTTTTGGACTTCTTCACCATATACAATCTTCCCGACAGTGTTTTTAAAGCACACTACACAAAACAAATCAGTTGTGCAGTAAAACAAGTTGATGGTCAAAACAAGGCTAGTTTTAATTTGGCTATTGATGTATCGATCCTGGTGTTATCAGTAGCAATGTCTTCTGAACGTCTTGCTGTTGTATCACTGATGTTGGTTGGCCTAATACATTATAAAATGAGGCAATGTGACAATTTTGTAATGCAGGTGACAGTACAAATACTGTTTATTTCAGAATTACAAATATGTGTAACATTGATGTTATGTACAATGTACACACTATTCTAAGAGTACTATATTGAAATTCGTAAATAAGTGTGAATTTTTGAATTGTGTCGTTTAATTTGGGATCTCATTTTTCTACTAAGACCGTGGATAAATATTTCCATTTCTTCCAAGATGTGGATTCTCTGGCTCTTTTCCAAAGTATGTAGTACTTTGAGATTGTTAACTATTGTAACAATGTGCCCTGTTTCATTGTGTGTTGTGCTATAGCTGACTTATTAGCTGTATCCATTCTGAAACAGTCAATGTGTTCTTTAAATTGTGTTTTAAAGTTTATTCCTGTTTGGCCAATATAGTATTTGTTGCAATGACCACACATAATTTAATAAAGTCCTGGTTTATTCAGTTTGTCAGTAGGTTGTATGATGTCATGGACCAGTTTTTTTCTTAAGTTGTTGGTGCAAAAGTGGTCCTGATGTCTGTGTTTTTGAATAGCTTGTCTATGGTGTTGTTAGATACTATGTATGCTGGGGGGTAGCCACGTTGGTTCTTTTGCTTTTAGTTATGTGTTGTGAAAGTGCATCTATTTTGTGTTCATCATAGCCGTTGCTGTGTGGTTTAACAGATTCAGAAGGATGTAGGCTGCAGGACATACTGGGAGATGAAGCAGCTTGCACAGGATAGAATGGCATGGAGAGCTGCATCAAACCAGTCTCAGGACTGAAGACCACAACAACAATAACATTTCTGTCTCATAGTCAGCAGAATTACCTAATTGGGAATTCCTATGCCCTGTTTAAGAAGGATTGGAATGCTGCTTGTTTATATGAGTTGGGGTGTGTGGAATATTTATTGATTACAGTATCTGTGTGTGTTGGTTTTCTGTGAATGTTAATTTTCAAGGTCTGGTTTGTATAGGGTATGGTCATGTCTAAAAAATTTATTTTGTTACCTTTCTTGTTTTCAGTGGTGAACTGTTACTGTGTAAGTTATTGAACCCATTTAAGGAGAGTTGGAATGCCCTATCCCGACAAATTTAAATTCAGTGACTTGGCTCTTCCGTATTTCAGGAACCATTGTAGCCATTGACATGAAACTTTTACAGGACATTAAACTGTATGTTTTGAGTCTACTGAACTACAACAATTGCATTTCAGCCACTGTGCTGCATACTCTGCTGTACCAATGCGAACCTTGCCCGTCCATTCAAGTTCTCTGATTCAGTTTGCTCCAGGATTAATTTCCATATGCTGCAGCGCTTTCACCCTACCAATGTTGCCGTCATTAAAAGCAATAATAGCATCACTGACCCCCCACTTTAGTGTCTTCATTCCAACAAAAACATTTTTTAGTAAGCAAGTCCATATAAGATTATTAAACGACTCATTGGGATTTTGAGTCTGACCATGCAGACACTTCTTCAGTAATTCAGGATTTGTCAGGCCTTTGTAAATAGGTTTTATGATATTCATGACTGCTGCTGGGATGGAATGTTTAAGGCTGTATGAACTGTTTGAGTTCTGGGCATTGCGGTAATTGCACCATGAATCAGGTCCAGGAGGGCAAAGGTGATGTACTGGTTTTTCATCAGTTGACAGTCTGTGGAAGAAGGTAGCCCATGCTGCCTGCTTCATTTTCAACAAATCCTCAGTATTATTTCTAATGGACATCCCATAATATTGCTGTAGTTCATCAATCATTTTGTGTTTCAACTTCCTCAACCTAGTGCCCATCCTCTTATGGACATGACCAACACATTCCAGTTTTGTGATACTCTTCTCACCATAAGGTTGAGTGGCTACTACACTGTTGTATGCTTTTGAGTCTCCATCACCCAAGAACTTAGTATAACACACTACCCTTTCATTCACAGATCGACTAAAAATTTCAATAGCTGCAGAGGCCTCCATACCACCACTTGTTCTTTCATAATTTCTGCCAAGATAAGCTCTTTTTCATTCCCTGATTTACACTTATAGCAATTTTTATCTTATTTATAAAACTTGAAATTTTCCAGATAAAATGATTATATATCTATATATGGAAAATTGCAAATTTTATAATGAGATAAAAATCCGAAAATGTGAAAAATTTTTTTTTTCCATTCTAACTCCCCTTAACAGAGTTTCTATTTCTTCATTAATTCCATTATATATAATGAATCTGCCATCTACATATCTGCAGTAATGTACACTTTTCTGGGTGTTTGTATCTGTGTTGTTCAGAAGTTTATTTTCGAGGAGATTAATGAAATAGTAAGTACATGAAATCAACGTTATACATATTATAGACCCTAGAAATATCTTTGTAATTCTGAAATAAACAGTATTGATACTATCACTTGTATTGTATAACTGTCACATTCGCCAACCAACATCAGTGATATGACAGCAAGACGTGAAGAAGACATTGCTACTGACAACACCAGGATTGACATACCGATAGTCAAATCAGAACTAGCGTTGTTTTGACTGCCATCTTGTGTTTCTACACACCTGATTTGTTTTGTGTATTGCGCTTTAAAAACATGGTTGTGAAGTTTGTGTGTAGTGAAGAAGTCCAAAAGAACCATGGAAATAATGATGCCTCAACACATCACGAGAAAACTGCCCTGCCACCAGAAAAAAAGTGAGTGTTTTATAAAATTTTCACGTGAACACAAGACAAATACAAAAAGTGACATCACCTCTAACTAGGTTATCTCTCTCTCTCTCTCTCTCTCTCTCTCTCTCTCTCTCTCTCTCTCTCCACACAGGATGTTCACAGCAGTCATTTAAAGAAGCTTTAATGTCTTTACAAACATGTGTTAAATGTTTTTGTAATACCAATATAGAACAACGATGAGGTATAATCCTTGAAACATGTCCATAATTAAATTAATTTAGTTGTCAACCAATTTTGTGTTTGGTAGCCGTATTTGAAAACCTTTTCACATTTTTGAAACAGGCACAGTCGATTAGTAGTCAGTATGGCTTTAAATTATTGTATGCTTTTGGTGTGAATGATTTATTCATTTCCTCGAAATGCATTCATGGTAATTGTCACATCTAAATTGTTGATTTTGAACCTAAAATGAGTAGTTGCCACTCCATAAGATACTTTAAAATAATGAAACACCTTCCACTTTGAAGAATATATGTTGCTGTAAATTATAATTAGTAATGACAGTGACAGAAGCATCCTTTGATCCAAACAACAGATTTTTTTAGGACCAAGTGCATAACTATGTATCATTAAAGTGCAATCTGACTGGAACACAAAATTGAGTATGTAATAATCCTCATTCAGTTGTCTTCTATATAGCTCAAACACTAATTTACAGGTTTTCAAAAACTTGGCCTTGTCCAACCCATATGCCAGAAGGCAAAGGTTTTTTCATATTGCCAAGAGTCTAATTGCTCACTGCAGGGTCCCAACTCTTTTGTGAGTGCATGAGTGGTGAGCATAGGTCCCCAAGCCTTTGCAGTACTTCTTCCTTTTATGTGAAATCACCAATCTGACTATATTTTTTCTCAGGCTTTATCTACAGTGCAGATTCCGTGCTGGCAACCTAGCCTTCTCATAGGATGTCAGTCATGGCTTTTCTGACCTTGTCTTTCATTTTATAACACCTACTTTGGTTCACTTACGTTTGGTTCCCACATATGGATTTGGCCTCCATCTTTTCAAAATATTTTGGTTAACTGTGGGCCATGCAGGGAAGTTCATCCAATGGCTGCCAATTCATGTGAGGAGGCAAAAGGTATCTGTATGGGGGTGGCCCTGACTGCACCATTGATGCCTGCCTAAGAGTAGGTTCCTGTCTGTTTGGCGGCACCAGGACTGTGGGTAGTCTCCGTGAGGAGAGCCATCATTTGGGGTAGGTGGTATCATGGAAGATATCTGGCCCTGTGGAAGGATCAAAGGAGTCAATCGGTGACTGCGAGGCTCCAGTAGTCTTGTTACACAGACTGAAATTCTCAGGTGTGGACAGTTACGACACCAGAAACTTTCCCTCATTGGTCACACAGTGGGATGAACCGTAGTTCCCTCAGTTCCTGGTTTGCATTAGATGGAGGGTCATTTCTCTCTACTAAGCCAGTGTTCTTTGTGGAGACTACTGAAAACATAATTGGAGAAATCTCTTCCCTCAGTAAATTTATGAAATTGCTCCATCTTAATTGAAATGCAAAATCCTACCCAATCATGAATGTTAATCTCTTGTAAAAGAACTTGGTGGTGGACCTATAACTGTAACACACCATAAAAATCTAAAACTGGTAGACGGAATAAATTTTCATTGTGACTGTTCACTGCAGATGGATGAAGAACTATATGGACACTTGAAGTGTGAGATCAATTTCGCTTTTTGTGTACACTAAGTCCCAGTAGACAACATAGTTGTCTTCACTTTTGAGTATGTTTACTTCCAGAGAAGATCAAAAGCATGGTTTTCCACTATTATGTGATGTTGTATTCCCTACACTCGATGTAGTGCTGAAAATGCCAATGCTTCGAGCATATTTCACCCTCATTGTACATATAACGTAAAGTGTTGAGGAGGTGGTCAGGCACTTCACGAAAACTCACAAAGTACACTACTAGCTCTCTGCGTCAACTGTAGAAGTTACCACCTTCTCCAAACCATGAAGAGTGCTCCCCTGAACACACTGTCTCATTGATATCAGCATTGGCCAGTACCTGCAGTAGTCATGCAAGTACACTATACTTTGTGGATGATAGGCCCTCCCCTCTTATGGTTCCTGGAGCACCATCTTCAGGAACTTGTCACAGCCAGCCAAAGAAGCATCTTCCTTCTCTGGCATTTACCGGTAACAGAGCTCCCTTTCAAGGAGCCTCTCCCTGGAGATCTACAGACTGACGATGTAATGCTAGCCAGTGGTTAAAAGAGTGTAGGTTGCAAGGCTGTCCACTCCTTTTCTGTTTCTACGCCCACAGCAGATAACCCCCTCAAGATTCTCAATATCCAGACGTAATGAAAGAGGTAAAGAAGAAATCTCGAGGGAAGGCTACTCTGGTGACACTGGATGGGTCAGATTCCCCCCACCCCCCCCCTCCTCCCCCCACACTGTTGGGTTTGGAACAGATGTTCGTTGATGTTCTTCTGGCCATACTGGTGACAGACAGTGATCCAGGGGTGTGATCTGGCCTCCTGTCACCTTCATCCCTAACTAGGACACTCTTAACGTAATAATACAGTGGAACTGCAGTGGAAATTGCTGTCACTTGCCAGAACTGCAACAACAAATACCTTCCTGTTCTGTGATCTTTGTTGCTCTCCAAGAAACACATTTCATTGATGACCATTCTCCAATTCTTTAACGACACTGTGGATTCTGTGGAACCCTACTCTCCTTTGAGAGAGATTCTGGAGAGGGTCTGTGCATTGATTTGCACTGGTGTCATTAGTGAGTGGATTCTCCTCTGCCCTGACACTGCTATTGCTTCCAACGTGGCACAAACTAAACAGCGATGACCATGTATAACAGCTATTTGCCTCCATGCCACATACTTACGTACCTTGAGATGATCAACTTAATCTCATAATGCTACCCACTTTTATCGTGCTTGTAAGGGAACCTCATCAACTTGACCTCATATTTTCTTGAGAAGAAAAAAACACCACCACATAGATATTAACCCCAGCAATCAATCTCACGCGAGAATTCGGGTCATTATGCAGACATTACGCAGTATGGCCCTCTTAACATACACCTTTTAAACATTCGTGTGCTTGGATCATTTGTCTTGCACCCTGCTTCACTGCGTCCGCATAATGCCTGAAAGCGAAGTACTGAGCACAGAGTTTAGTAAGAAGTTTGTGTTCTTGATGTTGGTGAACTCACAAGCTCCCGTGCGATACCTGTGAGTGCGGTATGGAATGTTGGCTTAACTGCAATGATTACATGTCAAAGAACTAGAACTGTTGAAAGTCATGACCAGTAAGAATCAAAATTTTTCGTTATTGGATGAACTTCTGTTCATGATAAACACATGGAAGTGACACTTTCTTTATGCTGTAACTTCATTGCAAATATCTTAGACAGTTGCACAGATGAATATGTGCTAGATAAAGAAGAAAATAGTGGGTTGATGTTTGTTGTATGTGTACAAGAGGATGACGATAGCAATAGTGAAGCTGCCATTTCACCATTGTCACTGTTGTGGTGGCAGAAGAGCCAACACCATGTTACTAGTGGAGGCCAAAATGCACGCGTTTTAGCTCATGCAGGCTGGCGTGAGGAGGGAAGGACTATACTGACGTGAGGTCTGGAACATGACAAGGAATTAGAATTCAGAAAGCAGTCGTAATTAGTTTGATACTTAACTTTAATCCATTAATGATGAACGTTGCTCTTGACAGTGCATGAGTCACAATATTATCTGTTCAGAAGACATAGTAACTGAATATGGCGCCTTGCTAGGTCGTAGCAAATGACGTAGCTGAAGGCTATGCTAAACTGTCGTCTCTGCAAATGAGAGCATATGTAGTCAGTGAACCATCGCTAGCAAAGTTGGCTGTACAACTGGGGCGAGTGCTAGGGAGTCTCTCTAGACTAGACCTGCCGTGTGGCGACGCTCAGTCTGCAATCACTGATAGTGGCGACACGCGGGTCTGACGTATACTAACGGACCACGGCCAATTTAAAGGCTACCACCTAGCAAGTGTGGTGTCTGGCAGTGACACCACAGTCACATTAGTCAAACATTTTCATTACATCAACGGAGCTGGAGCGTGCAATTGAGGTCGTCTGTGACGGTGAAGATAAAGGCTGCTTTGATGATGTAAAATCGTCAAATAGCACTTTGCCCGTGTCCGTAACAGAGGATTGTATGCAATGGGCCATTGCCTTTTGAAAAAATGGAAAGACAGGGAGTCTGTCTTTCAAGACTATCAGGTACGCATCGTCAAAAGCATGTAAAAGTAAATCCAGTCTGTTTAGATACATTTAACAATGCCTACAGCGATAAGTTCACTTCCATGTCATAGTCCAACAGATCAGTTACCACACTGAGCTCTTTGAAGAGCCAGCTGACAGTTCTATACCTCAGCTGTCTTCTTCGCCCCCTCTTTGTCAGACTGCATCAACGAAGTTGTGGGAGATGTCTTGGACATGATCACCTGCACTGCTGGAAGTGCTATTCTCCTTTATTCAGACTCCCTCCATCACCATCCGGTGCCTTGGTGAACCAAAGATGTTGCAACAACTATTCAGGATCATTGAAGGGCCCTGCAGTATCTTAAGTGTCGTCCTTCACAGACTATTCTCATCACTTTTGAGTGTCTCTGCGCTAAGGCTCACTGTCTAATTAAACACCATATGAAGAAATGCTGGGAGTGCTATGTCTTGTGCTTGAGAATTTATGCCTCTTCATTCCAGGTGAGGGCCAAACACTGTATTCTACTGGGCCACTAAAGATCACCAGCTGTTCTGGCTTCACCTCCATGGTGGTATCAAGAGCATTGGCACCCTCTTCTTATGCAGCAATCTTTTGATCACATAAAGGATAAGTTCAAGACATCTCCCTCTTGCTTTTACTCGCATCATGTTGAATTCTCTAATGAACTTTTCACTGATTGAGAACTGCTTCAGGCTGTCTTAATTATCACACAGTATGGCCCCAGACTCTGTGTTGATAACTGGATGATCCAACATCTCAATGTTGCTTAGAGAGTTCATACGCTGTGGGTTTTCAACAATAAATTTGGATATAAGGTATTTTCCTTCTGCTATGGTGAGATAGTATCATCCTAGTCCTTAATCCAGCCAGAAACCTCATGTCCACTGACAGCCACTAATCAGTTAGCCTCGCCATGTGCTCCGCAAACTGCTAGAAAGGATGGAAGCCCCAAAATTATGCTGGTTTCTTCAATAGTGGGATATTTTGTCCCCTTGCCAGTGTGTGGTTTCTGGTTGGGACTATCTGCAGTTGACAATTTGGTTGGGCTGTAAACAGCAGTCTGAGAGGAGGCTAAGGAGACGGCAGAGGTATACAACTGTCAGTTTAGATTGAAGTCAACTAATAGGTATGCCTGCTTAAAGGAAGTCCCTGTAACTAAGTGCTCACTTTCAAAGGCCATCATGTTTCCAAGTAGAGAAGGAATTAGCATATTTCATCAAAATACAGGTGGTATTAGAGATAAAGTTAGTGAACTGCTTATAGATGTTGACACTGAAATTATTGATATATCAGAGTACCACTTAAATAATTTGAAAATTCAGAGGCTTCCTTTACCAGGATGCAGAGTAGCTGGCTGTTTTTCAAGGAGTTCCTTGCGGGGTGGGGAAATGGGCATGTACATAAAAAACAGTATTCCATTTGAGTCCATAGATGTATTGCGGCACTGCACTGAACAGAAATTTGAATGTTGTGCAGGGGCAGTTGAATTTAATGAGACTAAACTACTAATTGTTTTTGTTTATAGGTCCGCTAACTCTGACTTCAGAGCATTTCTGCTCAAGCTAGAGAGGTTTCTTGATTCACTTTATAGGAAGTACCAGAAATTAGTTATATGTGGTTATTTCAATATAAATCTTGTATAGGATGGTGCAAGAAAAGGGATGTTCGTAGATCTCCTAAATTCATATGATTTGATGCAGACTGTGTTTTTTCCAACTATGGTGCAGGGGAACAGTAGCACAGCCATAGAAAATATTTTTATTCATTCTTCATTACTAGATTGGCATTCTGTTAGTAAAAGGGTAAATGGCCTTTCAGACCATAATGCACAAATTTCAAAACACTAAAAGGCTTTTGTACTCAAACAAATGTCACATATAATTACAAACTATGTAGGAAAATTAATCCGACAGTAATAGAGAGTTTTTTAAACCTCATCAAGGAACAAGAATGGCAGGAAGTTTATAGTGCCAGTAACATAGGTGATAAACACATCTCTCATGCTCTTTGAGAGTTGCTTTCCTTTAGAACGTTTTAAACGGGGTACTAGCAGTAAAAGGCAGCCCGGGTGGCTGACTAGTGGGATAAGGATATCATGTAGAACAAAGCAGGAATTATATAAAAATGTTAGAAATAGTCACAATCAAGCTACAGTAGCCCATTACTAACAGTACTGTAAGGTGCTTAAAACATTATTAGGAAGGCAAAGAGTATGTGGTATGCAAATAGAATAGCTAATTCACAGGATAAAATTAAAACCGTATGGTTAGTATTGAAGGCAGTGTCTGGTCAGTAGCACAAGGTCGATGATATAAAAACAGTTCATAGTAAAAATATTTCTGTTACTGATAAATCAGATATATGTACAGTATTTAACAATACTTTTTTGAGCATTGCTGGTGAATTGAATAAAAATTTAGTTTTTACAGGGAATCATATAACTCTTCTGGCAAATGCCTTTCCAAGATTGTTGTCTGAAATACTCCTCAGTGATACAGACAAGGGGGAGATTGAGTCAATAATTAAAACACTGAAGACTAAGGACTCTCATGGATATGATGGAGTGTGTAGCAGAATATTAAAGTACTGTGCTGCACATGTTAGCCCTGTATTTAGCCATATTTGTAATTTTTCCTTTAGGAATGGTCAGTTTCCTGAATGATTAAAGTACTCAGTAGAAAAGCCACTTTATAGAAAGGGAGAAAGGGATAATGTAGACAATTTTAGACCTACTCTGCCATCAGTGTTTGCTAAAGTTATTGAAAAGGCTGTTTATGTAAGGATAACTGACCATTTTATTTCACAGAATTTGATATCAAATGTACAGTTCGGTTTTAGAAATGGTGTAGCAACTGAAAATGCCACATTCTCTCTCCCCTGGGAGGGAAATGTTTTGAACACTAGACATCGTTTTGTTTTTTTATTTATTTATTTATTTTTATTTAACAAAGGAGTTTGATTGTGTTGATCACAAAATATTGCTCCAGAAGTAGAACCATTATAGAATATGGGGAATAGCTCAGAATTGTTTCACCTCTTACTTTAGCAACAAGACAGCAAAATGTCATTATT
The DNA here is from genome assembly GCF_023864345.2 of Schistocerca serialis cubense. Classification (NCBI taxonomy): domain Eukaryota; kingdom Metazoa; phylum Arthropoda; class Insecta; order Orthoptera; family Acrididae; genus Schistocerca; species Schistocerca serialis. The sequence continues at coordinate 37,998,377 of NC_064642.1, forward strand.
CACAGTGTTGAGAATAATGTCTGTGTTGTGGGGTCTGAGTGGCATACGGTCAAATGGGGGGGGGGGGGGGGGTGCCCCAGGCATCAGTGTTGGGGCCACTCCTCTTCCTTATTTACATAAATGATATGCCCTGTAGTATGACAGGTAACTCTGAAATATTTCTGTTTGCTTATGACACTAGCTTGGTAGTAAAGGATGTTGTGCGCAAATTGGCTCGGTTTCAAATGACGCAAGTTCATGGTTTGTAGAAAATAAACTGAAGCTAAATCACAGTAAGACTCAGTTTGTACAGTTTCTAACACACGATTCAACAAAGCCTGACATTACAATTCCACAGAATGGGAATCTGAACAGTTCAAATTTCTAGGTGTTCAGATTGATTGTAAACTGTCGTGGAAAGCCCACATTTGGGATTTTGTTCAAAGACTTAGTGCTGCCATTTTTACTATTCGAGCGGTATCTGAAGTGAGTGATTGTTCAACACAAAAATTAGTCTACTTTGTTTATTTTCATTCGCTTATGTTGTATGGTTTTATATTTTGGTGAACTTTTCCCATTCTAAAAGGGTATTTTTGGCTCAGAAACGGGCGGTTCAGGCAAGAAGTGGTGCAAGTTCACGACCTTCTTGTCGACCCCTGTTCACAAGTCTGGGTATTTTGACATTTGACTCTCAATATATTTATTCCTTATTGTCATTTCTTGTTAACAGTATTAGATTATTCCCAGAAATAAGCAGCTTTCAATCAGTTAATACTCGGCATTTGGATCAGACTTCCTTAACTCTTGTGCAGAAAGGTGTGCAGTATACTGCTGCATCCATTTTCAGTAAGCTACCACAAGAATTAAAAAATCTTAGCAGTAATCCATGTGCTTTCAAATCGATACTGAAGAGTTTCCTCAGGGACCACTCCTTCTATTCTGTCAGGGAGTGCCTTGAAAAATTGAGCTGATTATTGTTGTTGTATTGTTGATTGTGTTTACTTAAACTTATGTCTTGACTTTTTTTGGGTTCATAAACATTTTATTTTTATCTGTTATTACTTTTATGTTATAATTTGGTGTACTGACACATTCCATGAGCTTGGAGATTTGCTCCTTAATTTGGTTCTACAGAATTTGACATGCAAATAAATAAATAGGCAATTTTCTAAATGCTAACATTTGAATCCATTTTTTTTATTATTTATTTTTACACATTTATTACTTGTTTTCAACTTACATAAGGCATATAACACTGCATGGCAACATCACATTTTACTTACTCTCCTCAACTGTGGCTTTCAAGGTGGCCTACCAATTTTCATCCATCAGTTTTTATCCCACCAGTTGTTTCTGATTAGAATCAATGCATCAGTCAGCTTCCAATGGGTCCAAGAGTGTATCATTCCTCAGGAATCTATACTGACAAGGGAAGGCCGCCAATTGTGAAATTCAGATTCGATTCATACTGCGCATAATAAAAGCTCATGGCCAGAGGTGTAATGTCGCAAAGCACCAAGATGCACTTCTCAGCCATTGTCGAGAAAATCGACAGTTAAAAGAAACCGTTGCGGTGAAATATCACTACGATTAATAATTTTCAACAGTGTCGTGGCGCAGCGGTAAGCGCTCGGGTTCGTAATCTGAAGGCCGCCAGATCGAATCTCGCGCCGTGCAACCTTTTTTTAATTCAAATGTGTGTATATATACACACACACACACACACACATATATATATATATATATATATATATATATATATATATATCATTCCCGGCAATCAATTGCAACAATTATGCATATAATAAGTTGTTGAAAGTCGTTTGTCGTGGAAAAACTGGCGACTTCGAACATCATTATGTTTTCCGCAAACAAAGTTGTACTTCACAAATGTTATTAATTGTCTTCATAATGTTAACCACGTATAGTTAACGGAAGATGTAGAAACGATAATCCAAAACAAATACGTATAGCGTAAGTCAAACGTTCGAATTAAAATAGAAACCCCACGAACACAAATTTGCTGTGGCAGGTATGAAACTCCGTTACTCGCTCGTTACACTTGAAGGACAGACGTTGAATGGGCCGAAACGAGCCGCCGCATAACAGCGTAGTTGCCTGCTAACTTCGAAAGAAGGTAGATGCGGTCCCTAGCGCAACTTATAACATTGTCGAATATCAGTGCGGACGTGAGAGCTTTGGTACACCCTGTTAAACAAACGGAAAAATGGAGGCGGTACAATTGGAGAGCGATCTGCGTTCACCAACATGCATAAGCAAATCATTAATTTGGAAACATTCCACGTAGGAAAAATATATCTAAAAACAAAGATGTAGTGACTTACCAAATGAAAGTGCTGGCAGGTCGACAGACACACAAACAAACACAAACACACACACAAAATTCAAGCTTTCGCAACAAACTGTTGCCTCATCAGGAAAGAGGGAAGGAGAGGGAAAGACAAAAGGATGTGGGTTTTAAGGGAGAGGGTAAGGAGTCATTCCAATCCCGGGAGCGGAAAGACTTACCTTAGGGGGAAAAAAGGACGGGTATACACTCGCACACACACACACACACATATCCATCCACACATATACAGACACAAGCAGACATATTTAAAGACACACACACACACACATATATATATATATATATATATATATATATATATATATATATATATATATATATATATATATATAAAAAAAACCAGAGCGCTTACCGCTGCGCCACGACGCTGTAGAACATTATCAATCGTAGAGAGTATTTCACCGCAACGGTTTCTTTTAACTGTCGATTTTCTCGACAACGGCTGAGAAGTGTATCTTGGTGCTTTGCCACATTACACCTCTGGCCATGTGATTTTATTATGCGCAGTATGAATCGAATCTGAATTTCACAATTGGCGGCCTCCCCTTGTGATTGTTACACTTTTCTCCATCGCCATCAATGGGCTAGTTACCTCTGTTAGTAGAATGGGTCACTTCCGCACTATATGTCAATGACTTTTGCCTTTGGTATGGCTTACGTTCTGTAGCTCTGGATGAAGGATATCCACGTGGAGCCTTTCCCATGGCTTCATAGCCTCCCATGAAAATGTAAGTCATATATTTCTGTCATTCCAGTGAAGTACCCAGCATTTGGACATTGTAGTGCAGTCCCAATTTTTGGGACTCCTCTTTGATAAAAAGCTGAATGGCGTACCCAAATCTATTGCATAAAGACTAGCTGTATGCATAAGCTTAACACACTATGCTTTCTTGTGCACAACTCTTGGTGTTTGGATCATGTGACTCTGCTCCATATTTACTGGGCTCTGGTCTTGTTCTGATTGGACTATGGTTGCCAGGTTTGTGGCACAGTGAATGTTTAGCTTTGAAATTGCTGGACCCAGTCAGTCTAGCCACTTTGCACCTTTCTGACTAATCATATAGACAGTCTCGTTACCAAAGAGGGGATCTAGCTTCTTCAGTTCCTGCAGTACCAACAAAGCTTGCTCACTCATGCTGTCATCATCTGACACTGTCCAAGTCATCCAACTTATCTAATTGTTTTTCCATACTATGGGCATCAACCCTGTGACACACAGGCTCAGATGGAATTACCAGTTGGAAAGCGCCTTTAGGCCCTCTGCCGAGATCTCACCATACCTCCTTAGAATGTGCTTCCCATGTTTTCCGACACTGTCTCCTGTTGTTAGTACCCAGATCGTAAGTTAGGACAGATCTTTTTCAAGGATCTAAAGTTTGTCGCCCGTGTGACCTTACGGTGTCTGTTCGTCTCAGTTCTTCGAGAGTATCACAGCGCTACAGTCACTTACACTGCTGGCTCTAAAACTGTGGCTAGGGTGGGATATGCTTTTACGTCTCCCACTGGTCAGGAACACATTTGTTGCCAAGATCGTGTGGTGTTCCTACATTGGATCTAATATCTATTTGTGGGTGCGAGCTGGTAGTGTTCCTCTGTTGGAGCTAATATCCATTGGTAGAGCTCTATATTTTATTAAACAGACCCCCTTGATCACATTTTGATTTATAATGAGTTAATGAGCAGTCTCCATGCTATTGATTGATGTTACTTGATTGTTGCCCTGTGATATCTGCTATTCATGATCTTCCCTCGAACCTTAATCATACTGCCTACTCAGTTGTCTTTCTCTGGGTCCCATATCGTATAGGTATCCCAGAGAATGAACTGGCTGACCATTTGGCTAGGCAACTGATAACTTCCCCTACATTTGCTTTGATGAGCCCAGGTGCAGATTTTTAGCTGCAAATAATGTTTCTCCTCACACTGAGATGGAACATTATCTTATGGGCTAATGCCTTCTCCAATAAACTCCACACTGTCAAGGAAACTACTGCTGCATACTGTACCTTCTTCTGCTCGTCTCAGAAGAAAGCCATCATTCTCTGCCCTCTCCGCATTGGTCAGACCAGATTGACCCACAGTTTTATTGTACGTGATGGTTGTGAAACCTTGTGTAAAGTAGCTCACATTATGGTAGAATGCCCCTCTCCTTCTGGCTCTCCACACCAAGCATGGTGATGGATGACTCACTGACAGTTGAACTGGTTCTTATTTTTGTCTGATAAAATGGTTTATGTTCTCAGATATAATGTTTTAAACTAGTTTTGGGCAAGGGAAGGGTGGTTGGGGTTGGGGCATCTCCTGCTGCATGCTGGGTCTGGAGGACACACGCAACTGAGTCTCCTTTGCCAGCTGCCTTTGGTCATCACTCTTTTACTCTGTTGTGTTTGCTTTTAGATGTAGTTAGTCCTTTTTTCTGCCACATCCTGTTTTCTGTTTCAGAGGTAGCACATTAGTGAATAATGGTACTGTTCCCATCTTTAACCTTTAACTTTTTACTATAACAGATAGGTGGTGGAATGGCTGTGGGATAGATGGCCCTGTTGCATGCTGTGTCCCAAGGGACACTCGCCTGACTTCACCTACTTGACCATTTCTGTCACCTTATTTTGTTATTGTCAGTTCAACTGGTGTCAGTGTCTCACTTTTGTTGTTACAAATCTTCTGGCTAGAAGGTGTTTTATACACTCTAACATCTTTAGCCCTTAATTGGTTTGGCAGGGTTCAGATGCAGATGGGGTTTCTCTTGTTGCCAAAGATGATCCATGGAGGAAGCCTTGTTCTGTTCTCTGACCTACATACTGGCCCAAGCTGTGTACCTTTAACTCTCCTTAAATTATTTTTAAGCTCTGACATCAGTTTGTCTTCCAGTGCCTCAGTTTTACCATGCTTATGTACTTCCACAATTCATTTAAATTTTTGTGTGATGTTACCAACTCTGGCTGACATACCTCTTGACCAAGGAACTGATGACCTAGCTGCTTAGTCCTTTAACCCACTCCCCCTGCAAACCAACCAACTGGCAAAATGTTACTTAGTATTCTAGGTACTACAAGAACACCTTTAATTCCTATTTGAAATTTCTTACCACAGACTCAAAGTTTCAACAACTACTAAACAAGTCCTTCATGATAACAGAAACATATCTATGTTTTGAGCCAAGTTTTATTGTTTGAATCAACTTTGTTTTGAAAATTACTTACTCCCTGATGCATTCTCTGTATTGAAGACAGCCTTTTATTTTGTGACTTCTTGCTACATTTGAAACCATTACATTTTGCTTCTTCACCTAATAGTCTGCCTTTTACTCCATTGTAGTTGCACACTTGATAAAGTATCCATAACAGTAAAGAAAGATTCATATTTTTCAAGCATTGATTTCAATAAACTACAAATAATCTTGTATCTTCAGTGTTGGCATTTTGTGCTCTCAAATCTCATATCAACTTATCAAACTTGAAAAAGTGATTTTTAGGAGTATCATCATTTACAGGAAACTTTGTCATCAACATTTTTTGCACAAAGTAATTATGAATTACTTTCTACTTGAATCTTCAAGTGAACAGTATGTATAAATCATAGCGTGTTTCCTTCCCCTTGTCGTAATCCAAGTGGCTGTATGAAATTCATTGGATTATTTCTGATTTCTTGTAATTCTTGCAGTCTTCTTCTATGCACATTGTTAGCTGAGTCGTATAGAAAATAAACTCAATTATTTGAACTCAAGAGAGTGTCAGTTCATAATTTTTAGTTACTGAAGTTCTTGCAAAGAAAACAAAGGTATTTTGTATTCTTCCATTTCCTGTGAAATGGCTGATTGCAAGCTGTGTATGGTAGATCCACTTTGCTTTCCACATGTTAATGTTGTCACACTGTAAAAGATGAATTGACAGGGTTTGGTGCCATCACCCAATTATTAGAACTAGAAAGTTCCCAGAAAAAAACAGAAGCCCTAGTTTGAATATTGTTTTCTGTTTAGTAACTGTGTTTTCAAATCACATGTTCACCAATGCAGACAGAAAATCCCTGACCTAAGGTATTACGAAGTAGCAGGAATATACACATAGATAAGTTCATTACTGCAGCACAGCTATTAAATAACTCGTATTTTGGTACTACAACATACAGCTGCTAAATAGTCTCTTCACATACTAGATCAAGCGAGACAAATGTAGGAATGAATTATGGAATTAAACATAAATATGTTTCTTATGACTTCCACCCTGACGCTAGCCTTTGACTTGACACTATTTCAACAGCTTTCATGTGAAGTTACAGGAAGCTGTTGTAAACAGTAACTTGCTTTCTTATTTACCTACTTACTTTTTATGGATTGATTTGTGGCCTGTTCCAACCTCATGTTTTGGACCATCTTTTCATGGGATTTTCAATGTATCTTCTTCCAGTAGGATGCATTAGAGGTCAAGTTTCGAGAATGTTGTTTTCTGTCCTTAGAATGTGGTATGTGGTGTTTTTGTGTTTCCTCTGTTCAGAGACACTTTTTCATTTGAAAAAATATTTTTGATTGCTGAGTAATTTATTCATTTTTTTCTATCCCTTAGAAAGTAACCTTTTATTGCTCACAGACCTCTTATTTCAGCTGCCTGATTTTTGCAATTTATTCACCCACAGAAATATAAAACAAACAAAATTGGTAAAAGACATAGAGAAATGATAAATATGAGGGATGAAGTAAAATGGAATAATTATATCAAAATAAATAAAAAAAGGGAAGAAAGGACTCTATTGAAGAAGAGAGATCAGCCAAAGGTGTAGAACAGAGATGTCCAACCTTTTAGCTTACCTGGCCCTCATTGGAAGAAGACAAGGGTTTTTGTGCCGCAGATAATATACTTAACACTAACAATTACTGCTGAGGAAAAAGAAGAAAGAAAAACTGACCAGAGAGAGGGGGTGGGGTGGAGAGAGAGAGAGGGGGGGGGGGGGAGTTTCACATTGAAAATATTCATTTTCATAACTTAACATAAATGAATTAATAATTTTTTTACCTGTTATGTGATAGATGCTCACTTTGTGGGCCACAGGTTGAGCAACTCTGGTACAGAGACTAGTGTAATGTAAGAATAAGTGAGTGGTGTGAGTAAAGTATGTGTTTGAACCTCAGTTAAGTTCCCAGTTTAGCAGTTCAGATCTTCTGGTACCAAGACAACAGACCAAATTTACTCAAATGGTGTGATATTGTGTCCAGAACTGAACAAGATCTTTTGGTGTGGACCCAAGTGTAGTGCTGTTGCAGATACCTAGATCTGCTAATGGGCCTGAGAAGTGGAGAATGTAAAATTTCCCTTGCTAGGTCAAGGGTGTACTAGACAGAGGAAGCAGGCTAGGTGATAATTTGAGGTCCTCTAATCACTGCTTGCCCATCAGTAAGCAGAGACGGAAATCAGATAACTTAAAATGTAAATGCACTTTGAATATATGCACTTGAATATTAACAGTAAATTGCTGCAGCATTTGTAACACTGTCCCTAAATGTACCACCCACTAGAAAGCTATTGCTCTGAACTGAGAGCTGAATGAAACCCGAAACAGGATGCTCCAGGATATTTAACATAAAATGGAACATAAATTGAAAGGATTGTATAGGAAGGGGGTGTTCATTGCAATTGACAAAAACATGAGAGTTGGTGGGAAAGTAATGCACACGTGCTTGTAGATCACAACCTAAATGACCTTGAAACGGAGAAATTTTCCAGGTAGCATGTGGTCCGTAACTTCCTGCTCTGTATGTATGTATGCATGCATGGTTTGAATGTGTTGCATTCATCCCGTGTGTTTTGAGTGGCAGATAATTAAGACCCAGAAGAGAAAAGAGTGCTGAATGTATCCACCCATCTTCCCCTCTGGCGAAACTGAGTTTACGTGACTGATTATCTGTTACAAGGGGCAATGATAAACTCTTCTTACTATGTAGAGACTCTGAAACTCCTCTGACAACAAGTTTGTTGTGTTAAGAGGCAGCCTGGTGCCATTAATCTTGCAACACGACACTGCTCATCCACATATCTCGCGCACAGCTGAAGAGGCTCTGTGAAACCTGAATTTTGAGCTGATTCTACACCCTCCTTATTGCCCCAATTTTGCACCTTGCGATTTTATTTTTTTCTTTACTCAAGGGAGACCTCAGAAGATGTGGTGACGACAGCTGTTAAGTCCTAGATTCGAAAAAAGTCAGAAGTAGTAGTTTTCAGTTACAGAATGAAATAACGTGTTACACTGGAATAATGTGTTATTCTTAACAGTGACTATGTTGCAAAAGGTATAATACAATTTTGAAGCTTAAGAATTGTACTTTAATGTACTTTTTGCCATATCACCCTAATTGTTTTTGTTTATGTTCTACAGGTGTATGTGCTTTACTTTTCAGCCTGCCTTCGTATTATATCTATCAAGGGCAAAATTAAGTATGTCTGCAAAGTTTTCTGGACATAAGTAATTGGCCTTGGTGAACTCATATGAAACATTTGATGCTTTTACTGGCCACATGGTTCTCCTGTAACATTCTCATTGAAAGAAAGTCTACACTAAGTGGTGCAGAAGTACCTTGGTCTTGTGATATTGGTTGGAGGTGATTTCAGCCTACCAAGTATAAACTGGGACATCTATGATTCATAGCAAAAAATGGTTCAAATGGCTCTGAGCACTATGGGACTTAACTTCTGAGGTCATCAGTCCCCTAGAACTTAGAACTACTTAAACCTAACTAACCTAAGGACATCACACATATCCATGCCCCAGGCAGGATTCGAACCTGCGACCATAGTGGTCGCGCGGTTCCAGACAGTAGCGCCTAGAACTGCTCGGCCATCCCGGCCGGCGATTCATTGCAGATGGTGTGGACAGATAGTCATGCAGTATAGTTCTTGCTGCATTTTCTGAGACATGTCTTGTGCAACTGGTTTGACACATCACATGAGATGGAAATATTTTAGACCCTGTGCCACAAACATGCCTGATGTATCAACGCTATCAGTATAGACAGAGATCAACAATCACAATGTTCATCATAGCCACAGTTGTTACCAAAAGTTAATAAATAAACCTATCAACAAGCTTAGGAAATTTGTTATGCTGGGAAGAGCTGGGAAGCAGTTAACATCCTACCTAGACAATGAACAGATGTCATTTAGTTCCAGTCTGATGGATATAAAGGAATTATGGACAAAGTCAATTGCTCTTTGGAGACGTATGTGATTGGATTAAGGTTGGAAAAGATACACCATGGTTTAGTAACATCCTATGGAAAATGTAGAGAAAACACACATTGTTGCACTCACAGTTAAACAAAGGTAGCAGAAGTGTCATTATGTAAATGTCATTAGACATTTTTGCATCTATAAAAGGATTGATGAGTGAAGTGTACCCCAAGTGCTCCCGTAATACGTTGCAAAATATCTTGTTGAGAGTTCTAGAAAATTCTGGCGCTACGTAAAGTTGCTAAGCACGTTGGAGGCTTCTCTCCAGTAACACCTTGACTAATCTGGCATGGCAGCAGAAGGCAAGAAAAATAAAACAGAAATTTTAAATTTTTCATTTAGAAATCATTCACGCAGGAAAATTGTACAGACATAACATTTATTGAATGCCACACAAATTCTCATGTAGATGTATAAATAGCATCCCTAACGTTGAAGAGCAACTGAAAGAGTTGAAAACAAATGTCACCAGATCTGAATGGAATCCCAATTCTATTTAATAGAAAATATACTTCAGTATTGGCCCCTTGCTTATCTTGCATTTTGTCACAAAACCTCTCACCCACCACAAACTCCCAAGCAACTGCTCTGTATAAGAAGGGTTAAAGAACTGACCTGCAAAATTACATATAAATATCGTCAACAATTCTATAGCTTATTCTAAGTTCAGATATAATAAATTTGCTGTAGAGAGAAAAACTTCTATCAACAAATCAGCATAGATTTAGAAAGCATCACTTGTGCTGAACTCAGCTTGTCCATCTCTCACATGGTATCCACTGAACAATGGATGAAGGGCAAGAGGCAGGTCGTATGTTTCTGGATTTCCAGAAAGTATTTAAAACTGTACCTGCAGACTGTTAACAAAAGTGCAAGCATACAGATTAGGTTATCAGATATATGAGTGGCCTGAAGACTTAAGTAATAGAACCCAATACACTGTCCTGGATGGTGAAAGTTTATCAGAGACTAAGGTATCATCATGAGTGCTCCAGGGATGTGTGATAGGTCTGCTCTTGTTCTCTGTCTGCCTAAATGATCTGTCAGATGCAGTAGACAGCAGTGTGTGACTGCTGATGATGCTATAGTACACATGAAAATGAATGTTAAATGTCTCTATTAGGGTACAGCATGACTTGTACATGTATCCTGTTTGGTGTAATGACTCTCAGCTTGCTGTAAATTCGAAAAAAAACTGTAGATCAATGCACATGAGTAGGAAAAAACAACCCATAAAGTTTGAAAATAGTGTTAGTGGTGTGCTGCTTTACACAGTAACAAAGATTGAATATCTAGGTGTAGTGTTGCAAAGCGACATGAAATGGAAGGAGTAGTTGAGGTTAGTTGTAGGGAGGGTGGATGGTCGACTTCTGTTGGGGAGAATTCTGAGAAAGTGTAGCTCAGCTATAATAGAGACTGCATATGAAACTCTTGTGCCCATTTCTGTGTGCTGCTCATATGTTTGAGAGCTCCACAAGGTCGGATTGAAGGACAACATTGAAACAATGAGTCTTTCATTCTCATCTCGTCCGGTAAGTCTCCCTTGACCTGGGATTCTGGGTGAGTTTTCTTCCTTCCCTTCCCTTCAACCTTTCTGTCAGAAGGAGCTACTGGTTCCAAAAGCATGCAAATTTAAGTACCTTTACATGTGTCTCCTCCTACCACAGCTTGATGAGTAGACTTTTTACCTATCCTATAACATTAACTACTTTATTGTAAACGGATAGATAAAACAATCTACTCACCAAGCAGCAGCAGGAGAACACACACATACAAAAAGGCCTAACTTTTACATTACATTGTCAATAATTGATTATTTTTGTTGTTGTAACTACTTTATTGGGATTTGAATTCTTGTACTGGTAGAAGTAAAGCTGTGAGGGCGGGGCATGAGCCGTGCTTGGGTAGCTCAGTTGGTAGAGCACTTGCCCGCGAAAGGCATAGGTCCCGAGTTCGAGTCTCGGTCCGGCACACAGTTTTAATCTGCCAGGAAGTTTCATGATCCCAAATTTTTATTATGCTTTGAAAGGAAGTTAAAAAGAAAAACATATGTAATAAGTTTATGTCAATCCTCTGATTCAGTATTTTCTTCCACCAAAGTGTCTTTCAGAATGTACACATGGAGTTCACTGCAGCTATCTTCCACATATTGAATGATTCTGTGAAGATCCTCCACCTTTTGCTTTTTTATGGGTACTTTACAAGAAGGATAGCATTAATTTCTAGGTAGTTCAACATGCTGGCTTAATCCAACATTAAAGATATGTTTGATCTGACCATTGATGAATGGTGATCCCACAATATAGCCAGGGCTTGTATAATCATAAATGAAGTAATGTAGTGAATTTAGACTAAAATGAAATCTCATATTTCTCTATTTAAATGACATTTCTAGGAAGACACTTGTCTTTTTGTAGAACCGATTTAACTTGGGGGCCAAAAATACTAAATAATATGAAATTACCTGCATTCTCCATCAGTTATTTTGGCATCTTCATTGTTTTCTGAGTAGTGTTTATAACATGTTCTTCCCTGTCTTGTTTGCTGTGTTACAGATCTCTTATGACTTCGGAAGTTTTATTTTCGTTTCCACCTAAGAACACATCCATTTTAATCTGAGGAATCATGGTGCTTAATGTGCTTTCAAACAGTAAAATTTATACAAAATAATGCAGATTTTATAATAGTGCGTTGTTGTGCTCTGAACTAACAGGGGCCTAGTAATGTCAACTGTAATGCATTGTTATGCTCGCTACTAACAGCTGCCGAAGTACAATGTCAACTCTGTAACAGGATAACATTAAGTATTTTGTTAAAAAGGCAGATGCAGATATCCAGGACATTTGACCTTTTAACAAAACATGAAGGAAATATCAGCATTTTAAACTTACTTGCAGTTTATTGCCGTCCTTTTAACATAGAATGATAGGGTTTCATAACCAGTGAAAACATAAAAAATGTGACATCTGCCCTTTTAACAAATGACTATGCATATATCTTCTTTCTAAGGATATCTCATGAAAAGACTATTAATGCAGATTAAGAAAACAGAAATCACATGACCCGTTGCTGCAGAATGACTGCACGTGTCCAGAGTTGTTTCGCATGTTCATTGTGACAGCAGCAGCTCATGGAGACACTTCGTTGATAAAGCAAAGTAATGCCATTTCTATGTATCTTGTGGTGCTTGATTACTGCACCCAGTATTGTGCAAGTCACACTGATATAATGGTGATTAGTATTTACAAAAAGATTTGAAGAGCTTTTCTGATGGAAAAAGAAAGTATGTGCGATATTACCAACTGGTTGTAATTGTAATCTGGTTTTTGAGGTACTGAATACTGTAATTCATTAGTGTCAGTAACATAAAAGATAAAAACTCACCCCACCCATATCAGATAGTAGTGCCACTTTGTTAAATGTTTGTGTTGCTATAGAGTGATTTCATGGAACGTCTGTCCTTCATAGTATTAGGTATTCAGGTTGCATGCATACTTAATTTGTTAAGGAAAACATACTCCATTTCATAGAGTATTACAAATGTGATGTGTAAATGTTACTTCATTGCACATAACATATGCTATGAGTTGTTTATTGATTGGTCTTATGTTGTTTTTGCTATGAGCCAAAAAGCTGAACCACATTATGTTTGCTCATTGTTTGTTTAAAGAGAGTGTGCACTACTGTGGAGCATATTTGTAATGTATTTTTCAGAATTTAAAATCTTCACCAGATGAGGGTATTTGGCATAAACCCTGATGACTGTATGGTTGAAACAAGTATTTGCAAATTTTAGATATGTCCTTGAAGATGTCTTGTGCAGCGAGAAGTTGAGTTTTTAAATTTCAAATGTCTTTTAAAACTTGCTTAATAGGATTGTTAATATGTTTGTTCAACATATGAGAGATCATACTTCATTTCTGCATAACATTGTCTCATGATATTAGTAAAAGTAATTGTGATAGAACATGGTTGTAATAGTTTAGAGAAATATTTTCAAATGTAAATTATAACAAAGTGTGAAGAAGTGATTAAATATCTGTTAACCATTGCCCAGAAACTTTAGCCGTTGGATAAACGATTTACTCTGTCACCTCAACTGTGTGATGCTTTCACTTCTCTTTCATATGCTGACTTGCCCTCTTGCAGTCACTTACCTTTATGTCAGCACCTCTTGCAAAGATGGCACTTCTTAAAATTGAAAATTTTGCCTCTTGCTGTTTCCTGATAATGATCATTTAATTTCATCACTGCTTAAAGTAATAAAATTCATTTGTTGTGGCATGTACTTATCCCTAGAGAAAGAAAATATAAACATATCAAACAGTAGATAGAAAAGCACTTTTTAACTTAGTTTTTATTATGCCCACTTTTCATTTGACTAGTTTCTGAAAGTCTAAGATTGTCATTCACTAGATACATTCAAGGTGATGTTATTGATGATATTTTTGCATTTTATCTCGGGAAGAACTTCCAAATACTACTTGTATTTTACATGTAAACATTTCGTGTCCTTTATTTTATAGATGTATATGTTTTATTTTTAAATCTTATGTCTCATAGTGTGGTCCTCTATCTCGCTGAATGTCTTCTTCATACTTCTGTTCACGTCAAACAAACTGACATCCAATTGTTGCTGTTCTAATGTGACCATCTCTCCCAGATCAGATATGCCCTCTTCTACCAAGAGGATATTCATACCATATCTGTCTGTTTGAGCCTTGAGTTTCAGTTTCAACTTTATTATCGTCATCTTTGCTAAGTTCATTAGGTTTTTGGCATGCAGCTACGATAAGTCCAATCGCTCCACTAATATTTTTGCTGTGTACCTTTTGACCATACCTTGAATGAGGTGACTGACTTGACTAAAGAGCAGCACGTTCACCCTCTCTTCTTTTTTTTAAATCTCTGAACCACATGAACACACTTGTGTTCATATATCTAATAGCTCAGAGATATTTGTTTGATAACAAAAAAGTTAAATTTTATGAGACTTGTATGCTTTCCCTACGTAATAAGTCTTGAAAGTCTCTTCGGGTTTGGTGCTGGATCCTAAAATCAACTCGGTTCGATATTTCAGCGATCCATCTGTTCGCCATCTTCAGGAGAATGCTGCTTCTGCTGATGAGTCCCGCTGAGAGCTCTCGGCGGGACTCATAAGAAGCAGCAGCATTCTCCTGAAGATGGCGATCGGTTGGATCGCCGAAATATCGAATCGAGTTGGTTTTAGGATCCGGCAGCAAACCCGATGAGACTTTCAAGAAGTTAATTGTTTGGATCCTCTTGTTGGCACAATTAAAAGACATTTACATAAAGCTTTTAGCCACAGCGTTTATTAGCAAAAGAGAAACACACACCATTCATACACACAAGCAAGTACACCTCATGCGCACAACCGCCAACTCAGACAGCAGCTTGGACTGGAATGCAGCCATCTGAGGGGGTTGGGGAAGGGGAAGGGGGAGAGGTAGGGGTATTAGTGTACGGATAGAATGGAGAGGTGGATGCTGTCGGTGGACTGTGTAGGGACTAAAATGCCAACAGGCGCAGCGTCAGGAGGTTGTGGGGCAGGGAGGTGGGGAAACCCTCCACCCAACAGTTTCCTTATCCTCTGTCCTATCATCTCCTCCCCATTCTCATCTCCCACAGTCTTTGTTTGCCACTCACTGCCAATGCAAGTGGCCATCTTTTCCTCATCCTCTCCTTTTTTTGCTCCTTTTTCCCCCCATTTCATTGTCCCACAACCTCCTGAGGCTGTGCCTGTTGGCATTCTAGTCCCTGCACTCTCCACCAGACAGTGTTTGCCTCCTCCCCCCCCCCCCCCCCCCCGCCCCCTCCCCCTCCCTAATCCTACCCACAATATCAGAGTTGGCTGTCATGCGTGCATGAGGTGTGCTTGCTTGTGTGTGTCGATGGTGTATGTTTCTCTTTTGCTGATGAAGGCTGTGCCTGTCAATTAGACACTTGAACCATGTTGAGACGTACAAATATGGAGGAAAAAGTGCTGTTGTGATGTCTTTGAGAGCTCTCAAATTGATCAGACATTATGGCACCAAATGAGCTGATGTTGTGCATACAACAGTGGACTTGTATTTGGATTCAGATTCCTGTCTGGCCATCCAGTTTTAAGTTTTCTGTAGTTCCCTAATCAGTTCAGGTAAATACTAGTGATTTCCCTAAAAGATGACTTTGTCACAAAAATATACTATGGTTCCTTATATCTCTTTCTGTTGAAGCTAAGATCATCTTTCTTTTGATTCCTAGTGTTGCAAAACTTCCTCAGTCCACCTTCATACCATTAAAATTTCACTCCAACTACAGGTAAGTTTTATTTCTTCAGTTAGAAATCGTATATTGAGATTAAAAATGATAAAGCCTGCTAAATTTATAACAAATCTGTTTTGTGTAAAAACAGTTAATTGGGCAATTAATTACTGCATGTGAACAGCCACTAGTTGTAAAAAGTGTGTTAAAACAAGTGTAGTAAAAATAGCATGGGTATTAATATACAGTGCTTTATTTTCAGTTGGGATGAGTGGGTTCCTGAGAGCAGAGTTCTGAAATACAATGATGCAAATGTTCAGAAGCAGAAAGAACTTCAGAAGGCACACAAAGCCAATCCACAGTAAGCACTAAGTTTTTTTCTTATTTCCTTAAAATAGATTATATGCTCTTCCTTTGATTTCATATGGATAGTGTAATTAAAATATATATTCAGCAGACAATGTTTACATGTCACCAGCTTTAGGCTTGTGAAAATGTGTTTCGTTGAACAAGTTATAAAAAAATTCCTGTGCCACTCTTCAATTCTTCATTAAATAGAATGAAAATATTCATAATGTGTTCATTTCTGTGTGTGATATTAGCCTATTTTTGGCTTTATATGCATTATTAACTTGGTAATCAAATTTCAGTTACAATTAGAAATTTAAACATGTACATGCTAGTAATAAAATGGATTTGTGATATGTTCTGCACAGAGAAAATGATGAGTACTTTGCTCTGTTGCCAGTGTGGCCTCTGTGTCTATCTCATGCCCCATGGTCCAGCCGTGTTTACCCTGGAAATTGGCAACACTGGGCTAAGCACCACATTGTGACACTATTTCTGCTTCTGACTCTCTATAAAAGAATTTATGTGCTCAGAACACTATTGTCGTCGCTTGTTAATGTAATGCTAGTCATGTTTACTTTATAGCCCAAGTAATGAACGCTGTTGTGTTCAGTCCACAGACTGGTTTGGTGTTGCACTCCACATTCGTCTAGCATGTGCAAGGCCATTCTTCTCTACTTAACTGTTGCAATCAACATCTTTTTGAACTCAGTTATTGTAAAGCCTAAGTCTTCCTCTACAATTTCAAAAGCTTCTTTTCTCTTCTTACGCATACTGTTTATTGTCTGCATTTCACTTCAGTAGAAGGTTGCACGCCAGACAGTACCTTCAGAAAAGGCTTCCTGAAACTTAAATTTGTATTTGACTAGTAACTCACCCCAGTTTTGCACAGTATCTCTGGTAGGATGACTTGGCTGGCATAGAGGTTGTAAATTATGTACGCAAACCTTCCTCATGAATCAGTCTACCTATTTGTGAAAACCATATCAAAATCCCTACATTAGTTCCTGAGAGTAGCCTAGACATACAGACGGAAAGACATAGTGGTGGACTTTAACTTATAATATGTATAAATGTTAGCAAAATTCTCTCTGTCAGACATGCTTTTCTTGCTATTTCAGTCTGGCTATTATATTCTCTCCATTTTGGCAGTCATCAGTTTCTTGTTGCCCAAATAACAAAAATCATATGCTACCTTGAGTGTTTCATTAACAGTGGCTAAATAACCACTCCTCACTGTACCTAACTTGACATGAAGAATAACGTTAAGTATTCTACATGCATCCAGTGTGTGTGATATGGACGGATGCTATTGGCTGGTGTGTCAGATGCAGTACCACTTGCTACTTTGTATCTCCCCACAACTTGTCTTGCGTGCACACCTCTGTGGTTCTGAAGGAAGCCGGTCACCCCACTCCAGGCCTTGTTATTGATTAATATTCAAAAATGATTTGAGATACAAAATTCAGACATATTTAGTTTGTAAAGGGGAGAGGAAAAAAAGGTAAGTGAAGATTGAACACCAGGTAAACAGGCTTATGCTGAATTTTGATCTGTTTTAAAATAACAGAAATAATGGTTTTCAAAGATGAGATTGCTACTTTAATTGTATGAAAAATTCACAGCTGCACATGAAAGAAATTTTATGTGAAGCATGAACTACAGTGCCAGTGAAGCCAGTATTGAATTTAAAATTAATCCCCACTTATCCCCCCACTGAGCGAGGTGGCTCTGTGGTTGGTACATTGGATTCGCATTTGGGAGGACGACGGTTCAAACCTGTGTTTGGCCATCTAGATTTAATTGCTTCAGGCAAATTCCGGGATGGTTCCTTTCACAGGGCACGGCCGATTTCCTTCTCCATCCTTCCCTTACCCAAGCTTGTGCTCTGTCTCTAATGACCTCGTTGTCGATGGGACGCTAAACATTAATCTCCTCCTCGCCTCCTCCCATTCATCCCCTCTCCCCTTGTGGTGAACAACAAAATGCAAAATCAATATATCAAAAACTTAATAGGAAGAAATGGTATGGTGGGCTGGGCTAAATTACATACAGGATGTATATTTCATTATTTTCAAACACAAAAATTATTTCACCCTGAAGACAGATCGTCGTTATTAATATTTTCTGTGCTCTGTTAATTTCATTTAGTCAACTGACAAAAGGGCTGAATTTTTCACTCTGCAGCAGTGTGTGCGCTGTTGTGGAACTTTCTGGCAGATTAAAACTGTGAGACGAGGTACTGGTGGAATTCGAGCTGTGAGGACGGGGTGTGAGTCGTGCATGGGTAGCTCAGATGGTAGAGCACTTGCCTGCAAAAGGCATAGGTCCTGAGTTAGTCTCGGTCCGGCACACAGTTTTAATCTGCCAGGAAGTTTCAACTCTCAAACAGTTATCAGACACTTACCCTTATAAACATAACATCAGCTAACATGTAATAGTTTGGAGCTGTAGCACAACAATAAAAAATTAAAGTGTGTAGTTAAATACAGTCACTAAAATCTTTAAAAGCTGTAGGCCATGAAATCATTTCAATAATGCCAAACATGCTCCACCATCTCCATCGTGGCCTCCACATAAATAAATATAAAAAAATTCTGGCCACTGCTAAATACAGTGTACTGCCTTCAGTAACATTCAGTTTCCTTATTCATGTATAACAAAGGCAAAGCAGGTTGACATTTAGATGGCAATCTGAAAATGAACTAGTGTCAATATCATGCCTTAAGACTTAGACCACAAAGAAGTTATCAGCTGAACACCTCTCAACATTATAGCTCACAAACCATAGTTAGTTTCCATATGAATACATCTCCAGGGCCACATGCATGCATTAATAGTGCTGAAAATCATAAGTAACACCGAACAAATGTTCACATTATGAACGTTATGCTACAGAAGGCGATTTTAACCTAAAAAACAAGAGAAAGATACAACAAAATGTAATATAGTAACATATTATATCTACCACTTTATATTTTTATTGTATGTAAAAAATGAAACATGTATTATTGGCCACTGATGATGCTTCCCAAATAAATGAAGTGAAATGCTTATGGTAACAAATAAACTGCCTTCACTTGGTTGCACAGATGGTACATACCTCCAAAAATTTAAAGGAACTTTGAAGGGAAAGATGGAAAACAGAAAAAATGATAACTAATAATTTGTTTGTCTTCACTCATGTATTGTGACAATCTTTTAAGTTTGTGCATCTAATCATTTACAAACAAAAAAAATAGATGCGAATTTTGCAAAAACTAGATGAAATTTTGCCAAAAACAGATGCTACATTTCTGGTCCATAGTTATTGCTGATTTGTGGGATGCCTTACCGTGGTGAAAGAGCACTTTTTTTGTATGCCAACCGTGGTCTTCTTCCAACCAATGCAAGTTTTAAACAATTCAACAGTGAAGTTTAATAGGGCCCAGTTATGGTTATGCCTTTTTCCAAGTAATCTGTGAGGATTATTCCTTGGGAATCCCAGAAAATAGTGACCATCACTTTACCAGCTGACAAAATGGTGTTTACATTCTTTAGTGCCCTTTCACCAGCCTATGTCATTATTTTGACTGCCATTTTGACTCTGGTGTATATTGATGGATCTAGGTTTCATCAACAATCACAAATCTACACAAAAAGTCTTGTGGATTGCAATTAACCATCACCAAACACCGTGTGGAAATGTTGTGCAGGATGTGCTTTTGATCAACCACTTCACACAGAGTTTCTTCATAGTCAGTTCTCTGAACAGGACATTATGTACTCAGTTGAGATTCCTATAGTTCTGTCAGTAGCATGAATTTTTATTCAGCAGTCTTGCATTATCATATCATGGAGTTTATCAATGGTTTTCTTTGTGGTGATCTCATTTTACAGCGCGAGTGGAATTTGCCTTCAGTGCTTGAATGACCACATTTAAACTCATTAATCCACAAGTAAATGGCTTCAATGATGGTGCAAAGTCCACGTGAAGTTCATTCAATTCTGTTTTGATTTGTGCGGCCGTCCAAACTTTCAAATGAAAATGTTTAATAACAACACAAAACTTGGTTTTCTCTATCTTCAATTGCTATTGACAATTCAGATGGTTGTCAACAATGAACTGTACACGGTACAATGTTGAAATTCTTGGAATAATAGAACACACCAACCATGAAGGCTCAACAATGGAAATTTACCAGACTTATCAAGCCATCCATATCATCAGATCTGTGGCTGTGCTACTTATATATGCAATATATTGAAAATTTGAATCTGATATCTGCTAATTTTGTGCAAAATATTGAGATTATCTCAGTTTGAGTTGAGCAAGTTACTGTAACAAATGTCTGTCAGCCTCCAACAGATAAATAGCCACCTCAGGTTCTTCACATTTCCTCATGTCCCAGTATATGCAAGTATTGTCCATGGACATATGTTTTGTGATCCAGGATGCCCAGAAACAGCCCATCATTACATTAAGGATGGTCCTTGGAGGCTTCCCAAGTAGCTGACACTGGCCAGTAATTCTTGATGTAGGAATTCAAATATATGTAATTAGCTCAGTCCCTAGACCAAGATGGAACTGACCGGCTAATTCTCCAAACAGGTTAATAAAGTGATCAGATGGATTGCCCTGTCAAATGAAAATTACTTCACATTCACTGCAGCAGTTTCATCAACAGAAATAGGGAAAAAAGTGCATGCCTAGAGGATTCGAAAGAATATATTCGAGACTGGAGTAATTACTGTGAAGTCCTGTTTAACTGCCAATTATTGCTAAAACATCTTGATAAAACTCGTAAAGAGTGCTTGGAACAAGGAACAGTGTAACTTCCTGGCAGATTAAAACTGTGTGCCCGACTGAGACTCGAACTCGGGACCATTGCCTTTCACGGGCAAGTGCTCTACCATCTGAGCTACTGAAGCACGACTCACGTCCAGTCCTCACAGCTTTACTTCTGCCAGTATCTCGTCTCCTATCTTTCAAACTTTACAGAAGCTTTCCTGCGAACGTTGCAGAACTAGCACTCCTGAACTTTACAGTTTGGAAGGTAGGAGACGAGATACTGGCAGAAGTAAAGCTGTGAGGACCGGGCGTGAGTCGTGCTTCGGTAGCTCAGATGGTAGAGCACTTGCCCGCGAAAGGCAAAGGTCCCGAGTTCGAGTCTCGGTCGGGCACACAGTTTTAATCTGCCAGGAAGTTTCATATCAGCGCACACTCCGCTGCAGAGTGAAAAACTCATTCAAGGAACAGCGTGTCTGGATTTTAAGAGGTTAACTCCCCAGAGGCTCATGGTTCTCTCTTGAGTTCGTGCGTGGTACATGTAGGGCCCCTGGCTATTACGGCCCATTCTTCCTTCCCAGGCTGCATTTCCTTCCCCATGCCCCTTCCTCCCTGACCTCGTTTCTTGGCCTCTGCCTCCTCCTCCCCTCCTCTGAGTGTTACTTTCATAGACATGGCTATCCTCCTGATTTCTTGTATTCCTTCCGGTCTTTGTTCCTTTTCATCCTTCCTTTTTGGCGATTTTGGTCCCTTTTGAGGTTTGACCCCACTTCTAAATTTTCTCCCTGTAGCATGAGCCCTTTTGGGGAAGTCCTCCCTCCCTAGCATCTATAGCATGGATTCCTTTCCACCCCTCCTTCCCTCTTCCTTCCCCATTGTAGCCCCTCCCCCCACCCCCCACCCCACCCCACCCCTCCCCTCCTCACCAGCATGTGTAGCCAGTCTGTGTGTGGTGGGGCTGTTACATACACATTGGCTGTTGTGTAGCTATCTGGCTGAGCCCACTGACTACACAGGGATCACACTTCTGATACCTGAACTGTTGGCTCCCCATTTATGCTTAGGAGTGATTGCTTGTCATTCTGGAGCACTGGAACTCCCAGCAAAGGCTGCCATTCCAGATGGCCCTTGCTGTGGCTGGGGAGAGCCCCTGATAGGGGTGGGTAGTATCAGGGTGGGTGCTTTTTGTACGAAATTATTAAGCCCCAAAAACTGGCCATTCTACGACCGTCTCTTCAGTTGGTAATGGATGATTTAATGCTGCTTCCCTTCCCTGGCTATACCCTAGTAGGAGGGCCAGGCCTGCTACCATGTTGTGAAACACTTTCCCCACTACCTTGTCTGCACTAGGACTTATGCAGACACATTCTCCACCACCAAGCTATAATTTTTTGTAGAAAATGCAGAAGACAAGTTTGTCGAAGTGGAGTCTGTCAGTAAGATGTGGTTGAATTTCATCTTGATCAAAATTTCTTCTATAATCAAAATATCCACGGGTATGCAGCCGGTCTATAGTGTCCAACGGGCACAATATTTTGGCGATCATACATGTCGCCATCATCAGGTGAACTGACGGACTGAGCTCCTGTGAACGTGCCGGCACAGAGATACGTACACTACGGCTGCTCAGAGGGAACTGGGTTCGGTCGTGGCAGCGGCCGATTTAAATACCCGCGGTGCGCTCCCTCCGCCGTCTGCGCCCCGCGCCACGGTCGCGCTGTGGAACAGATTGCGACGGCGTCTGAGATGACGTGGTGTGATGGCTCTGTCCGCCGTGGTCGTCACAACTATACGTTTGCTCGATTTACTCTTGATTAACCCGATCGCTGGTTCCCAAACCTTGCTAAGGTTATAGCCACAGTCACGGTTTATGAGGTCGTCATTGGTGCGAATTTCGGTTGCCTCTCTAACAACACTGTTCCAGTATCTCGACGTCTGTACCAGAATCCTCATGCGGTCATACTCCATGGCGTGATTTTCCGACAAACAATGTTCAGCGACCGCCGACTTGCTCGGATACATCAGTCGAGTGTGCCTCTGGTGTTCACGGCATCGATCCTCGACGGTACGCATCGTCTGACCAATATACGACTTGCCAAATTGACACAGAATCTGGTACACGCCGGCCTTCCTCAAACCGAGGTCATCTTTGGCGCTCCCCACCAGTGCACGAGTTTTATTTGGAGGACAAAACACAGTTCCGACCCGGTGTTTCTTCAGAATGCGGGCGATTTTCTCCGAGAGTGCGCCTGTGTATGGAATAAATGCAGTGCCTACCTCCTCCCTCGTGACTTCATCCATCTCAACAGGTTGTGCTGCAGTGGTTGGGCGGAGAGCACATTGAATCTGCCACTCTGAGTACCCATTTTTTCGAAATACAGTTCTCAGATGTTCCAATTCCTGGGGTAGACTCTCTGCGTCAGAGATAGTGCGCGCCCTATGTACTATGAAGGGTGGTGGCAGCTGTCTGCGTGCAAATACAGATCAGTGTGCGTAGTCTTCCGATACACCGCATGACCTAGGGTGCCGTCAGCCCTTCTCTTGACCAAGACGTCAAGGAAAGGTAATTTACCCTCCGTTTCAGTCTCCATAGTGAATTTGATGTTGGGGTGTATGGAGTTTAGCCAGCCATAGCGTACGGATCTCCGTGCCGGCACGTTCACAGGAGCTCAGTCCGTCAGTTCACCTGATGATGGTGACATGTATGATCGCCGAAATATTGTGCCCGTTGGACACTATAGACCGGCTGCATACCCGTGGATATTTTGATTATCAAATACGCCGGGAGAAACTCAAGAATCACAAAATTTCTTCTGTTACCCAGTATGAAGCCCTTAGTGCTTGTGATCATCTTAACGACATCCCAATGAGCATTACTCCTCACCCGTCTTTGAATACAGTTCAGGGAATAATTTTTCATGGGACTCTCATCCATCAAATTGACAAGGAACTCTGGGCTGATGTGGAAGTTTTTTGTGTGTGTGTGTGTGTGTGTGTGTGTGTGTGTGTGTGTGTGTGTGTGGGTGGGTGCGCGCGCACAGATACTGGTCCCATCGTTGTTATTTGAGGGAGGTACCCTTCCAGAGAAGGTTGAGGTCATGTGTTATCGTTGTAATGTGAAGCGATACATCCTGCCACCCATGAGGTGTTTTCGGCACATATCTTTCTGCTGTACAGCAGACATTCTGTGCAGTGAATGTGACACCCACTCCGTGACGGCAGCCCCTATGGACTACCGCCCGTGTTTGTTAATTGTCACGACCGTCACTCTCCACGCTCACCAGATTGCCCAGTTTTTAAGAAGAAAAAGAGATGATGGAAGTCACCCTGTGTCAGTGACACCTAACTTCGCCTCTGTTAAGTCTGCCTCACCCCCACCCCCACCTGCCTCCTCCTTACCACAGTCTGAACGCCCACTCCTCCGGGTACCACTGTGTCTCTCCAGTGTTCCCCTTTCTTCGGTGCCCGGTGGTGGTGAGGCTCTCTCCCAGGGCCCCTCCCTCTCCAGATCTTGCAGTAACTCGGTAACTTGCTCTCCCTCTGTGCTGTGCTCTCCTGGATGTATAATAGAGAGGAAGAAGAAGAAATAATGTAAGTTCCGGGACAAGGCTTCCCCATCCACTGGTGATCCTGAAGGTGCTACTCCCCCCCCCTCCCCTCCCCCCACTTGCAACCTGTGTCTGACCAATAACTGTCAAAAGTATGATCATATAGGGTATCAAATGAAATTTGTGTCTGGATTGAGCTATTTTTGGTAGGAAGGACGCAGTATGTTCTAACTTCAGATTTGCCTCAGGGAAGTGTCTTGGGACCCTTGCTGTTCATTTTTTATATCAATGATCTTGCAGACAGTATTAATAGTAACTTCAGACTTTTTGCAGACGATGCAGTTATCTGTGATGGAGTACGGCCTGAAAGAAGCTGCATAAATATTCAGTTAGATCTTGGTAAGATTTCAAAGTGCTGCAAAGACTGGCAACTTGTTTAAATGTTAGTCAATGTACACTTCACAAAATGAAAAAAAACTTAAGTGTCCTATGACAATAATATCAATAAGTCACTATTGGAATTCGCAAGCTCATACAAATACTTGGGTGTAACACTGTAGGCATATGAAATGGAATGATGATGTAGGCTCAGTTGTGTGTGAAGCAGGTTCAGTTTATTGGTAGAATACTGGGGCAGTGCAATCAGTCAATGAAGGAGATTGCTTACAAATCACTGAAGCGACGCATTCTAGAATGTCGTTCAGGTGCGCAGGACCTGTACCAAATAAGACTAACAGAGGATATTGAACATATACAGAGAAGGGCAGCACGAATGGTCACCAGTTTGTTTGATCTGTGGCAATGTGCCTCAGAGATACTGAAGGAACTGAACTGGAAGAGTCTTGAAGATAAATGTAAACTGTCCCGAGAAAGTCAATTAACGAATTTTCAAGAAATGGCTTTAAATGATGGCACTAGGAATACATTACAACCCTCTGTGTATTGCTCAAGTAGGAATCCTGAGGATAAGATTAGAACAATTATTGCACACATAGAGGCATTCAAACAATCATTCTTCCCACACTCCGTATGTGAATGAACAGGAAGAAACCCTAACAAGTGATACAGTGGAATGTTCCCTCTGCCTTGCAGCTCATGGTGGTTTTGCAGAGTGTAGATGTAGATGGATGTCACCCCATCCTCATTGGTGACACATAGTGGCCTGGCAGTATGATAGTCCCCAGCCTGTTCACCTCCCATTTGGATCTCCATTCTATTCCGTGTTTATTCAATGGAACTGTAATGGATATTACTGTCATCTCCTGGAGTTGCAGTCCCTTATTTCCTTTTATTTGGAGCTTGTGTCATTCTCCAGGAGTCTCATTTTACTGATGCTCACTCACCGACCCTTCGTGGAGACATTGCTTTCTTTTGAAACCAGGTTGGCCCTTTGAGGGCTTCTGTTGGTACATGGATCCCCTTTCATATGACATTGTAAGCAGTTACCATTTGGGTCAATTTGGACTTTGCAGTCATGGTTTTGCAACTTCTATCTCCCTCTTGAAGGGCCACCTACAGCCACTGTGCTAACTGCCCTCCTTCAGCAAATGCCTCCTTGAAGATTTTACTGTCCATCACCCTTTGTGGGGCAGTGCTTTTTTGTCTAGTCACGGGCTCCTCATTAACCAATTTCTTGCAGAACACGACCTGTGCCTTCTTAGTGGTGGTTCCCCTACTCATTTTAGTGTTGCATTTGGCACTTTCTCTGCCACTGATATTTCACTCACTTCCCACCTGCTTCTTTCTTCCTTCCTTCCACTGATGGCCACACGGTGGCCTCTGCACTAGTGATCATTTACTGTTGATTCTCTTGTTCTCTTCCCTCCTCCCAATGGCCAGGTTACAACGCCGGGCTTTCCATTGTACTGACTTGCTGTATATACCTTCCAGGTCATGTTTACACTTTCTTTGTCAGGTTGTATTGCTGAAGTCATTCATGATCTGTTCTTTCGAAACCAGGTTGGCCCTTTGAGGGCTTCTGTTGGTGTTTGCATGTTGATCTGTGTGAACATTGTTAGTACATGGATCCCCCTTCATACGACATTGTAAGCAGTTCCCATTTGGGTCGATTTGGACTTTGCAGTCATGGTTTTGCAACTTCTATCTCCCTCTTGACAGGCCACCTGCTGCCAGCATTGCAGTTCCCTGCTCATCACACGATGAGCCAACAATTGCATTCCTTCCTTTCTGTGGTAGTATGTCCAGCAATATAGGTAGAGTCCTGGCAAGACAAGATATGATGTCCATTTTCTGATCTCCTGAGAAGATAAAGCAGATCCCAGACCCTATAAGGGCAGTCTCGGCCTCAGGATTCCTGGAATTTACAACAACCCATGTGAGTGTGGAAGTAATTAGATCAGTCACTCCATCCACACCATTTCTGACTGCTGTGCAGATCATCAACGCCATATTAAAAATTGGTGAACTGGAGAAATCTGCAGTTGTTGAGCCCAGCGTCATAAACAAACATAAAATAATGTTTGACAAAACAAAAGGTTTTTTTTTTCCAGTCTCCCATATATTAAAGAGGCTGTAGAAATAAGAATGTGTGAGAAAATCTTCAACTATGAAGGTGGATATAATCTTAGCAGTACATGGAAGCTAGATCTCAATAAAGAGGAGAACCACAGGTATTTGTTGCAATGGTTGTGCTACGGTGGGAGTGATGGCACCACCATTGCTGACATTGACACCATCTGCGACAGCATGATATAAATATTCACCAATCAGAAGCTGTCTTTGGGCTATATAAGGTCACCACAGCAGTAATTATGACAATCAGTTCCTCCTAATGCTGATAATGATGGAAATCATTGAAAGCTCGAGGTTTTAGACTGAACTTGTGTGGCAAGAAGTCTGAAAAGGTTTTATACAACATGCCATCATGAAAGACTTCGACCTCAAGACTAGCTGTTGCTACTATATGATGAAACATGAAGTGATCTATGTTACAGTCACAGTGTATGTATAGAAGCCAGGCATGTTGATAGCTACATCAATTAGATGAGCAGTTATTGGGGAAATGCCAGTTTTTGCCTCTTACAAATGTGCAATAAAGGGATGTGTTTTGATCAGCGCAGTCAAATGGCTGTGTGCGCCGCCATATTGGCGGGTGACCTTGAACGAGTTTCGCTCGGCCGCCGCTAGGCTTGAGCGGATCGCGCTAAGATTTAACTGAGCGCGATCCGCAGAATTGCTCTACTTCCGGCGCTGCCATAGCGGTTTATCGGGGCGCTACTTCCTGCCGCGCCTGGTCTTATCATAAACGAACATCCGCTACAGAGGCAGCTGCACGCTTATTCGACTCGAGGCAGCCGCACGAAGCACACAGCCATGCCGTATAGGCTTGAAAAACTTTCGGTTGAAGCTCTGGCATCCTCTATTTCTTTTCCCTGCTAAAATGTACAACTTATCTGAGAGGAAAAACTTGATCTTAGTTTGTGTCAACGGTAACAGTGTTGTTATTGTTCCATCAGACAATTGAAATATCTGAAACAGTGGAAAAAACAGCTTGAGTGTGATATACCAATACTTCATTGCAAAATAAGTAGCAGTATATTTAACTGATTAATTATTTGAGGGTGATTTGTATGCACCTCTCTTTCGCTTTTTGAATTTTTCAGTATGCTGCTCTTAGGAATTCAGCTTTGACAAATGGTACCTGATGCATCAGTACCTCTTTTCTTCAGATTTTATAAAAGTCCAGTGCTGGCAAACATATTTTCAAAGAAGAGTCGATACAGTACATCACAGAGCAATTTCTCGGCATTTGTCATTATGACTCCGTATCCTAAGCCTTTCTCAGTATATTTTTCACTGATAGTTATTGCTCCTTAGCAAGATCCCAGACATAAAAATATGCAACTATCGCTGATTCCTCTTAATCAGAATTTGCACCCACATTAAATTGTCTTTCCTGTGATAAACTGTTTGCATCCATGCCTTCCAAAATAGGCAGCCATGGACTCACTCACAGAATGATGATGTTGGTGTAGTACAAAATTTTTGAAATAGCCATTGAGCATTTAGTAGCTGTCAAATTTTTGCAAAATGATCACATTTATTTAAATGATTGTTGTTCAAATTTGCATATTTATCATAATGAGCTACAAACACATTGTGAATTACTGTTTTCTGTTCGGCAGTGCATTTTCCTCCTCGGGACTATACGTAAGGACTCAAAACAAGAATTCCCGTAAACATATGCATTTAATTTTTGCTGCAGTCACATAAACTTTCTTTTGGTGGCATACTCATAAATGTATATAACCATTGTCGTAACTATTTAATCATAAAAAACTATTATATTCTCATCATAAAAAAATTTGATGAAATACTCTAAAGTACTTTTTTCTGGTTTTGCTGGGACTGTACGCATGAAAGGCCACTCAGTATGAAATGATGCTGAATCATCCTTTGTTTGTTCATACTGGACTTCATTTTTTCCTAATTCTACTATCAGGAGGTGGTGGAGTTGCAGAATGACACCTGATTTTTGTTTGACAACTGAGATGGTCCATCAGTACTTACAGTATTTCACACAGATCATGCAGTGTAATTTGTTTCCTGTAAACAAATTTATGTCTTATTGCCCTAACATCCTTCAGGAAGGATGACAAGAAAAATATCACTCCTATTTCCACCATGCACGTGCATATCTCAAAAGTAGTCATTGATAACAAAGATCCAACCTTCCTACCATTAAATATGCAGTTAACCTGAACTAATTATTACAATTGTAGAAAGTAAACTTACTCATGCAAAATCATGTCTGACAACTCATCCATTAGAATGAAATTTTCACTCTACAGCGGAGTGTGCGCTGATATGAAACTTCCTGGCAGGTTAAAACTGTGTGTCGTACCGAGACTCGAACTCGGGACCTTTGCCTTTCGCGGGCAAGTGCTCTACCGACTGAGCTACTCAAGCACGACTCACGCCCCATCCTCACAGCTTTAATTCCGCCAGTACCTCATCCCCTACCTTCCAAACTTCAAAGAAGCTCTCCTCCTGAGGAGAGCTTCTGTGAAGTTTGGAAGGTAGGGGACGAGGTACTGGCAGAATTAAAGCTGCGAGGATGGGGCGTGAGTCGTGCTTGGGTAGCTCAGTTGGTAGGACCCTTGCCCTCTGGAGAGCTTCTGTGAAGTTCGGAAGGTAGGGGACAAGGTACTGGCGAAATTAAAGCTGTGAGGACAGGGCATGAGTCGGGCTTGGGTAGCTCAGTGGGTAGAGCACTTGCCCACGAAAGGCAAAGGTCCAGATTCCGAGTCGCGATCCGGCACACAGTTTTAATGTACCAGGAAGTTTCAACTCATCCATTGCACCTATTCAGTGAACTTCACACTATTCAACCACAATCTATAATACTGAAACAACAAAATTATGCAGATCGCACCAATATACGTTTAAATTCTATTTCATTGTTGAAACAAATTGGTGAGAAGGTTAATTGTGTAGAAATAAAACTTTTGTTTTATGAGTGTGTTTAATCCTTCTAGAAGGATATCAGGTTCAACTGGGTTCATAATAGTCTTCCTCAAGGCTCAGTTTTGACACCTGTTCTGTTCAGCTTATATACATTTTAACTCCCTGAAACAAGAGTCAAGGAAGTTCATTTATGCGGGTAGCTTTGACCTCTCAGCTGAGAAATCTTCAAGCAGGTGAAGAGATACTCTCTGCAGATCTAAGTACAGTGCATGAATACTTGAAAAAGTGGAGATTAACACCAAATCTAATGAAGACTGGAGTTAGCTGATTTCATCTTAACAATAGCACACCCAATACAAAGCTACATATCACCTTTAATGGTCAAAACCTCTACCACCAAGACTTCCCAATGTATCTAGAAGTAACTCTTTGATAGAACCTTCTTGTACAGGAAACGCATAGAAAAGACTGCAGCAAAGCTGAGATCACCCAGTAACATGAAGCAGTAGCTGAGTGGTACTTCATGGGGTGCAAGAGCTACTACACTATGACATTCTTCCTTACGACTCGTCTACTCTGCTGCTGAATACTGTGCTTTCATGTGGCTTAATAGTTCACATGTGAGAAAAACTGATGTTGACCCAAATTCTGTAGTAAAAACAATAAAAGATTGCATCAGACCTACTCTCTACACTGGTTACCACTTGTAAGCCACATTGTGCCATCAGATCATTGAAGACAGAATGCCCTTCTCAAGGAATATGAGAAAAATTAATTAAAATTCCTCAGCTCCCAATCCACTCTGATGAGCCTGCACCTAGAATAGGCCAATTAAAATGAAGGCAATCACCTATCTTATTGGCAGGATCGCTACAAGCAGTGGTTTTCGACATGAACAGGAAGTGGTCAGAAACGTGGAACAGTATTGCCCATGAGGAATGTCAGACTCTCATAAGACCTGGCACAAGACCCACTATCATGGAATTACCATGACATACTTGGACAACAATTAGTAAGATTTGTAAAGGCCATGGCATCTGTGCAGAAAGATACTACTGACAGGGAAAGACTCCAGCTTCTCAATGTGACTGTGGTAATGAACATCAGACCATTGGACACTTTGTAACAAGCTGTACCAGACAAGCTTACCCTGGGTATCCAGAAGGGTTCTGTGAGGCGATAGAGGCAGCCCTTGAATGGATTGAAAATTAGTTTAAATTTAGTTGTTTAACTTTATTTACTTTGTAAAATTATACAGTTCATGTATGCTAGTTGCAGCTCAGTTCCTATTACCATACTCTAAAACAATAAGTAAACAAATGTCCAGGAATGGAACATAAAGCTTCGACTAATAGGTAGCAAAGTACATCAGTTCTCTGCTGCCTCAATACCAGAAGTACGTTTATGTCAAACTTCTAAAGACAGCAGTTAAAACTCATTATTTGGAATCGAGCTCAATACACTGGTCTCTGTTGAAGAGAGCACAGTAATTAGTAGCTGCAGAACACACGACATGCCCCGTATTCCCCAAGTCACCAGTCACGATACCAACCTCCACAATGTATGGCACGGGTTCTGGATGCCCTGAATCATCTAGTCAATATTGTATGACCAAAATGTTCTTCTCTACACAGTCCTATCATCATCATCATCATCTCGAGTACAGACATTGGTTACTGCTACACGAAGTTTCATTTGCCGACCTCAAAACTAAGTTGCATAATGGTCTTCAACAAAACCTGTACTTTTGGCAAACCTTTGTCCACTGTCCATAATCTACTGCCTGAGCCCCGCTAGACGCACACACGCTATGTCCAACTGCGCATGGCACTCAGATATGTGATCAACACGTATGTCAGTTCATGGTAGATGGTGTGGTATGCCATCCATTCTGGCTGTAGAACCAGCAACAGATTAGAAATGTGAAATGTGAGGGCAGCTGGCACAAGATAGACTAGAGATCACTGTACTGTCTCTTCAATCACAACAATAACTTATGATTCTAGAAGCTATAATACACTGAAGCATCAAAGAAACTGGTATAGGCATGTGTATTCAAATACAGATTGATGTAAACAGGCAGAATACCATGCTGCGATTGGCAATGCCTATATAAGACAAGTGTCTGGCGCAGTTGTTGGATCGGTTATTGCTGCTACAATGGCAGGTTATCAAGATTTAAGTGAGTTTGAACGTGGTGTTCCAGTCGGCGCATGAGCGACGGGACACAGCATCTCTGAGGGAGCAATGAAGTGGGGATTTTCCCGTATGACCGTGTCACGAGTCTACTGTGAATATCAGGAATCCAGTAAAACATCAAATCTCCAACATCACTGCGACTGGAAAAAGATTATGCAAGAATGTGACCAACAATGACTGAGGAGAATCGTTCAGCGTGACAGAAGTGCAACTCTTCCGCAAGTTGCTGCAGATTTCAATGCTAGGCATCAACAAGCGTGTAAACCATTCAACAAAACATCATCGATATGGGCTTTCGGACCCAAAGGCCCACTTGTGTACCCTTGATGGCTGCACGACGCAAAGCTTTATGCCTCGCCTGGACCCACCAACACCAACATTGAACTGTTGATGACTGGAAACATGGTGCCTAGTCGGATGAGACTTGTTTCAAACTGTATCAAGCAAATGGACATGTACAGGTATGGAGACAACCTCATGAATCCATGGACCCTGCATGTCAGCAGGGGACTGTCAAAGCTTGTGGAGACTCTGTGATGGTGTGGGGCATGTGCAGTTAGTGATATGGGACCCCTGATACATCTAGATACAATTCTGACGGGTGACACGTATGTAAGCATCCTGTCTGATCATCTGCATCCATTCATGTCCATTGGGCATTACGACGGACATGGGCAATTCCAGCGGGACAATGCGACACCTCACACATCCAGTGCGGCTCCAGGAACACTCTTCTGAGTTTAAACACTCCCACTAGCCACCAAACTCTCCAGACATGAACATTATTGAGCATATATGGGATGCCTTGCAACATGCTGTTCAGAAGAGATCTCCCCTCGTACTCTTACGGATTTATGGACAGCCCTGCAGGATTCATGGTGTCCATTCCCTCCAGCACTACTTCAGACATTAGTCGAGTCGACACGGCGGCGCCAAGTAATGTTGTGGCACTTCTGCATGCTCGCGGGGCCCCTACACGATATTAGGTAGGTGCACCAGTTTATTTGGCTCTTCATTGTATGTAGTAGTAAAGCTGTCATCAATGTGAATGTTGGTTTGAACACTGCAGTACTTTACTACACTTTGTTGTGTCATAGGTGGTATGTCGTTGCCGTCCTGCGACCTTCAAACTGACTTATCCAGCTGGTTGTAGGGGGCTGTGGTTGTACAGTTTAACATGGACTCTGAAACATTGTGCAACTCACAGTTTTCACAGCAGCAGACGTTGCCAGAGATGAAAACCATTAACATACTTGGACAATTTTTTTCTTATTTTCATCCACGTGTATCTACTTCTTATTTAGCTTTCTGTCTCAAGCTTTGCAGTAGTAAAGTCATCTTGTGTTGCTGGCAGTGGCAGATACATATGGGGGGCGTGTGGGGCACGCGCTCCCCCTTTGCAGGGCCACCCGCATTGCCACCTGCATCGTCCCCGCTAGTTTGCCCACACACTATTCATTTGTTTGTTTCATCAGTCGACTCGACTGAATTGAGTTATCGAGTAGTTGTACTTTCCTATGTAGTAGGCGTGTCCACGCCATTGTAGTTTATACATTTCTGTGTGGCACATAGATAGCTAACACATCCCTGCAAGAGAAGTCACGGCCATTCTAGTGATCTCGATACGTTAGTCTGTCTGACATTTGTTCGAGAAAAGCAGTGAATATTCTACTGTTTTTTTTAAATTAGGTAAAATTAAAGTCAGCTCAAGATATCTGTAGTGCCCCCCTCCTTGAGGTTTTTCTGTATGTGCCATTGATTTCTGGTACCAGTGCCATTCACATAGTGGAATGTGGCTTTTGTGAACTTTTATCAGCATGTCTTTGCAAAATAAAGTTTCACATCCATTCCATTGCTCTGTTAAGGAATGAGCTGTCCAGAAGTAATAAAGCTAAGGCATGAGCTGTCCAGAAATAATAAACCTTGCTCAGTTTAATTTAATGTTACTTTGTGGTGCAACCTGCAGGTGGAGAAAGGCTTGATGAAACTTTGCAGTAACAGACCATTTTCTTATCATACTCTCTCATTAACAATCAACATAATTTCCCGATGCAAAAAGTCAGAGCCTCAAATATTTATCTGTTGTTATGTTCTTTGACTAGTTTCTTTCCTATACTATATTTTCTACTGGTTTCAGTGGAAAATGTTATCCAGAGTTGAGAGGAGCCTCCAGATGGAAAATATCCTCTGAAACTCTCTGTAACATCAAAGCTTGGAAGAATGGTATGGAGAAACATATCCCCAAAAGAATGGTACACTGAAAATGTTTAAGTAAAATTTATCACAGAACTGCTCATTCTATAATTACGTAGGAAATCATCATTATAATTGACTGCCCACAAGGACCCAAAACATTTTTTTTGTTTTTTACCTATTAATTTTGTATAGTAGGAGGGTTGGAATGTTTTGTATTTTTACTCTCAAGTGTGACTTGCCAACTGCTTGAGGGATAAGCAGTGGCTCTGGTTTGAAAGATGAAAATAAGTTGCCAGAAGAGGACTGTGCTAACTGCATGCTTCTCCAAATAATATTCAATGAAGCTGCTGCCAGTATGTGCTGTCCTAAGCCAGATCTCACAGTTAAATTGGTTACTATGTTTCACGCTGCCAGCACAGTGTGCTTTGAATAAGTGTTCAACAACAGTGGTAATAAAGTTAGGACCAGTTTACGGTTTTGATCCAGAGTACATTTATAGGTAGGTCTAGGCAAATGGTGAAGAGATTTGTGATGTTTCCACTTGGAGTCTCCTATTGTAAAGCTTCTGCTGTATGTTTTTTGTGTAATTGTTTGTTTCTGTGTAGAAAGTAAAACCCATGGCCAACAAAGTTCAGAAAATTTATTGATTATGAGAAAATTCCAAAGAAACTTAAATATTTAATTATTTTTGAACAAATCAAAAGTTATATTTATTCACAAGAAACGTCATAGCAGAAGCATGAACTTAAGCAAGAATAAGCAAAGTAGTTACAGACAGAGCAGTCATTTCAGTGAGTGACATAAAATTTGAGTACTGTGGTAGAGATTTTGGTTCTGAAATAACTTTTAACAAACAATATTCATTAGCAACTGTAAATATTATGGATCTGCAGTTATAAAGTTGTGATAGCATGTGGATACCTTCAGGTGTGGCAGTAGCATAGCCATTGTTATTTTTAAATATAGAAAGTGACTTTAAATGTGATTGCAAACAAAATCATTGCTGTAGCTGATTTTTAGAAAAATATGTAAACTTCGTTGTTAATTCAGGATTTCACAAAGCAGTAACAGGCTGAAATGAAAGCTTCTTGTGTAAAACTATTGTAAATTCTATAAGTGATTTGTGAATGTTATTTTCTCACACGATAATGACTGAAAAATAAAAATAGACTGATAACAGTTGTGTAGTAAGAGGTTGGCCTATTATAAGATGCACATAAATTAAGCCATCTATTAGGTGTACAACTTTGCTTCCGCTGTTTTGCAATAGAAGAAAGTAGCAGCAAGTGGGGTTCAGGGGATTGGTCATAGGTGTAATACAATAAGCTTAGGCAACTGTAAACATAATGGCATAAAAATATTAGTCGATTTGTGATTGTATCATATGGCTATTCTCGATTAAGTACATCTTCTTATGTATCCATTTCTTGCCATTTGCGGGAAGTTTTAATTTTCTGCTTTGACATGAAGAAAACTGCGGCTGTGGCTCTTAAAATGCTGGGTGAGACCAATGGTGAGGGAACTATTAGTGGAAGAACATGCAGAGAATGTTTTCAACACCTTAAGAACGGTGATTTTGATGTCGAAGACCGGCATGGCGGGGCAAGACAGAACGTTTTCGTAGCTACTGAAACAGACGAAGACAGTCACAGGACATCATTATTGAAAGCAGTTGATGTGTTTGAGCCCAGAACTGAAACACAAATGTCCACAATACAGCGATAGACACGTAAAGGTAATTTTGCAGCAGGTCAGTGCTCAACCCCATGTCGCAAAACCTGTCAAACTATATGTGAAAACGTTGAAATGAGAAGTCCTATCCCTCTCGCTGTATTCTCCATACTTTGCTCTCTCTGACTACCACCTTTTTTGATCAGTGGCATACGGTCTGACTGACCAGCACTTCCAATCATATGAACAAGTGCAAAATTGAATTGATTCATGGATCCCCACAAAAGACGCCCAGGTCTTCCGCCACGGAATTCATATGCTATCCGAAAGATGGGCGAATGTAGTGGCCAGCGATGGGCAATACTATGAATCATAATTTTTTTGTAAGTTTTTCACAATGAAGCCCCAAACTTCGAGAAAAAATGGTTTTTGTGAGAATGTGACCATCTTCATTCTAGCAGTTCTCATTTAGTGCTAGTTTTCGTGTTTCTTGAGGAAAGATTCTTTAAAAACTGCCTTAATATTTTTGTTGGGCTGTACTTGGTTGTGAAACACAGAGTAAATACTGCTTGTCTGAGGGCTATATTACAGTATGTTCTTTACACTATGAAGAGACTGTTTCAAACCAACATTACTTTACTGTATAAACATGTGGAATAATTTGAAAGTTGAGACAGGGAGTTTATTCTTGGTACATTTCGGGGTGCACGTGCATAAAATACTGTGCAATTTCAATGTGATTATTAACCTATTACATGTGATCTGTTTATTTTATAGTTGTTAATGCTAGATTATTTTCCTCTTCACCCATTCATTTTGAAGCTGAAAATTAGTTTACTCAGCTTGTTACTTGTTTTATAGGAGAAAGAAACCAGCAAAACGGAAATCCGATGGTACCCTTTTTGTGGGCAAGGATGGAGAGGGTCAGAGTCGCCCCTCAACCCCCTTAGGTCCTAGTGCTGCATCAACACCTTCCTCATCTCAAGACTCATCATCAGATGTGCCTCGTCGCAAGAGGGGCCGAGTTGACCCTACTGTTGAAACGGTTTGTTTTTCCATTTTTTTTAAAGGGAAATACTCTTATTTGTTGTAAACAAAGTACACCTCTGAGTATTAACACAAAACTTAGGAGGTATCTATTAAGAAGGACATGATCTTTAAAAGTAAGCTCAAACATCTACTTGATTTAAATTCTCTTTTTGTCCTAGTCAGTTATTGATATATTATTGCTGCTGTTTTGTGATGATGCACATTTTTTTTATCTGTTTTAGATTCCATACATCATTGCTCATCGAGTACAGAAATATTTTAGTACTACATTGTGAAGAGAAATGTGTACATTCAAAGATTAGTTGACAGTGTGTTCTGGCAAATAAGTTTTTTCCCTTTTTTCTCACTAAAATTACAGACTATATTTGAGACTCCTTTTTTCTGTTAACTTTGCACAATGCTTTAGTTATTTTCTGTTGTTTCAGTATTACATTGCCTAAAACAAGTGTTAAAGAAAAGTGGGTTAAAGGTTATATTCATGGTGCTCAGAAACAACCTGAAATGCTTGTTTGAGTGCTGCATGGTAGGTTCTACTGAGCAGTAATTGTTAAGAAAAAAATTTAGTGCTTTTTGTCATTTCCACATTAATAGCATTGAAGTTAGGCCATCTGGCCATTGCATATGCAAATTCAAGCAGCCCACCAGAGGCGGTGTTCCTAAATGTGTTCTTTGTTTGGTTTTCTAAAACAAGAGAGCAGTACAAAAATTGGACCTGGGACAGCAGTAAAAATCAAACTCAAGCCAGAAGCTGAGCGGTCTCATGCACTTATCATCAGCGCTATGAGAACAGCTGACACTAATTGTATGCGGTGAGCCACTTGAATTGATGCTGCAGTGGCCTGATTTGAATAACGTCAATGGTAATTAACTCAGAAACGATGAAACATGTTGACTTTTGTTCTTGACAGTCATTTTTCAGCACAGCCTTTCCTGCAACGCCCTTGTAAGCTTAATTTAAGTGCTAATTAACTCAGAAACGACGCAATGTATCGAATTTTTTTCTTAGAAATTATCTCTCAACATAACCTACCATGCAACACCCTTACAAGCTTTTCAAACAGTTTTTGACCACTCTGTATATAACCACAAAGTTAAAAAGAAAACAGAAATACGGTATTCCCATGTAACCACACATATTTACACCGAATGAGATAGCGCAGTGGTTAGCACACTGGACTCACATTCGGAAGGACGATGGTTGAAACTTGTGAGCAACCATACAGATTTAGGTTTTCATGATTTTCCCTAAATCGCTTGAGGCAAATACTGAGATGGTTCCTTTGAAACGACTTGTCTGATTTCCTTCTCTGTTCTTCTCTAATCCAAGCTTGCATTCTGTCTCTAATGACCTAGTTGTCAATGGGACATTAAACAGTAATCTCCTCCTCCTCCAAACATATTTACCTATGTCCAATTTATCCATTCACTGATAAGACTAATGTGTATTTGTTTCTTGTCCAGGAGGAACAATTTACCACGAAAGTGGAAGTGAAAGTAAAATTACCAGATGAACTAAAACCATGGCTTGTTGATGATTGGGATTTCATCTGTAGACAAAGGAAAGTAAGTGAAATTTTTGAAGGGTATGAAAAGTCCTATGTACTTCTTCAGTCTAATGAAGCAAATTTAAGATTATATACAGACATGGTTGAATATATATAAAAATGCCATTCTTTTCAAATGTTGAAAATTGATAGATTTAACAGGAATTTGAAAACCTAAACAGACTTTTTACGAAGATGTAACTATATTGTTCAGAAATTAAAGTACAGAGATAAGGAATATGTGTTTAGAAGTTATAAATGGGGACATAAAGAACCCAAGTCACACTGACTAAATGAGCCTTCTACATTTTGTGTGTAGTAACATCTGGTTTTATTTAAAATGATGATAAGAACAAGCTTTCTTAAAGAAGAAAGAAGTAATATTGATATGGATAATAAACCAGTAATAAGAACATTAACAATGTAGCTAATTGTATGATTCGAATATAATAGAGGGAAACATTTCACGTGGGAAAAATATATCTAAAAACAAAGATGATGTGACTTACCAAACGAAAGCGCTGGCACGTCGATAGACACACAAACAAACACACAAAATTCTAGCTTTCGCAACCAACGGTTGCTTCGTCAGGAAAGAGGGAAGGAGAGGGAAAGACGAAAGGATGTGGGTTTTAAGGGAGGGGGTAAGGAGTCATTCCAATCCCAGGAGCGGAAAGACTTACCTTAGGGGGAAAAAAGGACGGGTATACACTCGCACGCGCACACACACACATATCCATCCACACATATACAGACACAAGCAGACATATTCAGAGGCAAAGAGTTTGGGCAGAGATGTCAGTCGAGGCGGAAGTGCAGAGGCAAAGATGTTGTTGAATGACAGGTGAGGTATGGTCATTTGGCTATAACAATATCATTAAAATGCTTGGTATCTTTCATACTAACATGTAGAACACAATTATGTCTCAGATCAGATGATTTTGATCTTCATCTTGTGCATTAGATTCATTTCTTTCTTTTAATTTTGCTTTCTGGTAGTTTCTACATTAAGCTATGTAATATTATTAAGATTAACCTTTGTATGTCAACATATAGTTTTCTCCTTATTATAGTATGACTATAACAATAATAAGATTCACCATGGTACTTTAGAACCACCTATCCAATTTGATAGACATTCTTGTACATCAGAGGTTATATTTAACAACTACATAAGAAAAGACAGATTGCTACTTATTGTAAAGAAAACACATTAAGTTGCACACAGGCACAATTAAGATACATACATAAAGCTTTCAGTGTCAGCTGCCATCAGCAAGAGAGACACACACTACTCGTACACAGAAACAAGCACACCACCCGCACACATGACTGCCAACTCCAGCATCTCAGGCTGGTATGCAACTATCATGTGGGGTGCAAGCAGCAATGTAGAGGGGGCAGGGATGGGGGAGGGATAGTAGTTTACAGGTGGGCAGAGAGGTGAATGCTGTCTGATGGAGTGTGCAGGAATCAGAATTCCAACAGGTACAGTGTCAGGAGTTTGTGGGGGCAGAGAGCGAGGGGAAAAAAGGAGCAAAAAAGGAGAGGAGCAGGGAAAGATGGGCAGATGCATTGGGCAAATGAACAGGGTGGAAGATGAGAAAGGGGAAGAGATGATAGGACGGAGATGGTGGAACTGTTGGGTGGAGGGTGTGGGGACAGTATGTTACTTTAGGCTGAGGCTGGGATAATTATGAGAGTGTATAGTTTAGAAAAGGTGGTGGTGGAGGGGAGGATCTAGATGACTCAGGTAGTAAAGTAGTCATTGAAATCAAGTGTGTTCAGCATACTGTGCGATAGGGCGGTCTGCTTCGCTCTTGGCCACAGTTTGACATTGGCCATTAATCGTGGTGGACAATTGGATTTGTTTTTTTTGGGAGGCTAGAAAGGTCTCCTAGAAAGGTTGGCATAGGAGGATGCCATGCGGATGCCCATGGCCTTCCCTTCAAAGGAGGAGTAGTTGTTGATTGGGATAAAGTTAGTAAGGTGTATGAGGAATGAGGTAGTGGATTTGGTGTCTGAAGGACATTGGGAAAGGTAGCATTCAGTAGAGGTAAGACCATGGGCATGAGGGATGTTGGTGTACAGGGAGATGGTGTCAACTGTGACAAGTAGAGATCCAGGAGATAGGGGGGTGGGGATGATGGAGAGTCAGTGAAGGAAGTGGTTGGTTTCTTTGATGTGAGAGGATAGATTATTGGGAATTGGTTGGAGGTGATGGTCAATGAGTGTTGAAATTTTTGCAGTGGTGGCACAATAACCACCCACAATGGACCCAGAATAAATGAAAAACTTCCCTACTTCCTTGTGAAGCTTAGAGCTTTTAGCGTGAGCTTGAATCATTACTTTCTCCCTTACCTTAAATATAGGAACAACAGCTGTTTCATTATACTTCTTGAGTTTTAACTCTGTGCTGTTCTTTAGGTTATCCTCTCCCTTTGCCTGGTTAATTTCAGTGATTTTATGATTATCTTCGGGCCATTTTAAAAAAAAAGCTAACAATGATTTTCCTTCTACTTCGTTGCCCACAACTTCTCGAGGTACCATTCCTGTACCACTATGTGGTAGATGTGGTAGTTCATTTAATACAGCCTCAGACTTAGGGTGCATATCTGTCTGTTTACTATGCCTCTCTTAGCAGTAAGTATGACAAAGACACCCTAATTATTTCATTGTTCTATCTGCAAAATTACTTCGAGGACAATATTTTGAAATATTTACATGTTATATATTGTGTATAATTATTACTCACTTCAATTGTCTATAAAATCCTCTTAAGGGTACCTGTGTTAATTAGATAATCTCTTTCTGTAGACATCTAGCAACACTTTTCACATTTGCACATTTCAGTGGGTGTAATCTAACTTATTTAGATCAATATTCTATCACGAAATATATATTGTACTCCACCTTTACCTTTTGGCGGTTTACCATAGAAATTGACAGCGCATAAATCCTGTAGTTTCTCCAGTATTGTAGGATAGATGTTATGTTTAACTATGGCTGGGGTTTGCTTTACCTTTTGACACAATTGGCATGAACGAATTGTTCTTGTAATAGTCCTACTCATATTTTTCCTATAGCAATGCTTAAGCCATATGCTTTTAAGCATTTTTGTAATGCCAAAGTACCCATATCCCTGATGAATAGATTGACACATTGTGACCTCCCCTTCTCTGTTTGCTCTGTTTCTTTCACTGATCTTTCCTCTTCTTTCTTTCTTCCTTCTTCGTACCGCGGCTATATCTCAGGGTTTTCAATGTAGAAATGTAGAGAGAACGGGACACGTGTGTGGTGGTCATTGATACTTAAAAGATTGTTTCGATAGTTCTATCGCTGTCCGTTTATGAGTTTCTAAGCAATGTATCAACAAGCTGACTATACAATGATTAATGTTTGTCGTATCCCGACAGTAAATCGCTCCTTGCTTGCTTTAAACACCAAGACAATTACTATGCCACTCATATAAGTCTTTGATAGTTATTATCAAGCTAATGTCCGTAAATTGCGGTTAATGTTACTGAATCCCACATGCAACGATAACGTCCTATATCCAGCTGCGTATCTTAAACTCCGCGCTGATATTTGAGAATTTGCGCGTGATTTGTTTGCACTAAAGTCGGGCTGTGGTTCCTAGAATAATTTTTAAATCAACTCTGGGTTGTAAATTAACAATTCTATGCTCATTCATGAAAGTTAGAGCAGATCCACACTCGACGACTACTTGATTATGCACTTGAGCAACAAGGAAGTTTTTCTGTTTTTACAAAGAGAAAACATATCGTGCATAATGCATGCTTAATGGTAGCACTAATACCATCACATACATTTTTACCATGACTAGTTGTGAAAAAATTCCATTCTGCGTGAATCTGAAAATCATGGTAATGCATGCATAAATTTTTGAGATTTTTACAGTTTTTGTACTGACTAGCTGCCCCATCACTGAAGTATTTCGCAAAATGTATGTGAGGCAGCTTGTTTTTCACATATGCCACGACAGTGAAAATGTGGGCATGAACTGCAATGGCGTCATGAATTAAACAGTCACTAAAAACGCACAGGTTCATGACAGACACATCACCTGATTCTCCTCTGTAGTAAATCGCAAATGGCTGGAGAGTTGCTTGACTGTTGTCCCAATGATATCCTTGGATGGCATCTTGAACTATAAATGCATAATTTTCAGAAAAGTCTAGTATTACTATAATTTCATCTTGTTTCAAATTATCCTTGCAAAACTGGAGATAAGCCGATTGTGCTGTTGCTGTGAAGCTGTGTGTGGTCAGTTTGTCCGTTTTTTGACAACACATTTCAACAAAATCTTCCACTGTACTTTGCTTTGTTTCAAGACTTGTGCGATCCGTGTGCATCCATTGTTTATAAGAAACAAGTTCATCGTCATCCATAAGGAGTTCACCATACAGGTTTGTTATTCGTGTGTTCTGCAAGATTTGCCTTACCAGGTCACTTTTCACACCTGTGTATCATGCACTGGTAGGAACTGATGCAACACACTAGCAGCTTCATTGCACCTTTGTAATCCAGACCAGAATCCTTTATAGCAGCAAACATCAGCTTAGCATTTTGATGGGTCTCACATACACAAACATTGTGTGTGCCCCTTGCACTTACAGGCACAACCCATTTTGGCCAAAGATTGAAAAAAGATTGTAAACCTACTTTGGTATTGGGATACTTTTCCTTGAACTCTACAAATAGTTCTGATATGTTGCATAGCAACAGCCTTTTTTGCATCTGTACACATACATTTCCCATTTTCACCGTTACACAGTCTTTTTTTCCAGGCATTATTCGGCTGTAGTAATTATTTTCATAAAACTCTGACACTAGCACCTTTATTTCTGAACTCAATTGCTTACCCTGAGCCTGCTGAAGTTGTGGAAGCACTCCTTGGGTTGCTTTTATTTTCTTAGCTTGCTTTACCATATATGTAGAAACATTGAATTCCTTTGCAGTGTAGTCAATAGACCATCTGGAAGGTGCAAGGGTAAGAATAGCTACTTTTTTTCTGGTGTGTGGATATGGCACATTTTTCTTCCAAATCATGCACAATTTTGTCCAAATCAGAGCATTTGTGACATGATTTCTGTTCCTTTGGAGCAGATAGTTCTTCCTCTTCCACCATTAGTGTGTCAGCTATTTTGTGTTTTAATTCATTTGAGCGTCTTGTAGTTTTCTTCTACCATAGCTGGGCCTGTCTCTTTTCCCAACTTTGTGTGTCTTCATGGGAGACAAACCAAGAGCAGTCACTAAAGTATTTAATTGCTCATCCGCTGTGGTTGTAGGTGGCTGATACTCTTCATCACTGTCATGTAAATTATCAGAATATTCTTCGTTTTTTAGCAGTGTAACACACCTGGAACATAACGTTTGTCCTGGTTTCATGTCAAGTCCCATGCGCTGATTCACTTCCAATACTGAATTTATATCAATTTCTCTGAGGCTACACTTCACTGTCTTCTTATGAATCCGAAATGGATCCAAACAACTTCTTTGTAGGAAAGAATACTTATCCAGAAAC
The DNA here is from genome assembly GCF_023864345.2 of Schistocerca serialis cubense. Taxonomy (NCBI): domain Eukaryota; kingdom Metazoa; phylum Arthropoda; class Insecta; order Orthoptera; family Acrididae; genus Schistocerca; species Schistocerca serialis. Next base: position 38,042,507 of record NC_064642.1, read on the forward strand.
ACTTTCATATGATGATAACAAACACTAAAGTTTTCTGGAACTGTATTTCTTGTGCCCACAGAGTGCATCCCGGATCTCCATAGCAACAAATCTTGGTCCGATTCATCCAGATCGTACAGTACAAAGCAAATGCCACATTTTATTCCATATGTTGTTTTATGACATTCAGATGCTTGTGCTCTACCAATACTGCAACTTGTTTGAACAAAAGCACCACTAGTACACTCTTCTGCCTCCATACTGACTTTCCACGACAGTACTGACCAGTCTGAACTAGAAACTTAAAAACATGAGTAACCTGTAATTGTTGCTTGTTTCCTTTATTGTTCCTGCCTAACAATTACTCATTCTTTCCCTGAAAACTACCATTGTTTAACTTTCTGTTGCCTAATGGTTCCCAACAGTTGCTGCAGCCTTATCTGAATCAAGCTGTCTGCATCGTCATTATTACTGGCTAAATTGTGTTAAAAGAAACGTAACCAAATACATCTCTGTCAACTTTTATTGTACACAAATTCCTTGCAATAACAAGTTGAAATGTTGCCACATATTATATTATGGTCTACTTATGCAGTGTTTGAAATTTGGCTTGGATATCACTTGTCCCTTTTGTGCTACCACACTTAGAAAATCCATGTTTTTCAGGTAATTTTTCAAATTTTTGTATTTTCGTGTGCATGTAACTCTGTTTGTGTGACTGATATGGGCAAGATGAGTTGTGTGTGAGTTTAGGCCACATTAAGCTTACCACACACAAAATTTATACCCTTTTTGAGTGAATTATATTTGGCATAGAGGGCACCTACAATATGTACCTTTTAACGAATTACATTTTTTTAATCACATTTTGGAATTTTTTATTTTCCCTCAGAAATATGTTGTTGGTGTTTTGATTCATAGAGTGTGTTCTCTTCCAAAGCTATTAAGACCTGAAGTTGGGTCTGAAGATAGATTGCCAGATGCAGGTTGCAATTTCCAGGTCACGCCACCTTCTTTCACAAGCCATAATTCTGGAACTAATTGGGAGGGGAACTTAAAATTTTGTATATGAGTGTTCCACACTTGGTAGGATTGGTGTGCTAAATTTCAGCCGAATCTGAGACTATCAGCTGGAACATTTTCTCAAATTGGTTGAATTGACTTGGAATGACCCATTACTATTCACCATCAGATACTCTGCTTTTGTTAGACTCATTTGTACTCCCCATCTGTTGTATTCCTGATATAATCATCGTATCATGAACTCAAGGTCATAATCATATTGTGCTATAATAGCTTGATCGTCAGCAAAACTTAATGAAAATATCTGTACATCGTTGACAATGATTCCCATTCCTCTGCAGCTGTTCTTCCGATTTCGGAGAGCCACTTCTACATATAAATTGAACAGGAATGGTGACATACTGCAACCTTATCGCAAACCTTTAGTGACATTAATAGATTCTGATAACTTTGAACCTCATTTAATCTGTACCGCATTATCTCTGTGCATTTCAATAATAATTTGTAAAAGCTGATCATCCGTACCTGTATCTTTCATAGCTCCCCGCAGCTTAGAGCTAGGGACTGTATCATAGGCTTTTGCTAAATCTACAAAGGCAGTGTGTAGCTCTTTCCCTGATGCCATAAATTTCTCCATTAGTTGTAAAATAAATAGTTATCTGTACATGATCTGTTCTGCCTAAACCCACTCTGGTCTTCCCCCATATGGTGGCTGACATTTTGTCTAATTTTTCAAACATTATCTTGCCAAATAAGTGGCTCATTGTACAGTTGACACTATTGCCTCTGTAGCAGTTTGTGTCTTTTCAGTTCCCTTTCTTGAAAATAGAAGTCATATATGACTTTTTCCATTTTGAGGGAATTTCAATCCTTTTACCACTGTTGTTCATCAGACAGGTTAGTTGTTTCTTCATATATCTTCCTCCAGCCTTCAATAATTCAACAGGAATGTTTCCTGGACCAGGTGATTGGCCATTCTTCATTTTAATTAATGCGCAGTTCACTTCCACTATTGTAATGTTTATGTTTCGATCAATTACTTCCATCTTCTCTTCATTCCCTTGCGTGTAATATGGTCTGTCTTCAGTTAAAAGGCCTGCATAATGCGTTTTCCATTCCTTTAAGGGAATTAGCTTGTATACTGCTTTGTTTACTTGTGTTTTCTTCATACTGGTAATTGTCCTCCACATTTCTGTTGTTTCTGATCCTCCTGTTAGGCTCTCAGTTTCAATACATTTCTGTTCCCACATCTTGTTCTTTTCTGATTTAATTTTGTTTCTTAATATGTAATTTGTTGCCTGGAAGTTTTGTTTGTCCTGTAGTGATTAAATGATAACCATTTTTTGTAGAGATTTTTCTTTTCCCTAATCAACATCTTCAGGTCATCAGACATCCATGGAGGATCTGTTTTCCTAGACTCTTACTCCCCGTCCCTAGTACCTCTAGAGAAATTTTTGTAAGTGCTTTTTTAATATTTTCATATTCTACTCCAACATTATCATCTTCTGGAATTGCTTTTAGTTCATCTTCTAACCTATGTTGAAATAAATCCGTGATGCTGAACTGCTTCAGGAGAAAGAGCTTATACCTTGCCCGTTCTAATTTCTCATGATTGCTGTGGTCTGCCACTTGTCCTGTTGTTGATGGTTTTCTCCTAAATGGGTATGTCCACTTTGCTAAAACTAAGTAGCGATCAGACCCACAGTTGGCTCCCCGCATGGCTCTACAGTCTTGAACTACCATTTTTGGCGGTTGCTTGGTAATGATGTAATCAATTATTGATTTCTGCTGTAATGATGGTTTTCTCCCCTATATATCTGTGGATACCTTTATGGGAATAGTGTGTGTTCAGAATTTTCAAGTCATATTGGTTACAGAATTCTACAAGATTTTCTCCAGAACTATTAATGACATTTTCTCCATATCTCCCCCCATGAACCATGGACTTTGCCGTTTGTGGGGAGGCTTGCATGCCTCAGCGATGCAGATGGCCGTACCGTAGGTGCAACCACAACTGAGGGGTATCTGTTGAGAGGCCAGACAAACGTGTGGTTCCTGAAGAGGGGCTGCAGCCTTTTCAGTAGTTGCAGGGGCAACAGTGTGGATGATTGACTGATCTGGCCTTGTAACACTAACCAAAACGGCCTTGCTGTGCTGGTACTGTGAATGGCTGAAAGCAAGGGGAAACTACAGCCATAATTTTTCCCGAGGGCATGCAGCTTTACTGTATGGTTAAATGATGATGGCGTCCTCTTGGGTAAAATATTCCGGAGGTAAAATAGTCCCCCATTCGGATCTCCGGGCGGGGACTACTCAGGAGGACGTCGTTATCAGGAGAAAGAAAACTGGTGTTCTATGGATCGGAGCATGGAATGTCAGAACCCTTAATCGGGAAGGTAGGTTAGAAAATTTAGAAAGGGAAATGGATAGGTTAAAGTTAGATATAGTAGGAATTAGTGAAGTTCGGTGGCAGGAGGAACAAGAATTTTGGTTAGGTGAATACAGGGTTATAAATACAAAATCAAATAGGGGTAGTGCAGGAGTAGGTTTAATAATGAATAAAAAAAAAAAGGAGTGCAGGTAAGCTACTGCAAACAGCATAGTGGACACATTATTGTGGCCAAGATAGACATGAAGCCCACGCCTACTACTGTAGTACAAGTTTATATGCCAACTGCTGCTGAAGGCTGGTGACGAAGTCTCGGAGCCACCCACAGCTGCCATAGATGTACTCTGAGTCGACTGCAAGCTGCTAGACTGCACGTGGACAAATTTTAAAAGTTGCTGCAGTTGTGAGTAAAGTCTTGGTCTACACAAACTTCTTGTAGAGTCGGTCTTCCCATGACAACTCGTAATTCGATGCTTTCCTCCATTTCTCTTCTAGCTACATCCTGGAACCGTTGGTCTCCATGATGAGGTATAACATCCCATTGTATGATGTATTATGATGTTAATAAGCTTCCTTCCTTCGTGCAATAATCTTCAGTTGAGAAACTTGACAAAGTTTATCGGAGTGGTACAAAGCCTCATACAAAGTTTTATTTCTTCTGTAATATTGCTTTATATTGGTATTATTATTCTGGATTATGTTGAATATATTGCACAGTGCCGTAGAGAGAAGGGCTGGCTTAAAGTGCGATGTATAATTAGTCATCATAGGTCACAAGCTGCAGAAAGTTACGCATGAAGTGTTGATTGAAATTAAAAAAAATTCTGCCTATCAGCAACATTGTTTAACTTCGCTGTAGTGCAGTGCCTTGAATCCAAAATTCAGACACCATTAGCCATAATATTTCAATCACTTAACCTGGATTGTGCAAGCTGAGTATCCATTTAATTAACTTTGAGTGTCACTTTCTGTACACCAAAATAGTCTAAATCTTTGAAATTCGATGGCAAAGTTCACTTAACCCGTCTAAGCTAAGATTGATAGTTTGGTACTACATCAATTGACATTGACTTCATGCACTTCTTAGAGAATTTGTATTTACGAGTATTTATCACTGATTGCATTTTAAAAATATTTTCAGATCGAAACTATGGTGACTTCCATAATAAAACATTTTTCAAAAACATTTCTGTAATAAGAAATAACTTCCGTATCTTCAGTGGAATTTTTTTCATGTTAATTCTCAATATCAACTTCCAGCATGAAGGTTTGAGACACTTTTAAAAGAATTATAAATGTTCACGTAACTCTCTTTTGACTACATTACTCAGGGAAGACTTTGTCAACATCAGATTTTTTTTTTCTTTTAATTTTTTTCCTTCAAATGATATAACTGGCCATTTTATTTTCTTACAATGGAGGGCTACCTCACAAATATCACACATGTTAACAGTTCGAGAGTCAAACAGTAATTTTTAACTTTTTTCAATATTTTTTTAAAATTTTGCAACTCATTAACAATGAATACAGAGGTTCAAGACAATGGTGGAGTGATGTTCTCACGTATGACACCATCAGCTCTATCTGCAGAAATGATCTGCACTGCCGGACACTGCTTCGAGGGGAACACCGCTAGAACACATTGTGTGCATTCTCCTCGGATTACACGGAACAGGAAAAAAGAACAAATTTTAAGTACATATATTTAACAAACATTTATTCACAGTATTAACATAAGTAGGGCTTGGATGAGTTCGCTCAAATGGAGAATGAAGACAGTAGTGCCAACCCAAATTGGTGCACTACACACTCTGCAGTGTTATGCTTAGATATTCAGCTGATGCGACAGTGTCAAGCAGCACACCATTAATGCTGTATTTGGACATTACGGAATTGTTTTTCCTACTCATCTGCATTAATTTACCTTTTTATAAATTTAGAGCAAGGTGCCACTCATCAAAGTCATTTTTTACTCTCCTACAGTCATTCAACAATGACATCTTCCCATGCACCACAGCATCGTCAGCAAACAACCACAGACTGCTGATCACCATGTCCATCAGATATTTTATGTATGTAGAGAATAAGAGTAATCCTATCACGCAGCCCTTGGACGCTCCCAACAATACCCTTGTCTCTGATGAACACTTCCCATCGAGGACATATATTTAGTATCTTAGATACAAAGGTTTTGCATATTCTCAGAGTGATCTCACAATTCAGACTGGACAAAAACTTACACTTAGTTAACTGGTACAGCTATCTTCATTTTATTCCAAGCTCTTCAAAGGCATCATTTTCTCTGAGGAGAAACTTAGATGGCTTCTGTGCACTGGTGGACAGTGGTTAGTGGTCATTGGTTAGCTATTGGTTTGCAATCATAACTCTCACGATCTTGACACCTGCCATTGGTTGCGCACTGCAGCCCAGTTTTCTTTATGCTTGAAACAGAATGAACAACAAACAGTTTTAGAACAAATGTATAATCATCGAGAACTTTATTATTGTAAGGATGGTGGCTTATTTATTTGTGTTAAAAGTATGGATGTTCCACATGTGTATAAGAATATATGGTCTTTTTGTCTCTGAAGATTTATTTGCTCTAGTGTGTAAGTGCCCTTATGCATGCCTTCTTGTATCTCTAAAAGTTTGGAGGGAGTAACAAATGGACTTCAAATTGATGTGAAGATTGGTATCGTCCTAGTACAAGCTGATGTTACTGCATAGGGGACTAAATTCCTTAAACCTAAGAGGTTTGTGGAATACTCAATACTGACTTAGCTACACAACACACTTAATTCATAGTGGGATGTTGCACCATGCATTTAGCATTTAGATCCAATTGAATTACAACAGTAATGGGCACGTGATGGTGTTACAAAAACAAGTTGCTTAACAAAGAGTGTAAAAAGAAAGTTGAAGTAGATAAAATGCCTTTTTTGTTGTATTGAACAACCCAGTTTTACCTGACTGTATTAAGATCAGCTATATTTTCTTGACTGTACACTCCATATCTTCTAAACCATTTGCAGTGCTTGGAGTAACAGAAATGTGTACTCACTTCACACCTACAGGCAAAGGCTTTGTTACTTTCAAGGAGCTTGCAAGAAAGCTCATGAAACAGACAAGGAATGTCCCTTCCTTGTTGCAGAGAGGAAAGTTCAAGAGATCAGAATTAATTTAAAGCTGCAAAATGTCTTCAATATGTATCATCATTTGTAGTGATCTTGGGAAAAAAAGCTCAGTTTGTCTGCTCAGATACCACACTGACTTTAGTTTTACTCCTAAACATTCAAAGTACTATTTTCACAGCTTTGCAGTCAGTCCTTATTTACAAAAAAATGAAGAAAGTAAGAAAGAATATTCAGCAAAGGAAATCTTAACTAAAAAAAAAAGTTATTGGATTTCATGCTTCCTTTATTACCCAACGAAGATGAATTTGTTATGGTTGTGTACGTAGATTATAAAGCCCATCTGATTAGTTTATGATGCATCATGAGTGTGCCTCCTCCCTCTTTTAATAAAACACTTTGTTTGGGAAAAGACACTTTGGTAACAGAAATACTAATTAATAGTGGATCCCATGGTATCTCCCCCATCCCCGTATAATTAAAATGGATTCAGAGGTCATAATTATTGAGTATTTAAAAATTTTTGTTGTGGGACAAACTATTTTGACCATGTCTCCAAAAGGCCCATATCAAACCATATATTGTCTTGTGACATTAGTCACAGGAAAGACAAAACACATGTCGAAAGGACTGAGGCTATGAGTTTATCAAGGACACTTACAACAATTCACTGATCCCACCTTCATGTCAACTTAGACTTATTCCTCTCTGTGTCAACTTACACACAGTCATTGCTACTTTTCATGCAGCTCAAACCATCACATTTATTGTTTTCACCTACCATAACATGAACCTTTCTACAGGTGAGGTCTTACTGAGTTAGTCAAACAATTGCCACTCCTCCCACAATCTCCACCTCTCATTCATAACATACACATCTATGTGTTAGAGATTTTATGCACATTATGTGATCAGAAGCTCTAAGCATACATGTGTCATTTGGGGACTATCTAGTGACTCAGCTCAACTAAGTATGCCATCTGATCAATTCTGAATTATATAGGCTCGTCTGGGTACTTTTGACCATAAGATGACATGAGAGACGGACCTGCCAGTATGAAAGGAGGTGGGAAGTATTGTGTTGTTATAGTCCGATCCACGAACGATGGTGGTTCACACATGTTGAGGCACGGATGAGGATTGTGTTGTTGACGATTCCAAGTGACAGTCGTGGTATGCGCATGCACATGCTTTCCTCTTGAAGAAAGTGTATATCCTGCAAATTATGTCTCTCTCTTGCTTAGGTGGATTGTATCACTTACCATCACCATCAGTGATGACAACTTGTGACAGTTGGAATAAAAAGTCACGAAACAATTCGCTACGATCACATGTAATGCTTGCATTAGCTATGGCATTCAGAGCAGAGTGCTCAGGACACTACTAAATGCTCATTGGCTGTCCAAGAATGCGTGACATAGGTGTGTAGAACAAGCCGAAACTCGAGTGCCTGGGGCACTGACCACTGATGTGCAAACTGCACTGGTCGTTGTTCCCCTTAGAAGCATTGCTCGTTTACTTGGTCATTGATCTGTTGAAGTGCTGATTGCTGCTTTGCAAACTCCACTGATCATCGGCCTCCTTGTTCGATTGCTGCTGCTTGTGGCTCAACATGTCTAAATCTCTAAAATGTTCACTGACGATATGTCTTTACGTAGTTTTCTGCCAGATCTCTGCTTTGAACAACTATAAATAACACATAATTATTAAAGACCCTACATGTTCATCAATCATTCTGTGAAAGGCACCAAAGGGTGAAAGTCAGGAAGGAGCATTCCCATGAGAAGGTAGACAACCTTCAGGTACATCTGTATTAAATAATGAAGATCCGTTACCTTCTCCACTATAGTTGAAATCACGATCGATGGTGGTCGAGTTTAAACTTGCTCTGCATGTCTGCGTCACGCATTATCCAACTATCAGTGAGCAGTCAGCATTGTTCTCAGGAGTCTGCTGTGAATGTCGTAGACAGTGCAAGCATTATACTTGATCATAGCGAGTTATTTAGTGAAATTTTATTCCGTTTTTTGTAAGTTGCCATGGCTGTTGGTGGTGGTGAGTGACAAATTGTGCACAAGCAAGTGAGAGACATTATTTGCAGTATACAAACTTTCTTAAAGCTCAGAGCACACGTATGTGCATACCTCAACCATCACTTGCAACCAGCGACAATGCAATCACCACCCATGTCTCGAGCTGCGCAAGCTGCCGTCGCTCGTGGATCGGACTATGGATGGAGTCCACAAAATGGCAGAACATGTTTATTACATAACAGGTAACAACAAGGAACCCACTCTGCTGTATCAGAAAAAGGCTGTAAAAAATAATGCATCTGGACTTCAACAGTACAGTGGTATTTAATAATTGTATAGATTTCTGTGGTGAATTTTCCTTCTGGTATTATTAATAGCCCATTATATGTGTGCAAACTCGAATCCATATGGTGTGTTCCATTGAAGCTAACTGGTGTACTTTGTAGTATTCTGTCCCACCTTAGGAACGTGTCTAAAGAGTTTCTCTTTGGCCTTTTCAACTACATTTGGTAACAGGGACCAGATCCTGACATAAGTATTATCTTGATTCCCTTCTTAAAATCAAAGATAACTGTCTCAGCTTGCCTGCATCAGTTACATTGCCTAGCAATGACACTTGATGAGTCACAAACCAGCATCCTATGGTGATTCTAAAGTAGCAGAAATCGTGTCACCTTCAAACAGACAGTGCTCATAAATTGTTGGTAATTTAGCTTAGTGTAAGCTGCCTTTCAAGATGCTCCCTGGTGCAGAGAAACAACTGAAAGATTGGAAAATAAGCCACCAGGTCTGGATGGAATCCCAGTTCAATTTTACAAAGAGTACCCTATGGCACTGGCCCCTTACGTAGCTTGCATTTATCGCGACTGCCAGGTCAAAGTCCTAAGTGACTGGGAAAAAAGTGCAGGCTACTCCTGCTCATAAGATGGATAAAAAATGGACCTGCTACATTACAGACCAATGTCATTAATATCACTTCTCAGCCGAATTCTTAAACATATTCTGAGTTCAAATATAACAAATTTCCTTGAGACGAAAAAGTTTCTGTCCACAAATCAGCATGGTTTTAGAAACAATTGCTCATGTGAAACTCATCTTGCCCTTGTCTCATGTGATATATGCAAACTATGCATGAAGGGCAACTGACTGCTTCCATATTTCTAGGTTTACAAAAACATTTGACACAGTATAGTGCCTTGAGAATTTCTGGGTAAATTCTACAGACCTGTCAGTTCCACTGAGAGATGAGTGTGGTAAAGTAGAACTGTGTCTACTGCACCACAATAATGTGTGTGCAGGACGGACGTGTATCACACGGATAATCGGCACGGGCAGGTAGTCGCCGAGCCCGCCTAAGAAGTTACACGTGCAGCTCAAGGAATAAACACGCCGTAGTCTGTTGGATGTCAAGCATTACTGTGTGAACATTTGAATGTTGTTGAAAGAAGAGAAGAGACAATTACTTATTCATTCATTCACTTTTGTAAGGTCCGGACAGTTGTCTTGTTAAACTTTGAGAGATTTGTAGACTGTATTTCAGGAAAAATGAGTGTGATAGCTTCTGACGGACCAGGTGTTGAACTTACGAGAATCGTTTAGTTGTATGAAAACTGTTATGTGTGATGAAAATACAGTGTGACTGAGTTCAAAATATTTTCAAGCGTACGGAGTTATATTAAAAGTATAGAAAATTCCTCCAAAGCAGCATCTTATTTTCGGAGAAGAAGTCGGGCAGAGCATCACAGCCGGCTATCCTGTAGAGAAGATCGGTGAAGCAACTCCCAGTAAGTTTGATATTCGAGGGGGGAGTGTGAGTCTTGCACACCAGTACCACACTGCCACCCTTAATCACTGGAAACCGCCAGTACAATGCTTCACTGCAGACTGGCAACAAAGGTACAAACATAGAATAGGTTCCCAGGTACGCGAGTGGCTCAAAGATTTCTTAAGTAATAGAATCCAGTATGTTATTCTCAACAGTAAGTGTTCAACAGAGACAAGGGTATCATCAGGTGTGCTCCAGGAAAGTGTGATAGGACTGCTGTTATTTTCTATATACATAAAGGATCTGACGGACAGGGTGGATAAAAATCAGCAATTGCTTGCTGATGATGCTGTGACTACACGAAGGTATCATCATCGAGTAACTGATGACTTAGAGAAATTTCTAGTTGGTGTGATGAATGGCAGCTATCTCTAAATGTATAAAAATGTAAGTTGGCTTGTGTCTGTATATGTGTGGATGGATATGTGTGTGTGTGCGAGTGTATACCCATCCTTTTTTCCCCCTAAGGTAAGTCTTTCCGCTCCCGGGATTGGAATGACTCCTTACCCTCTCCCTTAAAACCCACATCCTTTCGTCTTTCCCTCTCCTTCCCTCTTTCCTGATGAGGCAACAGTTTGTTGCAAAAGCTTGAATTTTGTGTGTATGTTTGTGTTTGTTTGTGTGTCTATCGATGTGCCAGCGCTTTCGTTTGGTAAGTCACATCATCTTTGTTTTTAGATATATAAAATGTAAGTTAATGCAGATGAGTAAGAAAAAAATACCTATTGTCTATTATTTTATGACCCACTATTCTTTTTCCACCAATACAACAACTCTCTTACATTTATGCTTTGAGGAATTGTTTAAAACAACTGTTGGTGTCGGTTTCAGTGGTGATTAATGAATATTTAACCAGCCTTGGTTTGCAACTTATAAACCCATTCCAAATGTTTGAAACTCTGGGAGATATTTGTATCTCATACAAAGCTTAAAGCTTGCCTGTCTGTGCATTTGCACAACCTGAAGATGGGTACATAGAAAGCCTTGAATATTCTCAAGAGTCTTATGTGGCAGAAACTAGGGAGTGAAAATTTCCTTTCTCTTACAACACTGATTAAGGTTCCATGCCTCAGTCAGGACAAATAGAGCCCCTTTAGGATCAGTTACCCATCCGCCTGCCTGCCTGTCAACACCCCTTTTTCTCATAAACGGGTAGAGGTATCAAGTTAAAATGTATGTCTAATCCTGAGGTCTATTGTTCCTTGTAAGTGTAAATAAATTTAAACTTCCAAATCAATGCAGTCAAAAGATACAGTCATTTACGTCACATACTTCATATTCCCAAACTCGCTCATCAAAACATGCAGATGAACCATCTACATAAATAATGAAATTTGTACAGAACCTTCAGAGGTCAAGCTGCCCTCAAACTCATTGATTGTCCCCCCCCCCCCCCCCCCCCTCTCTCTCTCTCTCTCTCTCTCTCTCTCTCTCTCTCTCTTTAAAAAGTGCTTAAGACCCAGATGTTTGAGTACAGCTTGATATATTTTAATTTTATGATTTGAATCATAGTGTCAGATTGGGAGACCAGGTTATGGATGATACCAACCTTACAACAAAAATAGGTTCTTATTTGTTTTCAATTATTTATCTCTTAGGTAACCAATTGATGTAATACACCAGAATTGGAATGTAGAATTGGTGTGTCTTTTGACTGAGAATTTTAAGTAAAATCTCATAATTGTTCTCTTCATTTGCTTCCTCTCCAGCTTGTGGACCTACCTGCGAAGATAAGTGTTGACCAGATCCTGGATGCATATGTGAAACTTAAAACTTCAAGTAAAAGTAACACACCATACAAGTAAGTACCTATATGAATATCTTATTCAGCCCATATTTAAGTACTGCCACAAACAAACACAATTGCAGCTTTTAGTAGCTGATGTAATAAAGTTGAATATCATTCAGTTTGGACACCAGTAAATGTGGTTGAGCTTAATAAAATTGTAGTAGTAATAGTTTCTGATTTTTGTGGTCTACTACCGTACATTTATTTGCTCATTGCTGATTACAGGATGAAACAATGAATTTACATTTGGTTTCCTCTCCATGGATCTCTTAGTATCATAATCAAATACTGTGTTATATTTTGTCAAATATCAGCTAGATTTCTAGAATTTTTGGATTCTGTACTGCCTTTTGTATACATCAGTTCATCTGAATTATGTTCTCTGTATTACTAGCAAAATCACAATATCTAATATATGTTTTCTTCTTTAGAGAAAGTGCTGTTATTGAGGTTATCAATGGAATTCGTGAATATTTCAATGTGATGTTAGGCACGCAGCTTCTATACAAGTGGGAGAGACCTCAGTACAGTGAGGTGAGTGAATTCAACTTTATATTTTGGTAGCTACACTTTTCCTTGATAACTAACTTAGAGTATTATGTACTACACTCAGGTAGCTGACCCAGGTTCGATTCCCAGCCAGGTTGGAGATTTTTCTCCATGCGTGGACTGGGTGTCGTGTTTTCCTCATCATATTTCATCCTCATCATTGTCACACTAATCACCCAGTGTGGCGTCGATCGAAATAAGACTTGCAACTTGGCAGCCGAACTTCACTGCATGGGGCCTCCTGGCCATCAATGCCACACGATCATTTCATTTCATTTCTACAAATTACAGATCTGATCACATAAATAAATCCTCCATGGCTTACTCATTAACCTTTTGTTGGGCGTGGCTGGTGAGATTGACTTAGTTTTAAATTTTGTCAGTTGTTTGTCAACAGTCGAAAGCAATCGTGTCTTTTTGCTAGAAATGTCACTTGTTCAAACCCTTTTTGTTGTTGTGCACTTCAGTATTGAAGAGACTGCTCTGTTATGGAGGTACGTGCTAATTTATCAGTGTTGTGCACTGAACCCAACCACATTTTATTTAAATAGTACACATATTTGGTTCTCAGCATAATTTAATTAGTACAAAGCAACTTAAGAATGTAAAACACATTTTTGCTTTCTTTCTGAAATCTTTGTTATGGCTGTATGAATATCAAGTATCAAATTGATACAATACATCTGATAGCATTATTTTACCAAAATATTATCATTTTAGGTACAATATACTTGATTGCTACAGTAAGATGTATACTATCCTCAACCTAAAACATTACGAAGAAATCCAAGAGATGTTTATAGAGGATAATAATTGAATTCAAGAGAATTTTGAAGACAAAATGGATGCAGATTGTGATAATGGAACTGAAGTTCTGCAGGAAGATTCAGAAACAGAGGAAGATGACAGTGAATATGGCAAGGAAGTACTTCAGGAAAATGACCATCACTGTATTGGAAGGAACAAAGTGACAAGATGGAATAAAGTTCCACTATCACAGAGAGTATGTTTCAGGGCCCACAATATTCAGATGTTACCTGCATCTTTAGGTATGGCAGAACTGGCGAAAACTCTTATGGGATGCTGGAATTGCCTCTTAGATGATGACATTTTGCCCATTATAGTTCTGTATGCAAATCACAATATTAAAATCATCAAAGCTTCATTTCAGTATGAGAAAGGCATAAAACTAGATGATGTTATTGAACTGAAAACCTTCATTGGTCTCTTGTTTTTGGTTAGTGTTAACAAAAGTAACTGACAAAGCTTAGAGAATCTAAGGGGAATGGGTGAGGAAGGTATTAAAAAATTATGCCTCGTTGTGAACACACAGTTTATCACACTCCCCCATTAGGTGATAATCTTGCGATTTGTGATCATAATGGAAAATGGAGGGTGCAGAAGCACTGATAAAAGGCAAACACAAATATTTAAACAAACTCAAATGAGTATTCACAACACACACTTTTTGAGATTCTTCGTCAAGCAATATTTGAAGATATGCTTCGCACAAATCAATTTTTGAAAAGTTGTGTTCCGCTCCTAATCTGTGCATGAGATCCTCTGGGCCTGGCAATGGATAAGTATCAATGACAGTTTGTGGATTGACCATAGACCTAAAGTCAACACAGAGGCAAATGCGACCTGAAGGTTTTGGGAGCAAAACCAGTGGACTTGCACATTGACTAGCTGATATTGGCGCAATTCCTCTGCTATCTTGCAATTCTTTAAGTTCATCTGCGACTTTGTCCCGTAATGCAATGGGAACAGTTCTGGCCTGGGCAAAATTTTGGCTGAGCATTGTCTTCCAGAGTAATATGTGCTACAAAATTGAGAGCCTTGCCTAAACCTTCAGAAAAGAGTTCCAGGAAGTCCTTTAGCAAGCTAGCTACACTGACTTTTGCGTGGAATGCAGACACTGACAACACATAGGCCTCAATGTTAAAGCCAAACAAATCAGAAGAATCAATACCAAATATGTTCTGACCATTGTGTGATTGTAGCACTGTAAACGTCACTGATCGCGTATACGAGCAATACATGGCAGGCAAAGTATGTTCCGAGAACGGGAAAAGTTTGTTGATAAAGTGGAACACTACACTTCCTACTATGGATAAGAAATAATGGCTTTTTACAGTACCTGGTACATGGTTAGCGAGGATGTGGGCTACAAATTGGGACAACCACTTGAGCCATTCCTCCACTTGTTCACGAAACAGTCGAAGAGGCGGTATAGCAGTAGGTGTTGCTGTAGGTGGCGCTTGTTCCATTGGGCGTGCAGCGTTGGCTAGTAGGTTCTGCACCGTGTTGAGCAGGGTGGAGATTTGCTGCATCTGGAACTGAAACATCTGCATTAACTGCATTGCAACTAACACTTTGGCTGTGGTGCCTGAGCAGGGAGTGGGACAGGTGGGGTGGACATTTTGGAAGAGACAAATGCAACAAACAGACAAGGCAAGCAAGGACAAAAGCAAAGTAAATTTCAGCAACCCCCACCTGAAAACACTGATTAGCAAAAGAAACTGTTAAAGTGACTAAACGCCCCTGCAAGACAAGAGAGAATTAAGGTGCCAGCAAACAAAAAAACCGAAAATTCCATGGTCGTCAGGTTCGGGATTTGTTTGCAACTCATTGCCAATGTGGGATCCTGCCCACTCGATGCTGCTATCTCAGATAGCTACACAGCAATTCACATTAATGGTTTGTATTACAATAAAGTAGATTGACAGTACTTAACTTTGGTTTACAGTGGTGTCACAAGTGATGGGCAACATGCAAACAGTGTCCTTTGCCATATACAATATCCATGCTAGTAATGGATATAGGTCGCAAGTAACAGCTCTACTAGTGTCCGTCTTCTACTGTCCGGTCGAGGTTGCCGGGAGCGGTGCTTATATTCTCGTCGGCTAGAGGCCGCTCGTGTCGTGGTGCGGTCCTAGTCAGCGAACTATTGGC
Organism: Schistocerca serialis cubense; assembly: GCF_023864345.2. Taxonomy (NCBI): domain Eukaryota; kingdom Metazoa; phylum Arthropoda; class Insecta; order Orthoptera; family Acrididae; genus Schistocerca; species Schistocerca serialis. Next base: position 38,058,180 of record NC_064642.1, read on the forward strand.
TGATGTCATCTCAAAGCCTTCTCTGCTCTTGCCTTCTTCATCTTTGTGCTGGCACTTGTCGTTATGCTGGAACAGCTTCTTAATGAAACATTAACATTGATATCCGTTACATTAATTGAACAATCTTTCCACATCACTGGACAGAAATAATTTGCATTAATTTTTGACTACATGACCTTTTTTGCTTATTAAGTCTGTCATCTATGGTATCACTATTTTTAATAATCACCATCATCCTATTAGCAATACATGCCACTGACCTCTATCTATACTTTTACTTTCTCCTGCAGAAATGTGTACCAGTCTGTGTATTTGTCCAATTTTAAAGTCAGTTCAGTCCAATTTTAAAGTCAGTTCAAATGGATTCAGGCAAACTGCATTGATACAGGTTCCTGTAGCTGGCAGCATGATGCAATTTGCTGCCTGTTCACTATGTCCCTCCCCGCACCCATCCTAGTTCTCAAGCAAGCCGGTATCACTGTTCCCCCTCCAACCCTTCTGTGATGCTGTGCTGAGCAACTGTGAAACACTGACTGCAGTATCTTCTAAGGTGCAGGTCATGTGGAACAACACTAACTGATATTACATAAATGATCCCAATCGTGAGACAGTAAAATTCTCAACTTCGCTCATCTTGAGGTCTGGTGATGTCTGTTGCTACTATCTCCGCACTGGGTCTTGCCGCTGTAATTTGTTCTCGTGATAACAATTATAGCCAATTTAATATGATTTATTTTGTTTGTTAGACATTTAACTGTGGATTAATTTTCTTTCTTGTTTCATCTGATTGTCCATCTCATTCTGAAGCTGGTTAAAAGGTGGTACTGTTTTTACTCTTTAATCCAAGACATTAACAGCAACCGAATTTCTCATTTGCAACCCATTTGGTAAATCATTACTACATCTCATAATAAAATATTGACTTGCATTCGGAGTCAAGTTATGTTTTTTGAAGGACAACATTTTCACCTTTCAGTGTTAACTTTATATAACAAGCACCTTAAATGTTTGTGTAAAGTATCTATACTTGTACGAGAACTTACAGCATTCCTGTTTAAATGCAGCAATAGTTTGTAAGATAATAGCATTAAATTCTATGACCTCCGGTGTTTCACAAAATTGTTGAATTTTAAGCAGAGCTGTAGATTGTCGTATTGGCTAGTGCATAGTTACTCGTGTATCCCTTGCACTAATGCCGTGCTAGACAAATGTCACATGACTGAGCAAGGTCAATACTGTATCGAGCACTTTGGTGTAACGTGGAACCTTGAATCTGTTAGAGCATTAGTCTCATTTGCCCTACCTAACCTTCCAAATAGATCTGCATGTGATCTCAATAGCCCAAGCTTCACCAGTAAATGTAAGTCAACACCTGTATCAATCTATTAAACAAGCAGTAGTTCAATATGTCAGTATAAGATGACGCAGTAGTTTTTTAATGATGACTGTAGGAAAAATCTCATGTTATAATTGAGTAAATGTGGTAATATTTACGCCTTCCTTACATTATTATAAAAAATGTGTCACTATAATAGAAACTTAATTTTATTGATAAGGGTGACATCTCTGTACCAGGCTAAAAACTTTTGATCTTGCCTTTGTAAATATAACTTGTTGCCACTCGTTACCACAGTTGCATGTTTTGCTACAATATCAGAGATAACTGTACAATGAGAAGTGAAAGGAAGCCTGGTGACCAGCACCCTTACATGTAGACCAGCTTCCAGCAAATGGGTTGGTGCTGACCTCGGCTAACTTTTAAAGTACAACATTTGTGCTGTAATTGCTGTGAGATCAGCAGTGGTTGCTGGTCATCAACAGTCCAGGTACAAATCTGTTATCTCTGAAAGCAGTACAATCACAGCGAGTGTGCACTCCATTTCTTAGAGCGAACACCTCACTTTGTATATATAGCCCACTTTTTCAAGAGGGTCATTCAACCTCCAGCAGGTCAGGGTAAAACTTCACTGAAGTTGGCACACCCCCCCCCCCCCCACCCCACCCCACCCTCACCCTCACCCCCCTGCATGATGCCTACAGTATTTGGTGACCTAATACATTGTTTGAAACACAGAACACACTTTCTGTTTTCAGACATAATTTACTAGGACTTTTCTTTTCACGCTCAGGGTATGACTATTCTGTCCTCAATATAGTACCTTGCATCATTTTCTCTGTTGGCATCTATGAACAGCTCTTGCAAACATGGTGTTTTTACATGTTTTTAACAGCATTTGTTTTTCCACCAAACGTACAAAAACAATTTCTTTGGATAATTTCAAACCAGTCATTTATAACCACTGTGCAAGTGATATCTTCTTTATCTACATGGCTATTCAGCAATTCACACTAACATGCCTGGCAGAAGGTTCTTTGAACCACTTTCATACTATTTTTGTCTATCATTCCACTTTCTTAACAATGTGTGGGAAAAATGAACTCTTGAGTCTTTCTCTAGAAGCTCTTTGATTTGTCATACCTTATTACGAGGATTGTAATTTTAACAGTGGCAACTATTTATTTACAGCTCGTACAAAATAGATACGTGTTTCAAAGTTTTACTGACCTTCAAAGTCACCAGCATTGTGTATAACCCATTGCCAATGATGTGGAAGTCGTAGGATACTCTTAGCAGTGCCAGTTGCGCTTACAGTTCGAGCGGCGTGGTCTATTGCCCGACGAATTTGTAGCAGTTCTGAAGCGAATTCCATGAAGCGTTTCCTTCAGTTTATAGTAGTTGCCGCACTCGTCACAGAAGCTATATGCCCGGCACAAAGAGCAAGCACGTCTTACTCCGTGACGGTGCTACGCCAGTCATTATTGGGAACAGTTGAATGATGTTATAAGAAAAGAAAAAGATACTTACTTACTCTCTTGAGATTCTGATGGTGAACTTGCAAGAACTTTGAGAGATGTCTGGAACTGAATTTATTGTAGAAGTACTTAACCCTTTGAGTACTGCAGACACGCTATGCCACGGCACTCCATGCTGCCGCGGGGCCTGTGGACTCTGTTTGCTGCTGAAGTGGGCTTTCCCATGGGCCCTGCAGACAGCATTCACTGCGCGGCCTGGCCGGTACTTGAGTCCTAATGACGGCTTATACCGCAGCCGGTTCAACTGCCTCTGGACACCAATAGACGCTCAGGGCTGCATGCCAGCCCGTCGCAAGTTCTTTTGTCACGTGTACTCCCTGGGATTGATGTACCCTATTATTGTTCTGTTCCGCTGTCCCTGCTATCTGAGAAACACTCTGCAATGGATTTCACAGTTGCTGTTCGACATTTGTGCTAGCTGGTTCACGTGATCTTCTGCATTCTGCTTCTGTGGTGTTGTTTAGCTATCTGCCATTTCATCAGGATTTTTAGAGTGCTGTCACTTTTGAGTTCTACAGACAAACAGCACATCAGTGTCGTTGCACTGACGAAGAGATACTGGAGATACTGACAAGGAGTGACAGTGGCAGTGACAGTGAGTGTGGCATCTTCAATGAATGTAGTGACGATGAAGATTCATTAGAAGAATCTTGTAGTAATACACCTCCATGTACTTCACCTAGTAGAGCTCACCAGGACCGTTCTTCTTCAGATTCTGAAAGTGAAGACGAGCCGATCCATAAAAGGCCACGCCATAGTGAGAATGAGAAATCTGATTGGCAAAAACATGATTTCAGTCCAGCACTTCATGCATTTGATGACTCATCTTCAGGACATAATTGCCAACTAGCGCCTGATTCAAGCATTCTATCCTTTTTCATGCTATTTCTATCAGAAGATCTGTTGAAATTTATAGCACTTTAAACGAACCGATTTTTCACTTTCACCATGGCAAATACGTCGAAATCTGTTTGTTCTCGACTATCCACCCGGAAAGATACAGGTCTTGAGGAAATGTATAGCTTCATTGGTATTTGGCTCCTCATGGCTCCTGTTAAAAAATTGAGAATAAAGGAATATTGGTCCAGAGATGTACTTCTGAGTACTCCAATTTTTGACGAAGTTATGTCCCGTGACCGTTTTATGTTACTTTTGAGAATGTTGCATTTTAGTGACAACTCAGCCAATTGTGGAGATGACAGTTTGTTTAAAATTAGGAAAATAATTGATACAGTTCGTGTGGCGTTCCGCAGTCCATTTAATCCATACAGACAACTCTTTGTCGATGAAAGCCTGTTATTGTTCAAAGGTCGCTTGTCTTTTAAACAACACAGTCCTTCAAAACGAATTAGATTTGGAATCAAAACATTTGTGTTGTGCAGCTGTAAAACTGGACATGTCTTAGATTTCATTGTATACACATACACAACAACAGAAATTGAAGTCCATAATTTGGGGAAATCTGGTGATATTGTGGCAACACTAATGAAGCCATACCTTGAATGTGGACATACCCTGTATGTTGACAGTTGGTATACAAGTCCAGCCTTGTTCCTCTGGCTTCACAACCAGAGAACAGCAGCATGCGGTACTGTACGTAGGAACAGGTGCAACTTTCCGAAGCTAAAAAAGAAACTGAAAGAAGGAGAAGTTGAGTTTGTGTCAACTGACGCAATTCTTGCCCACAAGTGGTGCAACAAGAGAGAAGTGTTCATGCTGGCTACCTGCAACACTACAGAAATGAGTGACACGGGAAAGACAAACAGGACGACTGGCGAAAAAGTAATGACTCTGAGAAGCTCATCTGCAGAAGCCAGCATGATTTTAGGAAACAGTGGTCATGAGAGACACAGCTGGCCCTCTTTGTGTGTGATATACAGCAGGTTCTAGATACCGGCTCCCAGATTGATGCCATATTTCTCGACTTTCGAAAGGCGTTCGACTCGGTTCCACACTGCCACTTGCTACAAAAAGTCCGCGCTTACGGTCTATCCAGTGACATAATGCCATTGGATCAAAGTTTTCTAACAGACACATTGAACATTTATAAGGTTCTTGGTAAAGCTGTGTGACTTTGGCCGGCCGGTGTGGCCGAGCGGTTCTAGGCGCTTCAGTCTGGAACTGCGCGACCGCTACGGTCGCAGGTTCAATCCTGCCTCAGTCATGGATGTCAGTGATGTCCTTAGGTGAGTTAGGTTTAAGTAGTTCTAAGTTCTAGGGGACTGATGACCTCAGAAGTTAAGTCCCATAGTGCTCAGAGCCATGTGAACCCCCCCTTTTTTTTATTTTAGTTGCTCTTTCATTTGGCATATCATTTATAACTGTAAGTTTAATATAATAAATATTATAAAGCGTTAAAACCCCGATACTCATTTATAAACACCCTGTATTTGATTATAGTGTATAATTTTCTATTTAGTATAGAATATTTTATACCTTTTATGAGATGTGATGTAGATGGGGATGGTTGATATCGATTTTGAAAGGGGTTGGGTAGTGTAGGTACAAACATGGCTAAACACACACCACACCCTTCAAACGACTGTCGCAGACAAGTGGACCTGATTCACCACCATTTGCCAATGCACAGGAATTGCTAAGATCTTTCTTCGGGGACTTCAGAAGTGAAGGTGAGAATGTATGCTCTGCAGGAAACGTTTATCATCATACCTCCTCTGGCTTTTCACTCAAGTACCGGCGAAGTAGGGATCCTGGGGAAAGGGGGGTGGGAAGTGTTTCCTGTCTTTGGGGCTATCTTCTTTCAGTTCTTCGATCTTAGCAACCGTTTCTATTTTTTCCTTGTCCACATTGTAGCACTCTCTTGATACACATCAGTGTGAGGTAGACCCTCTCCCGTCTTTCACTCTCTTGTATGTAAAATATCGGGTGTTCAATATGGTGGAAAGCCGAGGGTCTCTAGAATTTGCATCAAAATTCTTGAGGCACTACAGTATATGTCCAATTTTAAGGTCAATTCAATTATTCTGACTACAAATAGATTCAGACAAACTCTATTTTAAACGTGGTAGATGTTCATAAGAAGCCAAACTACGCTATGTAGATCCCCATGGTTGGCAGCACGGCCTAATTCGCTGTCCGCTCCCTACTCCCTGTCCTGCACTCGACTAGTTCTCAGCCAAGCTGATATCAATTCCCCCTCCAACTCTTCCATAGTGCCATGCTTGAACAAGTGTGAAACTCTGACTGCAATATCTTCTAGGGTGCAAGTCATATGTAACAACAGCAATTAATACATAAATAAAAGATCACAATCACAATTCAGTACAGCTCTCGAACTTGAGCTCGTCCCACCATCTACTTACTTCTATCTGTACTATCTCCACGACGGGCTTGCTGCTGTAATTTATTCTTGCAACAACAATTACAGTCAGTTTAATATGATTTATTTCATCTGTTACATATTTCATTCTCAATAAATTTTCCTCCTTGTTTCATGTGAATGTCAGCATCATGTTCTAAAGCTGATTAAAACCCGATAATGTTTTTATCCAGTATTCTAATACATGAGCAGTGACCAAACTTCATTTGCAACCCACTTAGTAAATCAGTACAGTCTCTTATAATCAAATAAAATATTGATCTGGATTCAGAATTAAGTAATGTTTTTGAAAGATAACATCTCCCCTCTTGACTGTTACCTATACTTAAAAAGCAACATGTTGTTCATACACAGTATCCCTAATATATGAGGACTTTTGTTGTCAACCTATTCAAATAGACAAGAGTTTGTTGGAAGATAAAATTTGGTGCTATTTCCTCCTGTGTTTCACAAAATTATCATATTTTAAGCAGAGTAATAGTCTGGAAGTGATTAGTTCATAGTTTCTTGGATATCCCTTGCACTGATATCATGCGAGCCAAATGTCAAGTGATTGTTCGAGGACGTTGATACTGTATTGAGCACTTCATTGTATCAGGAGAGCTTGAACCTGTTCGAAAGCTGATATCATTTACCCAGCCATGCTCTTCTAAATTCTTCAAATTAAATCTGCAGGTTCACTCAATAGCTAAAACTTCATCTGTGAATGTAAGACAATGCCTATATGGTGTATTAAACAATGTAAATATGTTAACCTCAGCAGCAATAGTTTAATCCGTGATCTGTGAATATAAGATGATCCTGTATTTTTCAAATGATGATTGGGGGGGGGGGGGGGGGGGACACCTTGTCTTACAATGAGATAAATGTCATAGTTGGGAAGGAGTGGAGATTGTATCTTAGGAAGGGGTTAAGTGAATTTTAATCTGCTTTTTTAAGTAGATATATTTTATATTTATTTTTGGTGGGTTTAGATGATGTGCTATCCAGTCTCGCTACAACGACCTTGTGGTCGCTAAGCCCCATATATCTCTCATGATGGCCCCTATTTGCTCAAGATTATTTGTTGCCAAGAGGTCAGGTATGTCTTTGCAACCATTTATGCTTCGAGTGGGCTCCTGAATTAATTGTTCACAATAATTTTTGAAGAAACCGCTTAGTACAATTTCTGACAATATTCTGTACCTAGCACCGATATGGAACATGTATTTTTACCAACATATTGAGGTTAGATTGAAGTCATCACTGAGTGTAATTGTATGAGCGGGACACCTAGTTGAAATCACACTCAAGTTTTTTTTGAACTGTTCAGCAACTGTATCATCTGGATCGGGCAGGTGATAAAAGGAACCAATTATTAATTTATTCCTGTTGTCAAGTATAACCTCTACCCATACTAACTCAAAAGGAACTTCCTTCTTCAATTTCACTACAGGACAAACTACATCTAACAGCAACAAACATGCTACCACCATTTGTATTTAAAATGTCATTTCCAAACACCATTAGGTCCTTTGTAAAAATTTCAGCAAGTATTACCTCTGGCTTTAGCTACCTACCAGTACTTAGCTTAGGGCTTTGTCTTAGTGCTTGGAGCTCTGGTGCTTTTTCCAGCACAGCTACAATAGTTTAAAGCTACAATATTAGTGATTGCTATCATCCTGTGTGTGTCCTGCAGTCTTTGAGATTGAAGCCATTTCTGTACTTTCCAGAGACCCTCTAACCTAGAAAACCACCCAATCCACACAATACAGTCTCCTCTACCCACATAGCCACCTCCCGTGTATAAAGGACCCCTCACCTATTAAGTGGAACCTGGTACCCTACCATTCTATGGTGCAAATCAAGGAATCTGGAGCCAACACGATCACATAACCATTTGGCCTCTGATTCAGACACTCTACTTAGCTCTGTACCAAGGGTCTGCAATTAGTCATGCCATTGGTGCTACAGTTGGTGAATCTGCCTTCATCTCTCAAATAAGACTGGTGGTCTTTACCAATTCAAACAGCTGTCCAAAACCAGAGAGAATTTGTTCTGCTCCAAAACACACACCAATAGTTCCAACATGAGCCACCACCTGTAGTTGGCTGTACCTTATGCTCTTCAACGCATCCGGAAGCTCATTTTCCGCATCTGGGATGGCTGCTTCTGGTATGCACATGGAGTCCACACTGGATTTCTCCCCTTCCTTGGCACTCATATGCCTATGAGGTCTCATTATGAGCCCAACATTGTTGGGCTCCCATCTACCAGTAATGCCCCCCTCCACCCCCCTATGAATTCCCAGACCTTGAAGGCTTCTAAAACAGGGCAAGCGACTGCATCTGGCTCAGGATCTGTATCAGCCACAGATAGTGCCTGAAACCATTTTGTCAGGTAAACTGGGGAGGTCTTATAATCGCCCTCCACACTTCAGGGTGGAAAGTCTTTCACTGTCTGCCACACCTCGAAATAACTTCCCTCTCGACCACGGGCAAGGGGTCAACCTCAGTGTGGGTAGAGCCAGGGCAGTCACAGCAGTAGATCAATCAGGATACGTGGTATGTACTGGACATCTCTTGGATCCCCACATCTGGCCTCCCATAGTGATCCCTATTGGCAGCATCCTTAACCTGTGTGGTTGAAGCCAGCTCTGCCTGGAGCTGTGAGCAAAGGGTCGCCAACTCAGTTCGCATCTGAACACAGTAATCACAGTCCCTGTCTATACTGAAGACATCATAGCTATACACTAGACAGTTATTAAAGCAAGGAACTGTAACTACTAGATACACAGATGTGCAAGAAATTTAAGAATTTAAACTAAAATGCAGACAGTTAGGTCCCTGGAAAAATAAGTTCACCTTTTCTCAGTTCAACATGACCTCATATGATACGGAATTACATTGGTGTATGAAAACTCATTTCAACTTTCAAACAAATTATTTATCTCCACAAACATGCAGAAACTACTCCACATTATTTGGATCTCTCGTGTGCCACTTATCTTGTTGGCAGGGCAACCTTTAAATCTTGCATCCAAAGTTTACATTGATTAACTTGTATTTATGTCGATGTCATCTCTCTGTGGTATTCTGTTCATACTTGCGCACAATTTTACATATCAAGCTACTGTCAACGGTGTTACCATTTTGATGTCTACTAACCAAACTGTTAAGAGTCCAAAATAATTTCTTATACCGTGATAAGTAGTGCACAGTATACTCAAATCCACTGTGGAGAAGTAACCTATTGTTTACTCTTGCATTGAATAGTTTGTTCATATTTTCATTCAAAATTTTTTCTCTCTCTCATTATTTTTGTGTAAATGGTATCCCCTGCTCTTTCCTGCAAAGGGAGCTGTAGTTAGGAAAGTTATATTCTCAGGTGCATAACCTCTAGTTTTAAAGGTTACTAAGAATTGTATGTATGGGAAGTATGTTTAGTTCTTCATAGATGTAAATAAAAGAGGCATTTTTTCTCAGACAATTTTGGGTGAAAAAGTGAACAGATTTTGTTGTGAGACAACATGGAATATTCTCACTTCAGACCCTGTTGTTTCATGAAGTTCTAAAAGATGCCATGCTATATGTAGCCTTCAAAGCAGTGTCTTTAATGGAGGTGCATTCCAAGCAGAGAGCTGTCATCAAGTTTCTTTTGACGGAAAACCAGAGCATCACAGATATTCCTAAGTGCTTGCAAAATGTCTACAGAGACCTGACTGTGAACAAAAGCATGGTGAGTCATAGGGCAAGGTGTATGTCATCACTGCAACAAATCACACAAACCTGTCCAAGCACGCAGCTGTGACTCCTGCAATGTTGGAACTTGCGGTCACTCTAATTTGTGGTGATGAACAGATCACAATCAGGCAACTCACTGCGCAGTTGGACGACTCTCTTGGTAGTGCTGCCACACTCATCCACTAGTTGGGGTACTCAGAGGTGTGTGTCTGCTGGGTTCCTTGTAGCGTAACAGAAGACCATAAAGAGCAACAAAGGACCAAGTGTGCGGAACTGCTTGTGTGTTACGAGGCTGATTGTCACAATTTTTTGTCAAACATTGTCACAGGCAATGAAACATGGGTTCATCACTTTGAACTGGAAACAAGCAATCCAGGGAGTGGCACCACACCACCTCTCCTCCAAAGAAAAGCCACACCCTCAGCTGGTAAAGTCAATGCAATGTTCTTCTGGGACTCTGAATGGCTTATTCTGTTTGATTTCCTCCCTCATGGTGCAACGGTCAACTCTGAAGTGTATTGTGCTACTCACGGGAAGCTGAACATATGACTTCAGCATGTTCGTTGCCACAAAAATGCGAATGGACTTTTCCTCCACGACAGCGTAAGGTCTCACACAAGTCTGTGCCCACACTGCCCCCCCCCCCCCCCCCCTCCCAAGAGGAACACACAAAATTTCATTGGACTGTTCTTCCTCATACACCCTATTGTCAGTACCTTGCACGTTCTGACTTCCATCTGTTTGGCCCAATGAAGGATGCACTCCATGGGAAGCAGTACATGGATGATGGGGAGGTTATTGATATAGCAAGATGTTGTCTTCAACATCAATCAGTAGACTGGTACCATGTGGGCATATAGGGCTCCCAGTAAGAGGGCATTAGGCCAAAGCATTGAAGAGAGATTATGCTGAAAAATAGAATTTTGTAACCTAAAGAGTGGGGATTAATACATTGCATTGAAATCCTGAATAAAGCCAACCTGCTTTCAGAAAAAAATGTGTTGTGTTATTTGTATGAGCCAGCATTGTCAGTTAGCCATATGGCATGTTCTGTCTGGTTCATTACTGTTTCCTTTACATCTTGTCATGTTTTCAGTATTAGGTAGGTAGGTAGTTATGTAGCTAGTTAGTTACATGTTTCTTAGAGCATTTGAATGAGTGTCTACATGATTAGTTTATACATGATTAGTGTTAACATTAAAGAACATTATAATTTTTAGCCCTACTCATGCAAGTACATTTATTTATTAATTTTTTAAAAAATATGGTATTCCCCAAGAATTCATTAGTAAAAGACAGATTAGTAAAAGACAGATCAAAATAATTAGTTATTTCTCATAGCAACATCTTTGATTGTAAAGATGTAAATGAAACACTGACCATTTAATTGGATAGATAAAAAATCTACTCACCAAGCGGCGGCAGAACAACCATCTTTTATGTGTGTGTTCTGTCACGGCTTGGTGAGTTGGTTTTTTTTACCTATTCAGTCAAATAATTTTGTAATAATTGATTGTTTTTGCTGTTTGTAATAATTGATTGTTTTTGTTGTTTATAAACAATGAACATTGTTTTATAATGTTGCAGCTTCTTCAAGCTAATCCTGATACACCAATGAGCAAGTTGTATGGTGCTGCTCATCTTCTTAGATTATTTGGTTAGTATTTTATCATAACTTAACATTGTATGAGTATGTAGATAATTTGTTTCTAATGGTCATTTAAATAATAGTTTTTATTGTCCACAGTGTGTTCTAAAAGTAACGTAGGGGCTATAACTGTGAATAACTTTCTATATTTATCATTTTTTTCCATGGGTATTTCATAGACTTAAAGATCATTGATAGGAAATTGTTTACAGTTGTGTGTAGAATAAACAAAAGTGGGAGAAAAGAATAAATGGTCATTCAGTTATAACTAAAGATTAAATGTCCTTCGCCATATTGCTGTTGTTGTTGTGGTCTTCAGTCCAGAGACTGAGGTCTCCTTAGTACGCTATCCTGTTTGAGCCTCATCCATCTCCAAATAACTACTGCAACCTACATCCTTCTGAATCTGCTTAGTGTATTCATCTCTTAGTCTCCCTCTCCTAATTTTATCCTCCATGTGTCCCTCCAATATTAAATTGGTGATCCCTTGATGGCTCAGTATGTGCCCTACTGACTGATCCCTTCTTCTAGCCAAGTTGTGCCACAAATTCCTCTTCTCCCCAATTACACTTAGTACCTCCTCATCAGTTATGTGATCTACCCATCTAATCTTCAGCATTCTTCTGTAGCACCACATTTCAAAAACTTCTATTCTCTTCTTGTCTAAACTAGTTATTGTCCATGTTTCACTTCCATACATGGCTCACTCCATACAAATACTTTAGAAAAAAAAAAAAACCTTCTGACACTTAAATTTATACTCGATGTTAATAAATTTCTCTTCTTCAGAAACGCTTTCTTTGCCAGAGTCAGTCTAGATTTTATATCCTCCCCACTTCGACCATCATCAGTTATTTTGCTTCCCAAATAGCAAAACTCATTTATTACTTTAAGTGCATCATTTCCTAATCTAATTCCCTCAGCATCACCTGATTTAATTTGATGCATTCCAGTATCCTCATTTTCCTTTTGTTGATGTTCATCCTCCTTTCAAGACACTGTCCATTCCATTCAGCTGCTCTTCCATGTCCTTTACTGTCTCTGACAGAATTACAGTGGCATCGGCAAACCTCAAGGTTTTTATTTCTTTGCCATGGATTTTAATTCCTATTCCAAATTTTTCTTTTGTTTCCTGTACTGCTTGCTGAGTATATAGATTGAATAACATTGGAGATAGGCTACAACCCTGTGTCACTCCCATCTCAACGACTACTTCCCTTTTGTGCCTCTCAACTTGTAACTGCCATTTGGTTTCTGTACAAATTGTAAATAGCCTTTCGCTCCCTATGTTTTACCCTGCCACCTTCAGAATTTGAAAGAGAGTATCCCAGTCACCATTGTCACCAGCCCTCTCTTAAGTCCACAAATGCCTTTCCTTAACTTGTCTTCTGAGATAAGTCTTTAGGGTCAGTATTGCCTCGTGTGTTCCAACATATTGCTATAATGGATAAAAGATAAAATGTGGTCGACACCGTGTATATCATTCACTAAAACAGCAGAAACTCAGACAGCAAACATGAATTAGAACATAAGTGGTTAAAAAAAGGGAATTCCATCAAGAAATGGCAAAAACAAATGGCGATCACTAAAAAGACAGTGCCCAATATGCAACCTATACTCCATTCACCGAAACAAGAGACGTACTGTAAACACGGCAAGGCGCGTGACCACAGCACTGCCATCGAGGGGTGTACAAGGCAGGGGCGTCAGAAATTAAAAAATGAAAGTCGTGTTTTTTATAATTTGGTACCTGAACGTGATAAAGTGATCCGAGAACTGCCTTCAGACACCTTTTTTTTACATTACATTAAAATTTATTGTCACTGAAAAAGAGAAATATTTAAGCTTTCAGGAAAAGCGGTTTTTTCGCGATACTCTATATTTATCACACCATATCTCCTAAACTGTGTGTCGCACAGCAAAATAATTTTATAATTGCCTTCAGTACTATCAGTTGATGACGTCTGCAAATTTTCTGCCCAGTAGAGTCAGTAATAGTGAAGTAATAAATTAAAATCTCACATGTGATGCAGAACTTTTACCAAATCATCATCAGAAATATAGTAAGCGACAAACTTTTCCCCTTTAAATTTTTTTGTGGGGGTGTAAGCGAGAAAAGTTTCAGAAAGGTTTTAATTTAATTTTGGAGTTTGTTCAAATGCGATGGGTGCAACCGTTTGTCCTTTATGAGCGATGCATTGTGCGGTTCGCAGGCGTGGCGCTCAGTCAGTATGGCTGTCTCAGTTGCAGGCGTGAGCTCGTTAGTGGGTGTTGTACAGCGGTGATTTCAGGATATCTTAAGTTCATCTGTAAAGATGCTTGAAAGACTAGTTGTTGATTATTAGAGTAAGTATATGTGTTTGTAGTCACGCTGAGCATTCACTGTTTATGTGCGCATCCAATAGCATCGCATGGTTTCTTATTTTATACATTCACTTATTTCATTAGCATCACATACGGCTGTCCTCATTATGTCATCCACGGATTCAGCGAGCGAGGTCGACGTGTCAGTTCTGAGTCCACCAAAGAAGCGAGCAGAGAAGAAATCATTAACTTCTTCTGAGAAGCACATGGTGCTTAATGTGTATAAAACGGAACTGTTACATCCAGAGCAGTTTACGAGTGACATTGTTTCGAAAACAGCTGCAGCTACAGGTGTTGGATGTTCAGCGTATCATGTGATAAATGAGTACATGGCCACACACTCTTTGAAGTCTCCCAAGAAAGGAAAATTACGATAGAAACTTTCTGAAAGTGTTGATGACTTCGATAGAAATGTGATACGAAGGAAAGTACACGATTTTTTTTTTTTTTTTTTTTCGTAACGAATTGCCAACAATTGACAAAGTGCTTACAGTTGTGAACGAAGATGCAGATCTGGGCAATTTTCGTAGAACTACATTTTATAAGTTATTGAGAGAAATGAATTTCAAATATGTCCAGTGTGGGCACGATAGCATGCTAATAGACAGGGATGACGTCATTTTATGGAGGCGGCGTTATCTTCGAACCATTAAACGGTTGAGAGATGAAGGCAGACCCCCTTACTATTTGGACGAGATGTGGGTGAATGCAGGACATACCCGAAGTTACGTTTGGGTAGATGACACTATAAATTCCTCAAAACAAGTGTTTCTGTGCAGATTATCCACCGGAAGCAAGGGCCCATCAGGTAAAGGGAAACGTCTGATTATCGCACACATTGGCAGCAAAGCAGGGTTCGTTGAAGGATGTTTGTGGACTTTCAAATCCAAGAAAAGTGGAGATTATCATGAGGAGATGTGCGCCGAACCCTTCAAGAAGTGATTTCAAGATGTTCTTCCTCGGCTTCAGGAAAATGCACTTATTGTTCTTGATAACACGCCGTACCTCTCCCGGAGAAAAGAAAAAGTTCCCAATGCAAATTCCAATAAGCACGAAATATCAGAGTGGCTAAAATCTAAAAACATCGATTTTGAAGTCGTATGTTGAAGAAAGAACTTTTAGATATAGTTAAAAATCACAGAACAGCGCACAGCGAATATGCAATAGATGAAATGGCGAAGAATGGAGGGAGAACTGTTCTCAGAATTCCTCCGTACCACTGTGAATTAAACGCCATCGAGTTAGTGTGAGCCAGAATCAAAGGCTATGTTGCAGCGAAAAACAAAACAAACAAAATGACTGAAGTTAAAGTACTGCTAGAAGAAGCAGTAAGAACAGTGACTGCAGAGGATTGGAACAAGTACTTCCTCCATGTCGTAGAAAAAGTGGCAACTCATATGTGGAAATTAGACTGCATTATAGAGGGAAGAGAGGAGCAGTTTGTTATAAACCTCAATGAAAACAGTTCAAGTTTAACAGAGTGAACCTTGTTTCGTCCTTTATCATTATTATTACTGGTATTGTTATTAAAATGAACAAGTAATTGTGTTTGAATGGAGCATTTTGTTAGCAACCTGAATGAAAATAAATCTGCTTCGACAGAATGAACTCAGTTTAGCATTATTTTAACATTATTGTTAAATTTATTTCGTACATTGTTGCCCAGGTTTCTCACGGTCCGCTGTGACAGCTCGGCAGCCAGCCGAACGCTGCCAGCTGCAAAGCGTGCGCCAAGGATTTTCCACACCCCCACGTATCACGTGAACACCGAATGCTTTATCTGGAAACGAGCGTAGTCGCTCACGTGACACTGTTTCTGTTTTGTCCCAGCTCTCGGTGAATAGACTTTAGGTAAAATGATGTCCTAGCGGCGAGAGAGCTGAGAGGAGGTTGGCCAAGCTGCAGGAAGAGGTTTAATTCGCCGGAGCTTGTTCCCATAAAGGGAAGACCAGTGGTGACGGCAAAGTGACACCATCTGCTGACAGATGGCAACGCAGAGATCATCGGAGGGAATGGAAGAACTAGCAGGCTGAAGTATGAGGACTGCAGCGTTGGCAGCATCATCAGTGGCCTCGTTTCCTGTCAGACCAATGTCTCACATAACCAGCACAGTTGCTAGATCAAGACTTAGCAAGTGAATGCTTTCTTGAACCTGTTGCACTAAGGGGTGGACAGTGTACAGCACACTGAGGCTTTGAAGGACACTGAGAGAGTTGGAGCAAATGGTGCAATTGAAAAGCCATTGTTGCCAGATGTACTGCCTGGCCAGATATAGAGCTAAGAGCTCTTCTGTAAATACTGAGGTGTTTCAGAAGCTGATACCAAAAATCGTCGGTGCCAATGACAAAGGCACACCCGACACCACGGTCATTCCAAGAACCATCAGTATACACGAAGGTACTATTGCGAAGTTCTGTGCGAAGGTGGAGAAACTTACCGCAATAGAGCAAGTCTGGAGTAGTGTCCTTAAGGAAGTGAATGTAGTCCAAGATGAACACAGGCTGCCGCACAAAGGCAAGGCAAGTGAAGGGTTGACACCCATCGGGAAAGTGGCAGGTAGTTTGAAGTTAAGCTAATGGAGCAATAGCTAAAAGCAAACTCTAGGAGGTAACAGAGAAGAGGTACTCACCCCGTACTAGTGATCAAAGGGGACATCGAAGGAAGAGGCATTGCATGGGTGGCCAGGCATGGCAGACAAACGGCATGCATATCTGCTGAGGAAAACTTCACATCGGTATGACAGTGAGAGTTTGGCAGTTCCTGCATACAGACTCCCAACTGGGCTAGAGTAAACAGTGCCAGTGACCAAGCGGATGCCTCAGTGGTGGATTGTATTGGCACAGTGTAAGATGGATGGACATGCAGATGCATAAATGAAACACCCATATTCTAGTTTCGAACTGGCAAGGGGTCGGTGCAAATGGAGGAGGGTGGTCCGATCCACTCCCCAGGAAGTACTGCTGAGAACACACAGGACATTGAGGGACTGGGTACAGTGGGCAGCCAGGTAAGACGTTTGGGAGGACCAGGAAAGTTCCTATCAAGCATGAGCCCCAGGAATTTTGTAATTTCAACAAACAGAAGAGCAACACATCCTAGATGTAAAGACAGTGGCAGAAACCCATAGTGCTGCCAGAAATTCATATAAATGGTTTTGTCAGTGGCAAAGCGAAAGCCATTGTCTGTGCTCCACGCGGAAAGACAACTAAGACGGTGCTGAAGATGTCGCTCAAGGAGACAGGTCTGTGGAGAACTGCAATTGGTAGAAAATCATCAATGAAAAGGGAGCCGGTGAAGTCCGGTGAGAGACGGGCCATCAGAGGGTTAATGATGGTAGCAAAGAGGACTGCACTCAGGACGGAACCCTGAAGCACACAGTTTTTCTGGATAAAGGTGTCTGAAAGGCAGGACCCATATGTATCTTGAAAACACTGTCTTTCAAAAATTCCTGAAGGAAGTGGGCTGACAGCCTCGGAAGCCCCACTTGTAGAGAGTACAGAGGACACCAGTCCTCCAGCAGGTATCTTAAGCTTTCTCCGGGGGGGGGGGGGGGGGGGGGGGGGGACATGGGCACAGTATGGTATTTCCACAGTAAACTGTTCATGGCGTGTTGACAAAGTGACCACTGCAAAACGGCGAACCTGAAATCCCTATTGTGCTGTGGTTAATAAATTATGAAACTCGAGCTACCATACCAGCTGGGCATGAATCATACATTCCATCACCTTGAAAACACAGCTGGTGAGAGAAATGGGGCAGTAGCTAGAAGAAGGTGTTTGTCATCAGCGGACTTAGGTGTGGGTATGACAATAGCTGTACGTCAGACAATGGCTTCATGCCAGCATCTGGGAAATGTGCCATCTGCCCCAGATGTGATTGTATGTATGAAGGAGAAAGTGCTTGCCCACAAGAGAAAGGTGCTGCAACACCAGAATGTGAACATCGTCCAGCCATGGGGCGGACAATTGGGATGAAGGAAGAGCGTGATCTACCTCCCTCATATTAAAATCGGCATTGTAGCACTCACGATTCTGAGAAGAGAATGGTATCACCTGAGCCTCTTCCACTCGTTTCCGATGGAGGAAGGCATGGTGATAGTGGGTGGAGCTCGAAATCTCAACAAAATAGCAGCCCGAGGTATATGTGATAGCAATATAGTCCACTATGTCATCATCTGCTATGGTCAGGCTGGAAATTGGGGAATGAACCTTGATCCCAGAGAGCTGTCGGAGGTTGGCCCAAATGACGGAAGAGGGAATGGAACAGGTAAAAGAACTCGTAAATGAAACCCAGCTAGCTCTTTTGCTATCCCGAAGAACATGACGACACTGTGCATGCAACTGTTTATGTCGAATACTATTTGCCATTGCAGGATGACAGTTAAAAGACATGGAGAGCTAGTCCGTGTGAAATGTGTCGCAGCAAACCTCTGTGGGCTGGGACACAGCACGGTAAAGATGAAGGGCGAGGAATGACAAACCTCAGTGCATCAAAGGACTGGGACACAGCACGGTAAAGATGAAGGGCGAGGAATGAAGGGTTCTGCAGCAGTAAAGATAGCATTGGTAAGGTACTCTATCTGGTTAACACAACTGGGGAAAAGTTGTTCGTTGAAGGTCGCCAGGGAGGAGTAAAGCTTCCAGTCTCCTTTGGAAAGCTGCCATTTGGGTTTGCACTTAGGTGCAGTCAGAGTCAGCAAACGGATAGCACGTGGGAAATGGTTGCTCGAGTATGTGTCGGACCACTCGAGATGACGGGCAAGCTGGGCAGTGCAGAATGAGAGGTCCAAATGGGAATATTGTGTATGAAGTCTGAAAGAAATGTGGATGCTCCAGTGTTAAGGCAGATGAGGTTGAGTTGATTTAGAAGGTCAGCCAATAGGTTCTGGGAGAGCCTCAGAGGGGATGGTGTGCATTAAAGTCTCCACCCAACAAAAAGGGGTGACGGAGTAGCCGAACAAGCTGGAAGAAGTCTGCCCTAGTAACACTGGAGGCCGGGGGGATGTAAACATACAAAGGGAAAAGGTGAAGAGAAGAAGGAAAATGCAGACTGCAAAAGCTTGCAGCCGGATATTTATGGAAATGGTTTGACTATGAATGTCATCCCAGATGAGCAGAATAACTCCCCCATGATATGGAATGATGTCCTTGGGGGGGAAGGTCAAAGTGGACAGGAAAGAAATGCGAAAGGTCAAAGTGATCTTGAGACACAATTTTGTTTCCTGGAGGCAGAGAACAAGTGGCTGCTGTAATTTCAAGAGCAGCCATATTCCTCCTTATTGGATCTAAGGTCATGAGCGTTCCACTGAAGGAGAGTTATTACGAATAAGGAGGAAGAGGGAAAAATGAAGGGGTGTCACCTTGGCAGCTGCCTAACGCCAGCCTTCAAAGACTCACTGCTATATGGCACAGAGGCTGGAGGATCCTGCTCCATGAGATCTACAAAGGTATTGTCATTCTCTTTCTGTCCGTCTGCAGAGTCAAGGGCAAAAAAACGGTTGGCAAGGCACACCAGTGACACAGAGGTTGGCCGGGTGAGGGTATCACGTGGTAGCACCATTGAAGAGGATCTCCGAGTTGGCGAAGGAGAAGACCCAGTGCCCTTACTTGATTTCTTGAAGCCTTTGCTGTTGGCAGATGACGATTCAGATGTTTGTAGGTTGGAGGGATGTAAAAAGTCTTTCCGTGAGTGTACCTTCTGTACTTCCTGGCCTGCCGGTTGTGTAGCAGATGTTTTCACCACTTCAGACGAAAATTTGGTTGCTCGTTGCACAGCTGGAGGAGAAGAAGACAGGGATGCTATCGTGACACTGGGCAATTTTACAACCACGGTACTGAATTTAAGGTTGCATGTCTGTGTGGCCATGTCCTTTGTGGAAGGAAATGCAGCAAGAACAGTACTTTAAGTGAAAATGCAGGGTTTCCCCTAGCCAGCAAGTTGCAAGCAACAGGGTAAGGCACTTTTTCCATCACCCAGATCTCCTGGGTGGCCCACTCACTGAGATACATCGGACAATCTTGGGACGAGGCTGCATGGTCATCATTGCAATTGATACAACAGGGAGGAGGAGGTGGACAATCACTCTTGTGAGCACCCCTATCACAAGTTACACATTTTTCCAGGTGTCAACAGTACAGTCAAGCGTCGTCGTAATGATGACACTGGTAGCAGCGTATCAGGTTCAGAATGTATGGTGGGACAATGATAACATCATAGCCTACTTTGATCTGTGATGGAAGCACTACTCTACCAAAAGTGAGAAAAAGAGTGTGTATGGGCACTAAGGATACATCTACCTTTTTCATCAGTCGATCAACTGCAATGAGCCCTGATCAGTCACGTAGTTTTGAATTATGTCTTGGTCAGACCATCGAGTAGCCTAATGTAAATAACACCGTGCAAAGAATTTAGCATTCGATAGGCCTCGACATGACCACGATAGCCGTGGAGAAGTGAAGCTGCAAGCAGTTGGTGTACGTGAGAATCACAAGTAGTCTCCAAAGTCAAAGTGCCATTGCATAGACGAGAGTAGGATTTCACATGGCTGGCAATTGCATCAACACCTTTCTCAATAATAAAAAACGGATTAACTGTAGCAAAGGACTGACCATCTTCAGTATGCGAAACCATGAGGAACCGAGGTGCAACTGGGAGAGTCTTTGAATGGTTTAGCCTCATTCTGTTTACTTTTAGTAGACATTGACTGAGAAGAAGTAGTTTGGCTCATTATGCGAAAATCCTCCATGATTACCAGTGTCTCTAATGGCACACTGCTTCCAACTGGATCCCACGCTCAGAGACAGACTCACCCATCTTAGGTGATTGTTCACACCTCAGGTCACACCTGACAGAGGGACCAATTGACAGTTTGGGAAGGTATTCTTAATTCAGGCAGTCACCCCTCCCTGGGCCTGGCCTGTACCAGGGAGTATGTGTGAACCCTACCTGTCTACTTGGGACTGGGAATTACATGTTAGCCAGTCACCTGTTACACGTCAGACGTATGGGCTGGCCTTCAGGAGCATGCAGAGAGGAAGAAGAAAAAGAGGAACGTCAAATGCGGAAGCAGAGGGAAGATAGGGGAGGGGGGGAGACTGGAGGGACTGTTCTGGTGTCAGGGTACTGAAAATGCAGAATGCATTCCTAAAAATATTCCAGACATGTTCCCCAAGGGAGAGGAAAAAGAATAGCAAGAGGATAGACATGCAGCATGGAAGGGAAAAGGTGCTGCAAAGGCTGGGCCCCTGTGTTATCTAAGCACAAACTCACTAAAGAGTGGTGAACTCCCTGGAGGCTCATGATTGTTGTGATCGTCATACACCGTTGTCAAACTATATTTAGTGTGTTTCACTGTTTGACCACTTATAATGCTAGTTGACACCTTTGCTCACTTTGCATTGCTCAAATGTTTTTGGTTTGAGAACAGCAGTAGTTATGTATTTTTTCGTGTTTAGCAAGAAGTTTTCAGAGAATTTATTCTCGTTGTCAAGTGCAAAATGTACATAAATATGTTTCACAAACAATCGGAATGATAGTTTGCGTGTGTATGATTTCCTGCATAGCTGAGGAGGCGTAGTATCTGATAAGCTCAAAGAGATGACTGCAGTGCAAGAGACACAGAACAACGCAAATGAAGACACCACACAAAATACTTATGTAAACATTTGCACTTGACTACGAGAATAAATTCTCAAAACGCATTGCGTAAGCATGAAAAAATGTGCAACTGGTACAGTGTTTCATTATTTAAATAATGAATGAGAGCTGCAGGCTTTCCCAAAATATCGGTTACGATGCATGAAATTAAGCCAGAAGTTCGTACTTCCCAGACAGTTACAGTTACATCAGTGGTTTTTATTGAATAATAAACCTTTACTAGATAATAAACAAGAACATTTTGTATTTCGATGCCTATCATGTACATACCTCACACAGGCAATGCAAAAATGA
The DNA here is from genome assembly GCF_023864345.2 of Schistocerca serialis cubense. Lineage (NCBI taxonomy): Eukaryota > Metazoa > Arthropoda > Insecta > Orthoptera > Acrididae > Schistocerca > Schistocerca serialis. The sequence continues at coordinate 38,080,078 of NC_064642.1, forward strand.
AAAATGGTTACATGTTCTTGTGACCATGCTCCAGTTTCAGAGACTTCGAATTTTCCTATGGAAACCACATCTTTATTGGTAGCTTTGCAGTACATTCAGAACCACACAGCAGTAGTTGTTAAGCTATACATGTCATGTGAAACAGGTGTATGCTCCCTGTCTTTCATTCAGTGATTTTATTAATCTCTCCAGTATCTCATCCATGAACTCCATCAATTCATTTATGCTTACTGAAGCTTTCAGTACACGTCTTAATATAATGGGCCTCCACACAACCACATGGTCTAAGGGTCACATAGTAGAGAGATTCCTCTTACCAAATCGTACTTGACTTTTTTGCGTAGGAACAGTGACAGAACTAAGCCCTATAACTGAATCAGAATCACCTATTGACCAACCACGTTGTTCTCCTGCAGTAACCAGTATTGCCTCAGGAGAAGTTGTGGAACCCATGACCTAAATGGTCGTGTGATCATGACCATTTAGGTAGATCTACCATACATCGGCAAGCTACATAAAATGTATTATCAGATGAGCCATATGAAAGGCGTATAGTGGACATATTGTAGTCAAACAACTGACCAGTGCTGAGAAAGTGATGGAACACGTCACAAGAGCCACGAGGGCTTTGGGATGCATTTATTCGAATCCAGAAGACAGTCAGTTCTATTGTGGATCAAGGAGTGACTATTAGTTATCAATGGCTCGGTAGTAATTCACTCAATAAGAACTTTGCAGAACATATGAAAGCTAGGCACATTATCTTAAGGGGAAGGGGGGGAGAGAGACTGGGACTATTTCATTTCAGAGCATTTAATTAAATTTTAAATATGTGGGAGCCAGTGAGGCAAATGGAAGAGGTAAACTATGTATGACAATAGAACCTCAAAATATGTAGGCCAGATAATGAAGAAATACTTCTACGTAGTAATGTTAGATGGCTGCCTGGATTCCACATCCCATTTCAAGAGGGTATCAACAGAGAGAGATTAGTTCCAGCAACCCTCAAGATTCATGTTACATTGGTGCTTCTGGAGTAGAGATTGGGATCTCCTTATGATAGGACAAATAAATAACACTCAGGAGCACAACTACACCAAGGGCTGTATGGAATGAACTGAGGTATGTCAAGACATAAAATCCCATACTTAAAGACTACCTCCTCATGATTTTAACCAAGTATCGCCTGGGGTAATGCGTTTATTTGTGAATGGAAACAACAATGTGTTGAAAAAGCTTGTGATACTACCTAGCATACAAATTCATCAAACAACACTAGGAATGAGTATTCCCATTATAGTGCTATCTTTTTGTGAATAATATATTAGGTTAGAGCTGGCAATATCCATTATCAGTGCTGAGTCCATAGTCAGGAGACCAGTCTAGTGATCCCTATTAGTAAGTTAATTTTTATTTGTTGCTTGTGGGATGACTGGTGCATTTAACATTTAAGCAGGCTAGAAGTAGTGATGAAAATCATTGGCTTTAAATGTTCTTCAGGGAAATGCCTCTTTGTAAATTTTAAATTTTCATTGTGAACATAACATATTTAATGAAGTCAGATCGATTGCTGCACACCATTCTCAATTTTAACAAGTCAGTAAAGTTCTTGGGCCTCATCTTCAGCAAGAAACAGGTTGCTAACTTGAAATATCTCTAGGTGAGAGATCCAAAGCCTCTAAACATCTGGTCTTACCTGGGCAGATGGATCTCTGTGATTAGCAGGTTTGTCATATTATCGCACAGAACCTCTCGAATGAGCTTTTCACTCTGCAGCGGAGTGTCTTGATAAGACACTTGCAGCGGAGTGTCTTGATACGACACTTCCTGGCAGATTAAAACTGTGTGCCGGACCGAGACTCGAACTCGGGACCTTTGCCTTTCGCGGGCAAGTGTTCTGCCTCTGAGCTACCTGAGTATGACTCACGATCTATCCTCACAGCAGGTAGGAGACGAGGTACTGGCAGAATTGAAGCTGTGAGGACGGATCGTGAGTCGTGCTCGGGTAGTTCAGATGGTAGAGCACTTGCCCACGAAAGGCAAAAGTCCCGGGTTCGTGTCTGGGTCCGGCACACAGTTTTAATCTGCCAGGAAGTTTCACAGAGCCTCTTGATTGTGAAAAGGAGTTGTAAGTACAAGCCACATATCCTGTTTGTTATTGGTTTTTGGTTGAGTGCACTTGAGACACAGCAGTTATATAAAAATACAAACATTTACTATGTAACAGTATTACAGTTTTATCACCAGCAAGCATTGTTTTTTGTCACGCACTGTTCTTTTGTAGGTTAATTCAAAAGTATGTGCCCTTCTTGTTATCTTAAGCAGTATGACAGTTCGCGCACCTCAGCTGTTACGGGTTGTCCAGCGTTGCAATATTTACTGTGATATTCGTATACTTTTATTTTTATAATGATGTAGTTTGTTTGTTAGTCTTACTTAACACGGTTTTTCTTGCTTGTAGATCTGAAAACGACTACAGCTTACATGCAAAATCAATCATTGTATGTGGAGAAAAAAATTGTTGACAGAACACAGTTTCACATTGACATCGCTGTGTTGTTTAGAAGGAGACATTTTATTTGAATTTTATTAGTGATGACAAAAAAATAGCAGTAGTGACTGCTGCTATGCCACAGGTTAACCAGTAGACAGGAGCAGTTATGCACAGCAGAAATTCCCACCATCCCCACAGTAGCATTGAAATTTCCTGTGGAGTGGAAACAAGTTTGAGGCACCTAGAAGTGCATCTTAGAACTCTTAGCAAATGAAAAGACAGCTTTTTTAGTACTTTTTGTTTAGTTATCAATTTCATTGGTTTCAGTGTTCCAGAACGTGACAGCAGCCTGATGATACATGTAGACGTAGAGGTAGACTTACCTTTGCTGTATTGGTGTTGTTTTCAGTGGAAAGGCCAGTTTGACCCTCCAGCTTTAAACTCAACGATTCTTCGATATCTCAAAATGTGTCCTGTCAACTGATCCCTTCATTCAGTCAAGTTCTGCCACAAATATCAAAAAATTTATAAATGTTTTATAATTTCAAAAATAATGGTCATATTTGCCTACAAAAGATACCATTGTATTATGCTGGTCCATAATACTTCTTGGAGATAAGAGTTTGTAATTGATTTTTTTTCTCTTTACTGATGCCATGTGGGTGATATCAGGAGTGTCCAAATGATAAGATATGAAATTTCGTAACAACCAAACTGTTTGAAATTTGCATATGCCATTTTAGGATAATGTAGTGAGACATCCGTGCAGTGGGAGCAACCGTTGTCAAGTACTGTGCCCTCAGCATCCAAGATCCGAGATACTCATCAAATTCCTTGAGCGTGGAAAAACGATTTTACAGTGACATGTACACTCTGTAGCCTACACATGACCATCAAGAGCAAATGACATGGGTTGCTTACGGAGGGAATGATTCTGCTCCTCAGGAACACGCATTTACACATCTCCGAGGTCACACAAAGTGTAATGGGTAATGGCCAAGTTCAGGGAGAGCAGCTTGAGCATCCATCCTACAAGCTGGGCATGTCTCTCTGTGACATCTGTGTATTTGATCCTTTGCCTTTCCTTTTTTTTTTTTTTTTTTTTTTATTAAAGCCACAGGAATTCTGGGAGCAGGGAATCTTGTGGCTCTGAAACAGTGGGATAGTTATGCTCAGGCCTTTGGTGATGACTTCTGAATAATGATTTCAGTTATAACCACAGTGTTTTGTATCTTTTCGTTTGAACACCCTTCATAAAAAGTTGCTCCGAAATGTTAATAAATGTATAGTAAATTCTTTTTACAATTTAGAGTTTTCACATACTTTATTGATATAAATTAATTTCAGCAATAGTGAATAACTGTCCAATGAGAGCCAGTGACAGCCATAAGAGTAATGAAACATATTAGAGTGGATTGCTCTTGTTTGTTTTGGCATTTGCGCTTTCATAGGCCCACATTTACAGAAATTTGAATCCCAGAGTAGTAGAAGTTCCCTCTTTTACTGCATGCAGGTGGTAACATTAGGATGCATGTGTGATTAAAAACTGAATGTTGTCTGTATAAATATAAGAAACAGTTATTTACACTGATTCACTTATGCACAGGAGCACCGGTGGCTGCTTAGTAATCTTCTATGATTTCTTGAAATTTGAGCTTCCTGGTGTGAATGTGTAGTATTTCGTGCAATAATTTAGGAGGGTGGTTTGAGGAAGTTCTTGGAATAACCACAAGAGGTCAGTGGTAGCACAACAAATTGTTCCCGTTGTATTCATTGGACTGTTGCCTATAAACATGTGCCACGTCAGTTTTCTTGGAAGAGAGCTGTGGCGGTGTCATGGCTCTGTTATTGTTCCCGCACAGTGATTTGTGAAGATGGAAAAAAATTGAGATTTGAGTAGTGATTAAGTACTTCCTAAAGAGAGGTATGAAGGCAAAGGACATTCATGCTGATTTCCAGAATACACTGGGGGACTCTACTCCATATTCAACTGTTGCCAAGTGAACTAATGAATTTAAATTTGGTCAGGAGAGCTTAGGTGATGATTCGTGCAGTGGTCAGCCAGGATGTGTCACTACTCGAGAAATCATTGCAAAAGTGCCCAAAATGGTCATGGAGGATTGCCAATTGAAAGTGCGTGAAATTGATCACGCTTGCCAGATGTCATCTGAAAGGGTATATCACATTTTAACTGAAGAATTAGAAATGAAAAATTAGACTCCAAAAATAACAAAGTATGCTGCTTAAAATTATCAACACGAAAAATAAATCTTTAGAATTGAATTTAGAATCTCTTTCTGAATAGCTTCTGTAAAAAAGATGATAAAGAACAATTTTTTCTTTCTTTACCTCTTCATCGCCCAAATTAAAAGCATCTCCTGCATTTCACAAGTACTATATATTAATGGGTTCCATCAACAGAAGAGCTGTGTTCGCTATGGCAGAAATGCTGGCTTAAAAAACCAGTGTTTGTTAGTTTGTACCTTCAGCCACTCATTTTCCCATACACACAAAATCTTTTCTCTTTGCTGGCACAACACCCAAGGCATTCCGTGTGGTGTCAGCTAGCTCATTTATTTGGATTCCCACGTGACCCAGTACCTATCGGAATGACACAGCCATCCCTTATCATTGTAGTCTGTGAAGAGCATCCTGTAAATTCTGCATGACTTCAGTGGATTTGCTGAAAGGTCTCAAGGATACAGGATATCGATGGAGAGATGAATATTATTTTACTGATGATACTTTACCTACTCAGATCATTTAGCACTGAATACGAAGATGGTTTGAAAAGTTCTCGGAACAGAATGAAAAAAAAAAGTACTTACATCATTAAAACTTTTTTTTTAATTTTTCAATTTAGTCTCCTTGCAGATTGATGCACTCTGTCCAACAATGTTCGAGTGCCTCGACCCCATCTCGAAAATGAGGTTCCTCCAGGCCTGCTATTCAGAAAGAGATTCTAAATTCAATTCTAAAGATTTATTTTTCATGTTGATAATTTTAAGCAGAATACTTTGTTATTTTTGGAGTCTAATTATCAATGTTCTTCTGTTTTACTGGAATGCTGGTACAATATGTTTTCTCTCCATTTCATTTATACGTGCTTCAGAGAATATGGGACAGACTACAAATTCAAAGATCCAAGGAAACAAGTATTATTTTTCTTTTTTTCTTTTCTGGTGAGGACTTGCATATGACATAGGTGCCTAGTCACACTGCGATTCAGAATCCTTGGCAAATGCTATGTCCCCCTGTAATTGGCTTGGTGAGTCCTAAGTTGGAGCAAGTCAAGGACATAGCATCTCAAATAGGACCATGTGTAGTAAAGTAGCTGTAGGTTGAAAACAGTTTCACTTACTATGGTGTTAAACCCTGTTATAATGTACTCCAACCTAATGAGCATGGTCAACAACAACTAAACAAATAGTTACAGGAATATATGAACCATTGATTAAATCACAGACTCCTTCTTTTAAACCTGACAGATGTGATATGCAATCCTTAACCATGTCAAGTTTCTTATACCCATAGGAAAAGAATCAGTATGTGAATCGACTTATTACCTTTGTTACTTGGCTCATGACTAACAAAAACTGTGCTCATTTCCAGCAGAAACTGCAACCTTTGCTTCTCTCATAACCAAAATGGTATGCACACAAAGCTGTTGCCAGGACTCATTAACAGAAAATTAGATAATTATGTGGAGGATTTTTTTAAAATCTTACAGCTCAAAACATGTATTTAACATGCATGGGCAATGTTACAGTAATTACATTTAGATTATATACACAAAATATATAGATTCCATGCTATTAAGTAAAAGATCATTTAAGTATATTTAACGTAGCATTCCTGAGGTCAAATCATGTCAGCACCATACTGTATGGGCACTTCAATATAAGCCATTTTTTTAACTCATTTTTAAAAATTCCACCAGAAAGCTGTTTCAGGTTGTTTGGCAGAGAATTATACAATATTACTCCCTTAATGAATGGGGTATTCATTGTTAGATTCAATCTTCTGCTTACCATATGTAAGTCTGATTTGTGTCTTGTATCGTAATCATGGATTTCCGTATTCCCGTTTGTCACTTTTTTTGTCTTTTTTCACTAATAATATTGATTGAAACATATATACTGCATAGGTAGTCATAATATTAAAATTAATAAACAGGTTTTTGCATGAAGTTCTGGGTCTTACTTTTGCCATAGTTCTTATTACTCTTTTCTGCAATGCAAATACCCTTCTTATATTGTATTGGCTACACCCACCCCACAATACAATTCCATAAGATAGATGGGGATACACCAACCCAAAATATGCTATTTTTATTGCTTCAATATCTAGATATTGAACTAATCTCCTTAGTAAATACAGACTAGATGTTATTTTACCACAGACATGATCTATTTGCTGATTCCACGAAAGTCTGTCATCTGTACATATATCCCCAGAAATTTACATTCTGAACAGGTAATTTCCTGAATGTCCTCATTTACGACAGTATTTGTATTTGAGCCACTTGTATTAAAATAAATTAAATTAGTTTTGTTAATATTGACGCTCAGGTTTTCTTTTTCAAAATGTGTTTGGGCTTTTTCAAGAAAATTCTGTACCACTGAATTTAGGGCATCATTACTACGTGCCCAGCAAACCCCAGAGGTGTCATCAGCATACATAGTAATGACGACTGGTGTCTAATACTTTTGGGAAATCATTCACGTAGCAAATAAATAAGAAGGGGCCCAAGATAGAGCCCTGTGGCACACCAAAATTTATATTTCTTATCTTTGATCTTCTTTTTTCGATTATCTCTCCATTATCATACACAACTTCTGTGTATTGTTGTCTATCTTTAAAGTAAGATTCTATTAAAAGTAACAGTTTCCCACTGACACCATTACAAGCAAGATTGTCATAACTTTCCTCTTTCTCTTATCCAACTAATTATTTTCCTGCGGTGTTTTGTGTATGTACCTGATTGTCAAATATTGATTCACAAATTTATCTGTTGAGCAGTCTTGAGACAAATTGAGTGTGTTAATTACATTTCTCTTTTGGTAATGTGAGGATTGAGTAAAACATATTCCACTCAAATTGTTGCCTAAGGAATCTTACGCATTCATTGAAGCAAAGTTCATTAATACTCAATCTCCTTAGCTTCTTTTTAAAATGTGCACAAATTCTGCCTCCAAATTTCTTCTGGTTGGACTTGAGTTTCAGAACATCCAGTACATAAAACAATTTTACCTATATATGCTGATGTCTGTGCACTGTGTTGGCACTGAGCTGAAAGTATTACTTGTACGAGGCTTTCTACAGTGGGCTTGGTGATTCTAAACTTGACAGAACATATACTGAAATTGTTTTTTCTTCCATTTATTCATTATGTAGAGAGCCCGTGTAAAGAGGAAAAAGCTCAAGGAAGATAGACTAATTTGTTTCACAGTGTCAGTTGTTATATCAGTAAAGAAATCTGAGAGACAGAAAATTGCACATACAAAAACCCTACAGGAAAGCCATCTGTGCTTCCCGAATGAATGTGGAAGATTGGATATGTAAACTGCATTTACTGGGTCAGAGGCTGGTGTATACCAAAACAAATGCTAGATCCAGTTTCATATTGATAATTCATTGAAAACGCTAAAATTTGTGTTACACATTGAAGTCTCGAAACCTAACAGGAAGTCTGATACGAAGAGAGAAAATATATATAATGCAAATATGGGTCAAAAAATGCTAATGTGATAGAATTAGGTAATAAATGCATGAATGGTGCTGGACACCCTCTAGCCTCATTACGTGATCCAAATGGTAGCCACAACATGAGGCCATGCTTTGTTATGGAACAATGAGGCGCTTGTAGCTTCCTTGTTTGGATACTTGTCACAAAGAGCATCATGCAGATTGGCAGGAGTGTGTCCATGTGTCTAAATGTTGCTGATTGTACTACTTACATGGTACACCATTAACCATATACCATGTGTGCCTCAGGATATAGTCATGATTATTATTATTATCACTGTCACTTAAAATTTCTTTGGCAGTGGAGAAGAGAAATGCTTCCAGACCATAGTGGCCTGCAAAAATACATTCATTTAATGGCGTACCCGGTGTTTATAACTAGATATTCTCTCTTTCTGAAAGCCTCGGTTGGCTGCTTGTGGTTATCTGACATGTTGTTTGGCAGCCATCAGTTGGTCTTTCACAAAGTGCAGTTGCTTATGTTTAATTTAGTAAACATGAATTGTTTCATGTAATATTTTTTTTCCTGATTGCTTTTTACATGAATTTTCCCTCAGCTTTGCAAAAATATGGTGTGCCTGTTACACTGATCCACATTCAGGTGAAACTGATTGTGCTTATTGATATTGGATATTATCAACAAGTTTGTATTTGTTTATATTATTTTTGAGGGGTGTTGCTCTTGTACTCTGAGCAAACTTAATTGGATACAAGGGGGTTCCCTTCAGTATGTAATTATACCAGAAAACAAATTCACATTTGTGTGTGACTTTCCTTTAGTAAATTATTTTCAACAAGCAGTCAAATTCATTTCTTCTTTTTCAAAGAATTTAAATTCTCATCTCATTTTAAATTCTGGCATATTGTTGAAAGAGTTCAGCACTCACGTGATTGCACAAATTATTTACAATATCACTTTATCAACATGATACCACTGTTGGTGCCTACTGATTGACTAAATACAGAGTGATTGTAAGTAAAGTTCAAGGTCCAAAAAAACGATCCATTGTTCAGAATGAAAGCTGTAAATAAATGAAGCATTGCTCAGAATTATGCAAAATTTGAATGGAATATTATTGAAGAAGGGGGAAACATTAAGGAAACAAAAAAATTCAACGAAAAATTTTCCACTGAACAGCGCTGTAAACATCACAATGTTAATGAGTTCAGTTGCAGAGGACAGATGAAACGCAATACAATGGCTATAGCGTGAGTTGCACAGTAAACCAATCATACTGTGCAATATGCATGACCACACAAGTTTGGCATACAACAGCTGTGGCCCTATTAGTTACGTAAACCCATCCACCACAGCAAGATTGTATCACATTGGATGTGAAAAAATAGGTTTTTAATTGTCCTGAGACCAGAAGACTGTGTAAAAAGTAACAATGGGTTTACAGTTGTCATGAGACTGGTGTGAGAACTGTTCAACATGCTGTTCACTGTTTTCTGCCACAAGTTAGAATCGAGAAACAGCATGTTCCACAATGATCAGAATTTCTCAGAGGTCATGTCCAGAATGTGTTACGCAATGTGTGCTTTCAGTACAAGTATGTTAGTAATCAGAGCACTGAACGTGACATTTTTCAGATAACACCCACAGCCAGAAGTCACACAGATTAAGATAAGATGATATTGAAGCCAGGCTGTAAGGAAATTACGGCTGAGAATTCCAGCATTACCAAAATGCCTCTGCAGCAGGTGCTACTTTACAAGCTGTTCATTGTGCAGAAGAGTGCCATCTTGCATAAAAATAATCCTACCTACATATCCACATTGTTGGAAGATTGGAATGGTGTTGGTGTGGAAAACACTCTTAATAGTATCTACCAGTGATGGTAGAGATAACAGCACCCATAGGACCTGTCTCTTTAGAGGTGGTGGTGGCGGGGGAGGGGGGGGGGGGCTACAATGAACAATGTTGTCAGGTCACAGACATGTCCAGAGTTGGGGCAATTTTCCTTGCACTGCATATTTGCATACCACTGCTCGATTCCTCGAGCAGTGCTGTGGACACATCTTTTACTGATGTTGGATCTGTTGTTTTCTTCCCTCTGCCACATTGCACTTCAAAAGAACCTGTCTTTTCAAATTACATAATCATTTTCTCCAGGCCAATGGCAGACATCAGAGCAACCCCTTTTTTCATACCCTTGAGCATCCAGAACGTCTGGAGAGCTAACAGTGCACAGTCACTGTTCTCATAAAAGAGAATTATCAGCAGTGCACGATCCTGCATTACAGTCATGACAAGCATCTCAAATGCAAACTGAGGAACAGCTGTGTACCCCATGTCATTTATTTTGCGTATTCTGCCAATATAGTTCCATCTGCCAGTAAATTTTATTTTTTTTTTTTTTGCTTCTGTAACATGTCCCCCATCTTTGATAATATTCCGTTCAAGTTTGATGGTATTCTGAGCTGTAGTTATTTTTTTACAGCATTTTGAAATTGAGACTTTGGTTATAATCAGTTTGTACATAATCAACTTTACATATATTAGCTTTTTTACAGGGTAGTTACAGGGTAGTAATTCAGTTAATAATAATAATAATAGTAATAATAATAATAATAATAATAATAATAATAATCTACACATTATTATGACAAATGGGTTTCCATCCTCTCACAGATGATGGTTATCATATAAATATTAGTGATTTCCAACCTAGCTGAAGTTGCCGCACGTGCGAAGATCCAACCCTGTCTCATTGCCCTCGCATTTCACGTGAAACAGCTCTAGCATCAGTGGTGACATGAATTACCTTATAACACTAACAAATATAAATAATAAACATACTGTGTCTCCAGGAAAGTGTAATTTCATCAAAATGATAGATCACCTATATCTGAGGTACAGGTAAGATTTCCTCCTGGGGTGCTGTTCCAGTGTTGGAGAGCCTTGGCAGTACTGATTATTTAAGGAGGAGAAAATCAAGATGGGCTGAGGTGTGAATTAGAGTTTGTGTTAGGGAGGGTATTGGATTAGGATAGTTGGTGGTGGAGCTGTGTTGGCCACAATGCCAACTGAGGTGTAGTGGATAACATATACTATGTGATCAAATGTTTCCTGACACCCCCAAAAACGTACGTTTTTCATATTAGATGCATTGTGCTGCCACCTACTGCCAGGTACTCAATATCAGTGACCTCAGTAGTCACTAGACATTGTGAGAGAGCAGAATGGGGCGCTCTGCGGAACTCACAGACTTTGAACTTGGTCAGGTGATTGCGTGTCACTAGTCATACACAGCTGTACATAAGATTTCCTCATTCCTAAACCTCCCTAGGTCCACTGTTTCCCAATGTGATAGTGAAATGGAAACATGAAGGGGCATGTACAGCACAAAAGCGTACAGGTGACCTCGTCTGTTAACTGACAGACCACCGACAGTTGAAGAGGATTGTAATGTGTAATAGGCAGACATCTATCCAGACCATCATTCAGGAATTCCAAACTGCAACAGGATCCAGTGCAAGTACTATGACAGTCAGGCGGGAGGTGAGTAAACTTGGATTTCGTGGTCGAGCAGTTGCTCATAAGCCACACATCACGCCGGTAAATACCAAACGACGTCGCACTTGGTGTGAGGAGCATAAACATTGGATGATTGGACACTGGAAAAACGTTATGTGGAGTGACGAATCATGGTACACAGTGTGGCGATCCGATGGCAGCGTGTGGATATGGCGAATGGATGGTGAACATCATCTGCCAATGTGTGCAGTGCCAACAGTAAGATTCGGAGGTGGTGGTGTTATGGTGTGGTCATGTTTTTCATGGAGAGGTCTTGCATCCATTGTTGTTTTGCATGGCACTATCACAGCACAGGCCTACATTGATGTTTTAAGTGCCTTTTTGCTTCCCACAGTTGAAGAGCAATTTGGAGATGGCGACTGCTCTTTCAACACGATCGAGCACCTGTTCATAATGCACGGCCTGTGGCGGAGTGAGTAGACAACAATAACATCCCTGTAATGGACTGGCCTGCACGGAATCCCGACCTGAATCCTATAGAACACATTTGGGATGTTTTGGAATGCCGACTTTACGCCAGATCTCACTGACTGACATTGATACCTCTCTTCAGTGCAGCACTCTGTGAAGAATGGGCTGCCATTCCCCAAGAAAGCTTCCAGCACCTTATTGAACATATGCCTGTAAGAGTGGAAGCTATAATCGAGGCTAAGGGTGGGCCAACACCATATTGAATTCCAGCATTACCGACAGAGGGTGCCACGAACTTGTAAGCTATTTTCAGCCAGGTGTCCGGATACTTCTGATCACATAGTGTATCTGTCTAGTAAGCAGGAGACTCGGGTTCAAGTCCCGGCCTTGGCACAAATTTTAATTCATTACATCAGCTTCATCCTTATTGAGTCGATAGGATTGACAACAGTGTATTAATTACAATTGTTATATGATGAATTGTCTTCCCTGTTAGTGCTCGGATATAAGATTGCAGTGTCAGGTACAGTTTGTCATTATATTACATGTATTGCACATGGTGTCTTTAAGCATTATTTTATGCTGCTGCTGTGAGAGGTCTGCCACCTCACATCATCTAAACGTAAAATGGGGAGTTTTCGTTCTACTGCTGCTATTTTAACCACACAAATACAACAACAAAAATTTATTATGTGCTACTTTTCAACCCTTCCTTATAAAATGTTGTATTTGCATTTTTAATCTCTTGCTTTTTATTATTTCCTTTCGATTGTTTTCCCCCTCCATGGTGCACAGCCATTGTTCAGAGCCATGATTTCATTGCATTTTATGATTTGTTCTCCAGTTCTTCCAACTATCATCAAAGACATTTGTCATGTGTGGATACACATAATTTCTGTGAAACAGTTATTGTGTTTTGATCTCAATGAAATATAATTATGTTACAAAGGTTTCTGTAATCTAAAATGATGCAGTTGAATGCTGCACCTCCCTCCAGTCACCAGTAGTAAAAATAAGTCCATAAGATAACAGATAACTTGTTATTGAACCATCATAAATTGATACTGCTGAAAATATGATTCTAAAGTCATGGGAAAAACATCGCTTTCATTGCAATTATCACTAAGCATGAAAAGGTAGTCCGTGTAGTCCATTTTTCCTAGTGTTCTCCACATACATATCATACAGAACAGAAGTACATTGCAAGTTGTGGTATTGCTGGAAACTGAAATTGTGAACTTTGTTGCCAATGACAGAAAGAAACTGTTCATTTAAATTTTGTATCAACTTCTAACATGAACAGAATGTTGTAGAAATTTTTTCCCCCAAGTTCATCCCTGTTTCGAGATTTTCAATTTAAAAGAGGAATGTTTTGTGTGTCTCTTTAAATATGAAGTAATTCTTCTTTATAATAGAAAAGATGTTCTCCTAAGTTTGCTCTCCTCTGTAACATGAGTGGCAATCTGTCATCCAAATAATTAATGACACTTTTTCTTGAATATCCCATTGTTGTAATTGTTGTTACTTTTGAAAAATTATAAATTTTTATTTTTTAGTTCGCCTTGGAAGTGTGCTGGCATACACACCACTAGACGACAAGAGTATTGCACTGTTAACAGCGTACATCAATGATTTTCTCAGGTAAAACAGATTTTAATAAGCTTATTAATTGAAGTATTGTAGTATCATATTTTTCAGGTGGTCTGTGTGGTGTTACCGAAGAAATTACAGTTAGCAAAAATATTAATGAATAACTGTGATTCCTAGTAAATCATTTTGGAAAAATATAATGCATGTGGTTTTACAAATGACAGTGAGTCACTGTTGTTTAGTTTCTTTGTTTTCAGTAATGCTTTCTTGTCACAATCAGCATTTGCCGATGGCATATGTCATATTAGAGACATTTACTAAAGATTGTGTCAGTAGTTAAAGAACTGTACGTATATATAAAATATAAGCAAAAGGCACACTATAGTGACACCATCATAAATGTGAATAGTTATAGTTGAAAGAAGTTCGTTGTTATGTAGTATGAATAACAAAAAAGGTCAGGAAGATGATCATAGACTGATAACTGAAAATTAAAAATTATTGATGTTCTGTAAAACATAGTAATGTTGAATATGGACACACAACTGTGGTGGCAATATTGGCAAATAATAGTTTCAGCTGTTGTCAACACTGGGAAGCCTGTAAGATTTTTGCTGTATTCTCGTTGTCCGTTGTAGTAGTTGTCGGGTTGATGTGGAATAGTTAATCCCATCTTAGTCTCACTGACAAACAATATAGTTGGTGAATATGTTGCTGTCAGGCAATAAATGTGAAGGTTTAAAATGCAATTCTCAGTCAGTCCTCAGATTTTTTTCTGTTTCTTATCACTTCTTTCATCTCTGGTGATGATTTGTGTATCAGAAATGCTCAGTTACACTTTGATTTGTAGTATGTGTTAAACTGAGCCCCCCCCCCCCCCCCCCCCCAAATTACCGAATGGTGAAGTCTGTTTCAAAGATCTGGACAGAGGTTCATACCTAGAAAAATGCTGCATTGTTTAAATCAGCTATCACAGCTTGACCTTTTTAGCAGGAACAGAAACAGTTGTAACCAGTAATTGGATTGTACGTGTAATGTCTTCATGAAAACAGAATATCAATCTCAGTTAAAATATCAGATTGCCATGTGGGACATTGTGATCTTCACCTGCTTGCAGGTGACTGAGTGATATTGTTACAAAGGAAACAAATAATGAAGTTTCATTTCTTTAAATGTTATATGTTGGATGTGCTTTTGTTGGTTTCTACTGAGACCTCTACACACAATATAAACTGTGATCATAATCATTAATTAATCAGCATCTATAATTTTTCAAGCTAGAATTATTGTACCAGAACTTTGGAAAACAGAGTTAAGCATTTCTGACTATTGTTTGCTGCCTTCAGTTACAGTCACTGTCTTGTCTGAGAATGGAAACATGAGCCACTACAGAATTTTTCCAGAGATCTTTTTATAATAATCTGTTGTTGTAGTCGTTGAAGGCTTCATGTAATCCTCTTGATAGCCAAGTCTATATTATTTCAGCATGTCTCTGTGTATAAATACCCAAAGTGTGGTGGTTTGGGTATCCAGCCTTGAATTGTGTACCGTCATTGACTATTGTAGAATAAATGGTGTGTAGAGAAACATAATTTGTCATGTTCGGCTGTCAGTCAGTGCGGTAGAATACTGCCATGACATACAGGAGTAACATCTAAGATGATAAATTACTCAGGAGAAACATTTTCCTTCACATGAGAAGGTATCCTAGAGGGAGTTAAGCAGTTTAGTCTGTCTTATGTGTCCATTCATGGTTTAGGTCACTAGGCCTTTGTTTTCGAAAAAATTGAGATCAACAGTCATCAGATTTTGAGTACTTTACTGTGTTCAATAGGAGAGCTCGTGCAACAGTTAGAGTCTATGCTAACCAACCTGGACAATGTGGACTCTAATCCTTGCTCGTACTTTTTTTTTATATTTCATGTAGATAATTAAAAGTATTTAATAAAACTGAAGATGAACTTTGTTTTGTGCAATAATTACTGGTTAACTGTAATGCATGTCATTACTTTCACCTTTCAGGCAGTTGATTACCTTAAATAATTATGCACATACACAACTTCATGAATACAGTCCAAGTTTCTTTTTCAGTGAATGTAAGGCAGAAAAAAATCCCATGTGTCATAGTGTTTTTATTTAGTAGACATTGTGTAGTGTTTAGATATTTTATGGCATTTATTTCCAATGAAAGTCAGAACCAAGTTCAGAAAGAAACCATCTGAACAATAATATGAACTGAATGTGTTAGGATTATGAACTCTGCAACATAAGGAAACCGAATGACTCAACAATTTCATTGTTATCAGTCACTGTTTATTACCACAAGAAATTTTGAAGGTTTAACTATCCATCATCAGGTTGTAACTATGTGGATTAAAATGGCATGTATGCATTGTGTAATGAGCTTGGAATAACCTGTGGCACTGTCTCCAGTTGGCACAGGAATCTTTCCTTGACAATGATGCATCACATATAACACTGCACTTTGTCAGTGATGGTGTATGTGATGTGATGTATCATGACAAGAAAAGGAGCCCTTGACTACCGTAGATACGACGCCACAGGTTGTTCCAAAGTCATAGTACAAAACATGTGCCATGCGTATAATTCCACCTGATGATAGAGGTTTAACCCTTCAAAATGTCTTGTGACAATAAACTAACACTAACTGGTAACAGTAAACTTGTTGTTTCATTCGATATTAGTAACAGTCATGGTAAAGTCTAAACAAAAATGTTCACAAACATAAGGAAACCACAGACTGAGTAATCAGCTTTTGACAATTTTGCCATCCTGCTAGATTGCAATGGAGTTAATTTATTATTACTATATTATTATTATTATTTCCTTCCTTTCTCAGACGTTATGTCTGGTTAAAAATGGAAAATTATTATTATTATTATTATTATTATTATTATTATTATTAATATTTTCGATTATTCCCATTTAAGAGAGTGTTTGAACTTGAATTCCTTTATGATGATTGTTTATGTTTTTTCTGAGCCCAAATTTTCTTCATGTGTTCACTGTGTTGTTTCTTTCGCTCTGCTGTCCATTTGCATCCTGGTCTCTTCTGTGTTGTGGTGTCAAATTTATGTTTTTTATGATAGAACTGAATTCAGGAACATTTTCTGCATCATTTACTGTTATGTGTGCTTGTCTGAGGTCCTCTTCAACTTCTTTTATCCATTTTGTTTTTCCCCTGCCTGAGTTGATGACTTTAAGAATTCGCTTTGAAATTCTGTTTTCATTCATCCTGTGGATATGTCCGTAGAACTGCATTCTTCTTTTCCTTATTGTATCCGTAATCTTGTCTGTGTATTTATATAATTCTGATGTTGGTCTCTTCTTCCAGATTCCTTGCTCTTGTATCGGGCCAAAAATTTTCCTGAGAATTTTCCTTTCTTGTTTCTCAATTTCTTTGATTTTAGTTTGCCCACCTATTTGTATTGTTTCAGATGCATACAGTGCCTCCGGAAGTACGACAGTGTTGTAGTGCCTCAATTTTGCGTTAATGGATATGGGGTTTTTGTTATAATAGTTCCACGTGAGTTTATATGCTTTCTGTAGTTTTTTTATTCTTTCCTCATTGGCCTTTAGGTTGATCCCTGATGGTTGGATGATTTCTCCCAGGTACTTAAAATGTGGTACTTGTACGATTTTCCCATGGGTTGTCACAATAGGCAATTTGTCTTGTGGCACTCTTTCTACGTACTGGGTTTTCTCATATGAGATTTGCAGGCCAGTTCTTGGTGCAATTTCGTGTAACTTCTCTATGGTGTTAGTGGCTTCTTTTCTATTATTTGTGAGGATTGCAAGGTCATCCGCAAAAGCTAAACACTTCACATTGAATCTATTATCTTTTCTAATGCCAATTTGGATTCCTTTGACTTCTTTTTCTCATGTCCTTATAAATTTTTCAAAAATGATATTAAAGAGTAATGGTGAAAGTCCGTCATCCTGTCGCACTCCAGTTTGGATTTCAAATGTTTCCGAGATATCCCCCATAAATTTAACCTTGGAGACTGTGTCAGTTAATGTTTCCCAAATGATTGCTCTTGTCTTTCTGTCAATGCTGAATTCTTCCAGCGTCTTGCAGAGCGGTACTCTGTCTATTGAGTCGTAGGCCTTTTTAAAATCTACAAAAGTAACCACTGTGTTACGGGTGTTTCTCATCTGGAGAATCATTTTCAGATGCCAGATCTGCTTTGTGCTTGATCGTCCCTTGCGAAAACCGGCCTGGTATTCTTCTATTTGTGGGTCAGCTTGTTCTTCTAATCTATTCATGAGAACTTTTGATAGGATTTTATATGTGAGCGGTACGAGTGAGATACCCCTGTAATTATTTGGTTCAGTTTTGTCCCCTTTTTTGTGGAGTGGATGGATGAGTGCGCATTTCCATTCAGAAGGGATCTGTTCTGTTTCCCAAATGTTTAATATGATTTTGTGAATTTTTCCTGTTAATCTTTTATTATTATTATTATTATTATTATTATTATTTCAAAAGTCAGAGTAATTTCATATGGGCTTGCTAACAATAAGTGTTGCCACCAGTTTCGTAATATTTGCTACCACATGTGATGCTCGTTGACTGACAGTCTTAAAAACTTTCACTTCTGTTGTTGAAAATTAAGTGCGTGTCATCAGAATAGAGGGATACTTTCCTTGTGGTCTGTGTCTCTTAATGCAAGGAAGAAAAAGAAACAAACTGTTGCAATTTAACATAGAATCAAACTTCTGTTCCTTGACAAAGAAAGCCTGCATTTTCACCATTCAGTTACAGTGATAACCAAAAACAATGTTGTTAAGGAGCTTGGTAGTGTACAAATAGCTAATAACACACTCTCACCTTTTGTGTCCTTCAGAAAAGTTTTTCTCTCTTCACAGAAAAGGTCTATAACACAGACAGGACCAGTTTTTCATAATATTTCAAGTAATTATTCCTCTTCCACATATATGAAAAAAAAGTTGCATTTTGCATTTCATTTGCACCAGTCTTCGACGCTGGCTTTGATTCTCACTGCCACTTTTTGTGCTGTCAGGTATATTGGTGTAAATAACAAAAGATGTTGGAGGTTTGTATTGTTATTGTGGCAAAATAAAAGAAAATCTCAGATGGAACGTGCAGCTATTAAGGAGAGAGTCTTGGGTGATATAATCTTGTTTAATTTATTATATTTTAAGACCCCTTGCTTTTCTCCTTAAGTCACTTCATTTTCTTTAGCATTTGGAACTCTATTGAGAAATGTATGTATCTAGCATTATGCTCATCCCAGTATCCTTGAGTTGTGTGCAGCTAGTCAATGCTTGTGGATCAGCATGTGTCCTTGGAATCTTCCGCAGTGACACGCTTCAACACAATGTTCTCGATTTACAAGCCATGTCATTTTGAATTAATTTTTTTAATAAATCAATACAACCTCTCAGTGCTTTTGTGTCCCAGTAATGTACACATCTGAAGGGGTTACAACAGTCATTAGGATGGAAAGTGACTACATGTTCCCACGGAAAAGTTTCTTATTTAATTAGTCAAAATTCATTATTATGCTTACATCATCATCACTTTAAATCTTGATTTGCTGATTCAAACACTTTTTACTCTTGGTGAAGCTTGATTTGGCACTTAGTTTCTGGATCATAAGTGAAAAACCAAGATTCATCCCATGTAATCACGTTTTCAAAGAAATTAGGATCACTTTCAGTGCTTACACTTTTCTCATGTTCAATTGACTACGTAAAATTTGCCTTACACGTTCTTCTCAATTCCTACAGTCTCAGCAATCAATCGAATACTCAATAACAGTCAAATCAAATCATATTACCTACTTTTTCAATAATTTCATCTATTTTTGATACTGAAGGGTGTCCAAGATGTGTTTCATCTTCAACGTCTTCTGGGTCATCTTACAAACCATTTAAAAAATTGCGGACATGACAAACAAGTCTTCACCATACACTTATTTCAGTAAGAGATTGGTTTCAGTAGCAGTTTTTCCAAGTTTCATGTGAAACTTCGCAACAATTTCTTGCTCTATTATTACACATATCATTTTTCTGGCAAAACAAAACATCAGCTCTTAACACAAATGATGACTATGGCCACACTGATTTGTCATTAGACACCAGAGATGTGACATTTGATTGAGAAGGCTTCATGCTTCACAGCTGTTGGCCATTCATCTTTGGCACATCCATACCTACTCTATGACGAAACCATTCAGTGACATCTTGTATATTAAGTGATCTAGACAGTTGTATTCACAAAAAAATTTACAGGTAAAGTTTAATTATGCAGCTGATGTTTATGCAACACAGTGAATTTCTGTAAATATTTCAACACTTCTGAGAACCTTATGACATCTTCCTTACTTTATGAATGCATATAATTTATTTATCGGTGCGTTAATATAATTACTTATATATTTACACCTGGAGTGGATGTAAGTAAGGGCAATGTGTAACAAAGTATTTTTGTTGTACACATCTTGTAATATGCCTGAGTCGGGTAGCTGGTGATTCCTTCTAATTAAAACTCCAGGTCATACAATTTGCGGCGGTTTAGTTTTTGATGATAATATTTTTCCAAAGTCATTGCAGAATACATCAAACTTCACATATAGTCTCTTTGACAATCCAACAGTTGACAGACTGAGTTACTGAAAAGACTTGACTACAAAGTGAACCCCTGACGCTGCATTGCTGCGTTTGCTCATATATATTCCAAACAATGAGTGTTCATTACTTCAGTTATTACACCATCATGAAATTAATAGTTACAATTAAAAGTTACAAATATATAAAAGGTTGACAATCAGATTACTTACATCATAAAATATTAGTTCATTACAGATGAGCTTAGGTAAGAAATTGTACAATTTAAGATTGAAAATTAAATATGACTCTTTTATAATAATGCATCTCATTAATTTAATAAATACAAATCAATTATCGATCGGGAAATATTGCTAACATTTACGTAATATATACACAATTTGTTTAACCTCTTTAATGGCTCATAACTTTGAAATATGCATCCAAACAGAAGTAATGGAGTTAATTACATGTGCTAACAATGATCAGTTAATTATTTTAGTAATGGTATTAATTCTAGTTTACAAATTTGGGTTTGAAATTACATATCACTTGAAATTATGTGAATTTAAATTTGGTTCTTGCTTTTTGATCGATTTACAATAACGTTTTCCAAACTGAACTTTTGAGATCTAATTGCAGTTAATTGACGAAAGTAATAACGATGCTAACATTTATAACTACTTCTAATCAAATGAATTACATACTGATTATTATAGTTCTGAGTAAGTGTTGATGGTTCATAGTATTATATAGTACAATTACATAACAGGAAAAGATGCCATAGTGGCATGATTTTTATTCTTTGTGTAACAGAAAGTACTGATAACCGGCTACAAATTCCGGGTATCAAATATTATAGTAATGTTGGGGGGGGGGGGGGGGGTGTATGTTAAACCTCTTCCATAAATATTTCTCTTGTTCATCAAGGTATAATGACTTTTGTGGTGTCAGTAAAGTTGCAGGATATGTAACTTGTATGTAGTTTCCAGATGTTAATCTGTTCCTTACTTTTCCCTTATGAGAAGGCTGTTGCAATATGTGTGTGGAATTTTGTCATAAAAATATTAGATGAGATCTTCTCAAACAGGCTGATGACAACTTTATTGCAACTTGGGTCACAGTTTTTTACAGAATTACCTCGGTTAATCAATATAGAATGGACAGTGAATTGCACATTTTGATTAATAATTCGTAGTGTAAACCACATACAATATCAAAAAAGACAACAAAATTAGTTACCAGATTTTGCTTGTTTCAGATTCTTACATAAAAATTACTCATCACTACAAGCTGTACAGGATTACCACATTGCAGCACCTGAGTATCACAGAAAAGCTGTGTGATTGCCTCTCATAAGTATTTTTTATTCTATCTTGCGTGTTTATAAGTGTTAGCTTGTAGTTTGTCACAGTATTTAGAGTTTAAGACTGACTGTGCATTCTGCTAAGGCAATTTTTGTAAACACTGTATCCAAATAACAATCACATTGTATTTGGGGGTCTGTATTTCTCATGGTTTAATAAGTTGACTGCCAAAAAACAGTTTGAGACCTTGTATGTGTTAAAATAGTGGAAACAGTTGTATTGATACCACCACATTGCACAAGGATGTATCTGAACATCCAGTAGAATAAGAAAATACCAATATTTGTTTAATAGAGATTTACAGTGATCTGAATTCTCATTAATATATTTGCCATTTCAGTAATCTGATTGCAGTTGTATTGTACACTCACATGCATATTTGAGGAGGCTTCCTTATTCATTGTGTTTCTGTTGAGTATGTTTTATGAGAACATATTCAATTGGTCTTTTGATTGTGTATATGTATTCTGTTTGCAAAATGTACATGTTACAGCAGAGAAATTGTAACTCCTTTTGCAGTTGCTGTTTAGAAGTTACAAATATATATATGTATTGTCTGTGCTTACTTTCCACTAAAATTGGTTTGAGACTGCTGTTTCTTTCTGGCTTTCATTATTTTGCAATAAAAGATGGACTTACAGAAAGCAAGGACTTTCTGGTGGAAAAAGTTGTGTGTTTTATTCCAAAAGTAAGTTACTAGTTAAAATAAAACCTTACTTTCTTCCTGTCATATAAATTTTTAATATAAACAGTTTCATTCTGCCTTGTTTTCAGATAGATATGATTTTTAGTCACATTTATCAGGGATTGTAAGCAACAATGATTAAATTTTTATACATCCCAAAGTCTGATTGAACAGAAGAAATTCACATTTTTATGAATGTGTGGTTCATAGTGGAATTGCGCCTCAGTCAAAAATGATAGGCCACTGTTACAAATTCTGATACTTACACAAGATAGAATCATTTGTAAATTATGTACTCGTTCACTATGTCTAGCTCAGAATCAGTAAAATTCATAAATCTTCAGACAGTGTATATACTTGAGATTTTGCCAGCTTTTGAAAGCCATATGGTGGTGCAGTAAAACCATAGTGCCATTATTCTTGAATGTTCATGTTATTTTCTAATGTTTGAGATTTCTAGAAAATGTGCCAGTTCAGTCTGTATCAAATATCTAAGCATTTGCTATATCTCCTGGCCATTTCAAATTAATGGCTACGCTAGATGAAGAACAATGACATTGGCCATTTCATAAGTTACTTATGTTGTATGAAGGAGGTGGCGCACACCCCAACCCTATCTGTAGCAATCGGTGCACAGGGTATAGCTAATTTACTGTGCTCTCTAACCCCTGTCTATAAGGCTAAAGAAAATTAGAACAAATAGTATACAACATTTGCTCTTTCAGAAATTTCGGGTGCCACATATTATAGGAAATTCTGGAGTGGTTGTAGAAAATATTTGTATCTCGAGGCTTGCTTTTTTCATATGTTCTGATTAGTGATGTTATGTATGAGACTTTAAACTGAGAAAACAGATCAGATTTTCAGAGCATCTAACTTTGCTTATAGAATTTTGGACGCAGGACACTGTATTAATTCTCTTTTCGAAAAATGTAAACTCTCCATTGACATGTTAAGTGTTGTTTGCTTTCTTGTAATGATTTGGCACTCATTTTGTGATCAACTTCTCTTGTTGTATGTGACAACTGTTCACTTGTATCTTTATCGATGTGTAACAAATTTTTCCCCCTCTTCCTTTTTGCACATGAATGTGATAGTACTGCTACTCCATATGACCTTGTTGAGTAATGCACAGATAAATTGTTTTGACACAGTCTAAATACTGAAGATCATTATTATTATTATTATTATTATTATTATTCAGAAAGTGACCATATCGTAGTGAGATGACAGACATGAGTTACCTGAAATATACTCAGCTATTAGATTTTCTTAATCCCTTATGTTAGTTACAAACTTGACTCAGAAGCTTAAAAACACTATAAAATGTAAATTTGATACATTTACTCTCTCTGTCTCTCTTTTTCTCTTTCACTCACTCACTTACTCAGTTTCTCTCTCTCTCTCTCTCTCTCTCTCTCTCTCTCTCTCTCTCTCTCTCTCTCAGCACAGTTGTCTTACAGCAGGTCTAAATGTTATGTATACACCTTTACTTGCATAAATATTGAAACAGGTGGTAGTGCAAAAGATAGAGAAGGAAAGACACATAAAACTTCAAAACTGTTTCAACCGTCATCTTCAGTTCATGACTTTTCAAATACAGATGATTAGATGTCTATTTGAATGGAATCATTGATCTGCTTGGTGTATAATTGGAACTCACCACACAAGCTGAGTATGGGGCCTGTTCCTGTAGGCACCTGTGGCCAATCAAAACCCACTAAAGGTGGATTGCTTTCAACACCTTTAACTTGTTAACTGCTGTGAGGCTTCCAGCAGACACAGCAGAGGTTCATACCTGATGGCAAGTGCCCACCGGTGGCCACACACTACTCTCTGTTTAGTGCAGTATATGTTTAGGTGGAGCGTAAAGTTGCAAACAACAGTGTTCAAAAATTTGGACTATATCTTGTACCAGATTTCCTGTACACTGGTGTGAACTCAATTAAGAAGTACAAATTAATCCACAGTAATGCACTACATACTGTAAACAAAGTGTAGCATGTGGCCACTGGCAGCACACACCACCAGGTGTGAACCTCCACTATGTTCTCAGGTCACCTCACAACAGCCAACGTGTAATACATGACAACTGTCTTAACTTACTTGTTGAAGCTGTAAACTATGTCTTTCATTTCAAGTATTGGTGGATCCAAAAGGGAAAATGCTCACACAATGACTTCCTTAACGATAATTTAAAGCCAGTGTTGAATACTTTTTGCCCACGCCTCAAAATGCCTTAGCATAAGCTGTAGCAGATGTAGCCTTTGTAATGCTGGAGGAGGAGCATAAAATATCAATCATCTGTAATCAATTAATACTGCACCATAGGTTGTACTGCTGAGTCGATTTCAAGAATTGCTGTAGCACACATTTTAATATTTAAAACTGATCCTTAGGGACGCCATTCTTTTCCCACTTCTGTCTGGCGTTGTATCTTTGCAGAATCCCTGGAAAATTATGTAGAAAGGAACAGCAAATATAAAGATATCAATTTAAGTGTAAGGATATAGTCAAGGGCTGAGTAATACCTCCTCCACTTACACTGAAAGGAACTGTCTTCCTGGCTTCTAGAACCAAAGTATGATGTCAGTTGACAGTGTACTCCAGCAATTTTTCTATATATTTAATGTCGGCAGCACTAACATAATTACTAAGCAGTGTTCAGTCGTTCCTTGGTTTCAGGAGAGGGAGCATGATTGCTTCACTCCACAAGTGGTGAAAATATACAATCAGCAAAATTTCATTAAAAATGCGAAGAGGATTCTTCTGCATTACTTTACAAGAAGTTGTATTTTATTTAGTCATATCCAGGACACAAGTTTGCTAACCCCAAACAATGTTGACTCTGTCTCCCACTGGGCGAAAGGGCTGTTGCAATGGTAGTCCAAATTGTCCTCCATTAACAAATGGTGGCTGCACAAACTAGTTTATGTGGTGCAGAATGAAAAGAAACATCCTGCCCTTGTCTTCAAATATTGTTAGACAATATCCCTGTTTCACAACAGCAGTTACTGGTTACCTGCTATGTCAGCCAGAATTCTCCCTCATGGCGTCCAGTACTTTTCGTGGAGTAATGATTCATTACATACAGAATCACCTACCATGAAGTCTCTGTTGTTCTCTACACTTTTGCACTCGTGTTCTGAAAGGCTGCGAGATTTGGTTGGCATTTGTACCATACTAAGTCTCATGTCTGCACCTAATTGCAGACTAGCACTTGTCATTCTACCACAAGCTGGTCCAGGCATTAGTAATTGATGTTTGAGAAGCACGATGAATCACAGTTTTAAGGGGACCACACCCTGCCTGTCTAACCCATGTTAATTTAGGCAAATATTTGACCCATTTCTGAAAAAAACTATTTGATGCAGGACCTTAATATTTTTGTGTGTGACACGATGCTAATAGTCAACTGTACTAAAATCTACTTTATCCATTTTATAGTTTTAAGAAATACTTTTTTTAATTTATTAACAAGAAATATTAAGTTTTTTCTGCAGAAAATATTTTTTTGTGAACTTCCCTATGGGGGAATATTAATGAATGTAGTACCAGAGGCGGCTTTTTATGTTATGCAGAGTCTCTGAAAATTTCATTCATTTATCTATGATAGTTTCTGATATAATGGGGCATATGTACTGAAAATTTTAGTTTGCAGGAAATTGACTTTAAAGCAAAAACTTTTGAAATTTGTTACTTACAGTTAATTAAAACTGTCCTGCTGCATATGATGGCCCTTCATTGGCCTCTAGCAGGTCTTCCAGCTTCTTTTTCACCTTCCTGGATGTTTGTCTTCCTTTCTTGGCCGTATTAGATACAGACCTGTCTGCATCGGCTATCCTCATTTTATCGCAATATTGCAGCCCAGTGATCATATTTTCACCAGGATTAATTCCCAGCTTTTTCAGTACCCAACACTTTCCAGTATTACCACAATTGAATGTAATAACAGCATCATGAACTCCTAGTTTTATTGTATGCATGCCTACAAATACAGTTTTAGGAAGGCGGTTCCAAATTATGCTGTTGAAACATTCATTTGGGTTCTGTGTCTGCCCATTCAGACATTTCCTTAGAAGGTCAGGATGAGCCAAGACTCTGAAAATAGGTTTAACTGCTGTAATAACAGCAGCAGGAAGAGAATGCTGCTGAGAATAAGATTCTCCAGTTGCCTGAGCCCTATTGTATTTGAAGCACGAATTTTCTCCTTATGGACACAATCCATGACATGGCTTAACATCAGTAGAGGACTTATGGAAGAATACGGCCCAAACATTTCTCTTCATTGCCTCCAGATTTTCTTTATTTCTCCTAATTGCCTGCCCATAGTATACCTGCAAGTTTTCTATTTCAGTTTTAGTTAACCGACCCTGTCCGGTCAACAATTTTCCATCTTCTAATTTTTTTCCTCTCATATCAACAGTTAGTTTTCTCAGCCTTGTTCCCTAACGTTTTTGAACATGGCCTACACATTCTATTTTGCTAATAATGGCATCTCCATAGGGCTTAGAGTTCACCGCTTTGTTGTACGCCTTACTGTCATCATTGCCCAAATATTTGGTGTGCTGTACGCCTCTTGTTTCTACAGATTGATGAAATATTTGTTGTACTTCCATACCACCACGTGTTCCTCTAAAATTAGCCACACAGTTGTGTTCTTTATGTTCATTTACTTTACAACATTTGCAATATTTAGACATTATCTCCACATCCTACACTTTACCAGTGTCTACACTCATAGCAGTCACTACTCCATTCAGAGAAGTATGTCCTCTTTTCTGCCAACTTCCATCAAGTGCAACTGCAGTATCCGAACATCCATCTTTTTCTTCCACGGCTTCCCTAGCAGCCAGTTTCATGCTTTCCTCACTGACCTCACATACAGCTTTCTCTAATATTGCAGTCAGTTTTTCAAAGTTATTTGATGGTTGATGTAAGTTTATCACTGAACAAAATGTTCTCTGTGCAGCCATGCCCTTGCCAATGGATCGTAAGGCATAAACTAATCTAGTATTGATTTCATAAGGGCCACTTGCATCTGGTTTTGAAGAACTCATAAATGAAATGAGAAGAAGATAAATACATGCAGCAATAAAATAAAAACAATATGGGATATAGTTAAGTCAGAGACAGGTAGGACCAGAAAGGAGGAGGAACAAATAGCTCTAAAAATAAATGAAACCCTGGTAACAAACGCATGTTGTGTTGCAAACCATTTAAACAAGTATTTTGTCTCTGTTACTGATAGCATGGGGTTGTCAGGTTGAGTAAATAATGCAATGGAATATCTGAGACCAGTGCACACAAGCAATCTCAGTAAAATGGAATTGACACTTACACCCAAAGAAATAGAATCCATCATAATGTCCTTGAAATCAAAGCATTCTAATGGTTATGATAACATATCACCAAAGTTAATAAAAGAATGTTCATGTGAGCTTAGTCATATCTTGTTTGTGTAATCATTCACTTGTCACAGGAACATTCCTGGACTGGCTTAAATATGCTGAAGTTATACCTCTCCACAAGAAAGGGGACAAAGAAATGCCATCAAATTACCGACTGATCTCACTTTTGCCAGATTTTTCAAAAATCTTTGAAAAGGTTATGTTCAAGCGTCTACTTAAGCACCTTAGTGAAAATAACATACTGTCAAAGTCACAGTTTGGGTTTCTTAAGGGTTCTGATACTGAGAAAGCTATTTACACTTACAGCGAAAATGTCCTTAATTCATTGGACAACAAATTAGAGGCAACTGGCATATTCTGTGACCTATCAAAGGCATTTGACTGTGTGAAGCACAGCATTCTTTTAAGTAAATTAAAATATTATGGTGTCACTGGTAGTGCTGCAAAGTGGTTTCAGTCATATCATACTAAAAGAAAACAAAAGGTGTCATTATGTAACACTTCAGCAGTAGGCAATCGGACATCATCTGACTGGGAAGAAATTACATGTGGTGTTCCCCAAGATTCCATACTAGGCCCACTACTGTTTCTTGTGTATATTAATGACCTGTCATCTGTTACATTACCAGATGCCAAGTTCGTCTTATTTGCAGATGATACAAACATTACAATAAATAGTAAATCAAATATAAATTTAGAAGGGGCTGCTAATCAAATTTCTACTGACATTAATAAGTGGTTCATAGCCAATTCGCTGTCATTAAACTGTGAAAAGACCCACTATATGCAGTTCAGAACTTCCAAGAGATTTCCTTCTGGTGTGTGTGTATAAAATATGACGACATGGAAATAGGAGAAGTTGAGATTGTAAAATTGTTGGGATTACAACTTGATGATAAATTCAGTTGGGAGCAACATACTAATGAACTGCTAAAGCGCCTAAACAAGTCTGTGTTTACAATGCGAATGATGTCAGACATAGGAGATATAAATATAAAAAAACTGGCATATTTTGCTTATTTTCACTCCATTATATCATATGGTATCATATTTTGGGGTAACTCCACAAACAGAGAAAAAATGTTTAGAGTACAAAAGCGTATAATAAGAGTAATGAATAGTGTAAATCCAAGAACATCATGTTGAAACCTATTCAAAGAATTGGGCATATTAACCACAGCTTCTCAGTATATTTTTCCTTAATGAAGTTTGTTATAAATAATACATCTCTTTTTTCCAACTAACTTGGAATAAGAACAATATACACAAAGATTTAAAATCACTTACTTTTGCCCAGAAAGAAGTCCAGTATTCGGCAGTGCATATTTTCAATAAGTTACCAGCAACCATTAAGAGTTTAGTTTCAGACAGGGCACAATTTAAACATAATTTAAAAGAATTTTTGGTGGCCAACTCCTCCTATTCCATCCATGAGTTTCTCAGCAAGTGCAGTAGACCATTTTAATGAAAATTTATTATACTTTAATTTTTGGCAATACTTGGTTGTAACAGCCAAGTAACTACCTACTGTGTGAATGATGGATGGATGGAAAGCAGATGTAAGTCTGTAAATAGTGGAAATTTAATTTTAAACTCTGTACGTAATCTGACTGTTCTTGACTGAGGATCATTGAAATGAATAATTTACCTTAATTTTTGACAATACTTGGTTGTAATAGCTAAGAAACTAGCAAATGTCTGAATGATGGATTTAATAAAAGCAGATGTAAGCATTAAACCCGTAAATATTAGAAGTTTAAATTTAATTCATGTACATAATTTTACTGTTTATTGACTTAGGATCATTAGAATTAATGAAACTCAAGTTTTTCTAATTACATTTTTGTAATGTGTTTTTCTGACATGTTCCACACCCAGGAGGATTCCCCCTTTTATGGGTCTATGGAATGAATAATTAATCTAATCTAATCTAAATCACAGCTGAACATTTAGTGCAAATTAAATCCAAAACAATTGCTAGGCCTTTTCTCCCACTGGCACTCTCACAAATTTTCACACTCTGTGACTCACCACACTGTCTACATTGTACAAATTTAGGAATTACATCTGATAACATTTTCATATTTACAATAATGTTATTGCACCCCTTGTCACTTGCAGTAAATTTGTTGTAACTGTCTTGAAATGGTGAGAGCTTCTTTGATGATGCACTTGTTGAAGAATTACAATTAGAAACATCATTGCCAGGCGACATAACCTCTTGTACAGAAAGGTTTCTAAACTTGTTTCCTCTAAATTGTCGTTTCTTGAAAATGTCTTTGCGTTTCGTCATCTTCAATAAACACAACAAAACACATGTAAACAAGCACTGCAAACGTAAGTATAACAACTACTCGCAAGTGCACTTGAACAACACTAACCGCGTGTTTGAAGGCATGTTGTTTACAAACAGCAGAAACAAAAGAATATGAACCGTTGCTTTCCAAGGGTAGCCAACACACTTGGGAGGAGAAAAAAAAGAAGAATCCCTAACGTGCAATGTAGGGGATATAAAGATCTAAAATATATGCAGAAAAGTGGGTGTGGCTCATAAACACACATGGTAGGAAAATTCTCTTTAAATGCTCGAAAAAAAAATTTTTCAGCAAAATCCTTTTCAGAGTACTTAAATAAAAGCTTAATCTATCGAAATATGATGAAAACCGAAAATTAGTTTTTTCCTACCTGAACCACAGTGTGGTCCCCTTAACGTGATCCAACCAATCTTGGATAATACATAAAAAAGAATAGGCAGTTGCCTGTTCAGAGACCTCCTGAGCATCAGTCTAGCAAGATTTGTAACAGAGTACTGTAGTGCATGCTGTGAAAAGATATTTAGGGGACAACTCATATGGTATGAGCCCCTCAGCAGCTGAACCATGGGGCAGCTGAATGTAGGCCACCAAAGCACACTACATGCAGTAAAATCACATACAAACAAGGCAAGCTTGTAAAATAAGATTGGTGATAGCCTCAGTCTCAAGAGAGTCGTGAGTGACACATAAAGTGAGCAGATTGTTCTCCTAGATTAGGGCTAGCCATGGCATGCCAAATTGCACAGGTGGGCTGAGGCTCCGCCCATCTCATCTTTGTTTGGTGTTTCTTGGAAGTACTCAGTATAGCACAACGTATAATTTAGTATTGCGTTGTGGCATTTTTTGGTTGGCACAACTCTCTTTAGCTCGGCAGAATCATAGTGTTTATCCTTCACTATTTGTTTGTGGTAGGGAGGACGTTCAGAGGTTCAGCGACTGTTTGCACAAAAAGAGGCAGCCTAGGTATTTATCATTATGAGCCTTTAAAATTGCTGAAATGTGAGAAGAGAGGGGTGAGAATTCTCAATATCTGTTATGCAGTAGCCTAATGAATGAGCTCTGCAAATTTGCCATGAAACAACATTAAAATACCCTCCAGAAAGAATTTAAAGATTAGTTGACAGAGAAAGAGGCAAAGTACAATAGTTAAGTCGAGGATAATGCTGGGAATGATGTTTCACTTTAAAACCCATTATTGTTGAGTTTATGTAGGAAAAAGGAGTGCAGGAACAAAAATTAGAATGTCCGGAATGGATTGCAGACCTTGCATTTTAAGAGGACTTGACTGCACACTGCCCACAGAAGACATTGCAAGATGTGAAACAATTTATTTCTAATTTTACAGTGATGCATTTAAAAATAAAATCACACCGTAGAAGGGACAAACACCATTCGGTTCCCTAAGCTCACTGACATTAAAGAAAACACAAGGTTTGAAGAATTTATTGTGGCTGTAAAAGAATTTCCTTACATCTGTTTTTGAGACTGTTTGCCATATCAGTTGAAACCACACCTGTGTATGTGCAGGTGTAATTGATTGATCTCCACTGTAATTCTTATTTTAAAGACAAATCCTTTTATGTTAAAACTGTCCACATTATCTACATTGTTTTCCTCAGGTAGTGTGTCCATGCCTCATGATGAGATAGCAGAAGTGGTACAGTAATCAACATGTATATGTGAAAAACCTTTTTTCAAATATGAAACTAAATAACCTGAGTGCGAAAATCTAAAAAGTTGTCCACATCTATCTGTATGCCGAATTTTTGTGCTAGATAATATAATTTTTATGTTTTCAGCATGCTGAAAAATAATTAAAATACTTACAATTTGTCTTGTTTGTGATCTGTGCTCACTCTCAGACAGCATGCCATGGTGGTGGGAGAAGAGTGCAGCTAGGCTGAGCATTATGACACTCATACCAGGTAATGACCTGCGAACCAAACACTTGGCCACTCCTGCTTAAGATAGAATGTGCACTACTACAAAACTGTTTCGATACTTATTACTAAAGAGACAGATAAATTTAGTCATTCATATACAGAGCCAGTCCACCTTTTCCTCCTGCCTCCGTCACTAAGGAGGCTGTATTCTGTTTTAAGCTGGGATGTCTATGTTTAAAATGTCTCCTGATGATAAAAACACTGGATATCTCAAAGCACTGGGAGATTTTTTGATGCAATTAGTCGACTACAGAGAAGTTCCATGAGTAGTTATGGAAATAAAAGTCAGCAGGTACCCCAGATGTTGCTTGTTAATGCCTTATTCACATGAACAGACACCCACCTCATTTTTGTATGGCACATCGTGAGGATGAGGTTTTTTAAAAATTTATTTATTATATAGGTATGTACCAACTTCACAATTCATCCTGTTAAGATAAACTTCCCAACATTCTACTGGCATAACAGCAGTTGTTGAAGCATACTACAGGACTGGAAGCATTGACCACCTACTAGCTTGAGAATCTTGGGTGTGCTAAATCTGTACCCAACCTCAGTTACCCAAGTGCTTTTGAGATGCTCACTATTTATAAAAATGCAGGTGTAGTAAAAATATTCAGTTCCATTATTTGCAGTTTTGTTCACAGATGAAGAAGTATATTGTTGGAACTGAAGGTGGTGTGGAGCCAAAGTAGAAAACAGCTTATTTATTGAAGGAATCCATGTGAAGAAAACTGTTGGTTGAAGCTTGGTAGTGGAAGGTTGAGATCATAAGATTCTGGGATATGAGGATTTCGAACCACATTCCAATCAAGCCAAAGGCAGGGTGAAAAATTCTTAGCCTGCCAAAGATATGGCATTGATGTGAAGAAATAATGTGTTAGTACACATTCTCTATGGAATAGTTGTCCTTTTTTGGCTTTTATAGATGTTGTTTTGTCCTGGTTCAATTAAATTGATAACCAGCTTATTATGCCATCATAAAAGTCTTTTGTTTGGAATAGATTGCTATTGTAAAGTCATCCAAAGTTGGTAAGCCCCATAAGGAATATGATCCTTAGTTTTCAACATTAGGAAGGGGATGGCTGAATTCAATATGGCCATACTAATCTTTATAACGATACGTGTAACCCAAAAATAAGAACATAGATGGTGTTTGGTGATTGGCAACAGCTGACAATAGTTCATCAACAGCTGTCTGATACTATTACAGAGTACACTTTTCCAGTCATTATGATGATCTTGAGCTATACACTGCTCTTACATGTTCTACAGTCATTAACCCGGCTTTCATTAGTTTTTATTCTCAGTCCTTTCTTATAGATGGGTGGTTTGAAAAGTTCTCGGAACGGAATAGGAAAAACATACATCATTAAAACCTTTTTCTTTTTTCAATGTACTCTCCTGGTAGATTAAGGCACTTGGTCCAACGGTGTTCCAGTGCCCTGATCCCATCTCGAAAATGAGTTTCCTTCAGGCCTGCAAAATAGTTGTCAACTCCGGCTATGAGTTCTTCGTTTGAAGTGAATCTTCAACCACCAAAAAAAATTTTCAATTTTAGGAAGAGAGGGAAGTCTGACCACACCATATCAGGTGAATAAGGTGGGTGTGGCAACAATTCATACCTTAGTTCATGTAATTTTGCCATGTCCATTCTCATGCGTGTTTGATCCAGCGTCAAGAGTGCCTACACCCATCTTGCAGATAATTTTTTCATTTCTAATTCTTCAGTTAAAATGTGATATACCCCTTCAGATGACATCTGGCAAGCGTGAGCAATTTCACGCATTTTCAGTTGGCGATCTCCATGACCATTTTGTGCACTTTTGCAATGAATTCTGGAGTAGGGATACATCTTGGCCGACCACTGCGCGGATCATCATCTAAGCTCTCCTGACCAAATTTAACTTCATTTGTCCCCTTGGTGGCAGTTGAATATGAAGGAGCGGACTCCCTCAGTGCATTCTGGAAATCATACTAAAATGTAGACTTTCACGGTCGAAAATATCATGTCCATTATAATTATCCGGGCTGTTATGCCGTGGTCTGTTGATGAATTGGGAATCGAGACAGAATTCATCAACCGACCACGGCATAACAGCCCGGATAATTATAATGGACATTCTGGAAATCAGCATGAATGTCCTTTGCTTTCATACCTTTCTTTCTTTACGAAGTACTTAATCACTGCTCGTACCTTGATTTTTTTTCCCATCTTCACAAATCACTAGGTGGGAACAACATCAGAGCCATGTCACCGCCATAGCTCTCTTCAAAGAGCACTGACGTGGTACGTGTTTACAGGTAACAGTCCAGTGACTATCACGTGAACAACTTGTTGCACTAGTGCTGACTCTCGTGGTGATTCCAAGAACTTTTCAAACCACCTTTGATATCCAGCAGGGTACTTCCTTGGTCAATCAGCTATACAGTCACTTAGCTAAATTACCTGTCTACCTCCATTCCATTTCAGTCATTATTATTTCTTCCACTGCATTTTTTTTCCTCTCCCTCTCCTAGTAATTTCCACTTTAAAAGTCTATGCCTCATTGCAGTAAGTAGAAAAAAATGTAATACATATCAGCAACAAACATCGCTTTTCAGATTGGTCGCTTAATATTGAAAATCCTGGTTCATTTACCAAAAGCACTCCAGCCCTTTTTCACACTCCACCCCATTTTTACCATTCTGTTCATTTCTTTGCAGTCAATTTAAATGCAAAAACACTAATGACATGACTTCACTGCTAATTTGTACAATTTTCACACTAGAGGCAAACAGCACATTGTTTTCAACACAAATGAAGGTCATTCAAAAATGATGCATTGTTACTTCTTTGATTTCACATTTTAAGGATCTGTAAATTACTGTAAGGCCTTGGCTAGTACATGAACAGTCAAGCGGCAGGCGGCAAAGTGGTGAGTGGCATTGGCTACTGTAAAAGCGACAGAGTGATATTTTGAGTGAAACCAACTGTTTTTGGAAAAATGACTTATCGAAGGGCAGGGCAAATCACAGAATTCATTACATTATTAGGATTAGGAGAGTTTGTGGACAGTACCACCATATGTAATGAAAAAAATGATGAAACTAGGTTTTTGTTGATACAAGAACGTCTGCCTAAACATCCAATTACATACTCCAGATTATAGCTCCTGGCTTGGAAAAGTAGAGACCAGGTCTTCTAGTGCAATTGTCACCAGAAGAGAAATTTGTTGCAATGCCGAGGTATGTAAGAAAGACATTTACTAAATTGCAGACATATCATTTAAAAAAATAAGCAGTTTCTTTCCAGTTTCAGTTATATATTTATTGTTTTAAGTTATCAAAAAATTGGCCTTATTTTATAATATACATATATATGAACCATGGACCTTGCCGTTGGTGGGGAGGCTTGCGTGCCTCAGCGATACAGATAGCCGTACCGTAGGTGCAACCACAACGGAGGGGTATCTGTTGAGAGACGAGACAAACATGTGGTTCCTGAAGAGGGGCAGCAGCCTTTTCAGTAGTTGCAAGGGCAACAGTCTGGATGACTGACTGATTTGGCCTTGTAACAATAACCAAAACGGCCTTGCTGTGCTGGTACTGTGAACGGGTGAAAGCAAGGGGAAACTACGGCCGTAATTTTTCCCGAGGGCATGCAGCTTTACTGTATGATTAAATGATGATGGCGTCCTCTTGGGTAAAATATTCCGGAGGTAAAATAATCCCCCATTCGGATCTCCGGGCGGGGACTACTCAAGAGGATGTCGTTATCAGGAGAAAGAAAACTGGCGTTCTACAGATCGGAGCGTGGAATGTCAGATCCCTTAATCGGGCAGGTAGGTTAGAAAATTTAAAAAGGGAAATGGATAGGTTAAAGTTAGATATAGTGGGAATTAGTAAAGTTCGGTGGCAGGAGGAACAAGACTTCTGGTCAGGTGACTACAGGGTTATAAACACAAAGTCAAATAGGGGTAATGCAGGAGTAGGTTTAATAATGAATAGGAAAATAGGAATGCGGGTAAGCTACTACAAACAGCATAGTGAACGCATTATTGTGGCCAAGATAGATACGAATCCCACACCTACTACAGTAGTACAAGTTTATATGCCAACTAGCTCTGCAGATGACGAAGAAATTGAAGAAATGTATGATGAAATAAAAGAAATTATTCAGATAGTGAAGGGAGACGAAAATTTAATAGTCATGGGTGACTGGAATTTGAGTGTAGGAAAAGGGAGAGAAGGAAACATAGTAGGTGAATATGGATTGGGGGGAAGAAATGAAAGAGGAAGCCGCCTGGTAGAATTTTCCACAGAGCACAACTTAATCATAGCTAACACTTGGTTTAAGAATCATGATAGAAGGTTGTATACATGGAAGAACCCTGGAGATACTAAAAGGTATCAGATAGATTATATAATGGTAAGACAGAGATTTAGGAACCAGGTTTAAAATTGTAAGACATTTCCAGGGGCAGATGTGGACTCTGACCACAATGTATTGGTTATGACCTGTAGATTAAAACTGAAGAAACTGCAAAAAGGTGGGAATTTAAGGAGATGGGACCTGGATAAACTGAAAGAACCAGAGGTTGTACAGAGTTTCAGGGAGAGCATAAGGGAACAATTGACAGGAACGGGGGAAAGAAATACAATAGAAGAAGAATGGGTAGCTTTGAGGGATGAAATAGTGAAGGCAGCAGAGGATCAAGTAGGTAAAAAGACGAGAGCTAGTAGAAATCCTTGGATAACAGAAGAAATATTGTATTTAATTGATGAAAGGAGAAAATATAAAAATGCAGTAAATGAAGCAGGCAAAAAGGAATACAAACGTCTCAAAAACGAGATCGACAGGAAGTGCAAAATGGCTAAGCAGGGATGGCTAGAGGACAAATGTAAGGATGTAGAGGCTTATCTCACTAGGGGTAAGATAGATACTGCCTACAGGAAAATTAAAGAGACCTTTGGAGATAAGAGAACCACTTGTATGAACATCAAGAGTTCAGATGGAAACACAGTTCTAAGCAAAGAAGGGAAAGCAGAAAGGTGGAAGGAGTATATAGAGGGTCTATACAAGGGCGATGTACTTGAGGACAATATTATGGAAATGAAAGAGGATTTAGATGAAGATGAAATGGGAGATATGATACTGCGTGAAGAGTTTGACAGAGCACTGAAAGACCTGAGTCGAAACAAGGCCCCGGGAGTAGACAACATTCCATTAGAACTACTGACAGTCTTGGGAGAGCCAGTCCTGACAAAACTCTACCATCGGGTGAGCAAGATGTATGAGACATGTGAAATACCCTCAGACTTCAAGAAGAATATAATAATTCCAATCCCAAAGAAAGCAGGTGTTGACAGATGTGAAAATTACCGAACAATCAGTTTAACAAGCCACAGCTGCAAAATACTATCATGAATTCTTTACAGATGAATGGAAAAACTAGAAGAAGCCGACCTCGGGGAAGATTAGTTTGGATTCCGTAGAAATACTGGAACACGTGAGGCAATACTGACCTTACGACTTATCTTAGAAGAAAGATTAAGGAAAGGCAAACCTACGTTTCTAGCATTTGTAGACTTAGAGAAAGCTTTTGACAATGTTGATTGGAATACTGTCTTTCAAATTCTAAAGGTGGCAGGGGTAAAATACACGGAGCGAAAGGCTATTTACAATTTGTACAGAAACCAGATGGCAGTTATAAGAGTCGAGGGACATGAAAGGGAAGCAGTGGTTGGGAAGGGAGTAAGACAGGGTTGTAGCCTCTCCCCGGTGTTATTCAATCTGTATATTGAGCAAGTAGTAAAGGAAACAAAAGAAAAATTCGGAGTAGGTATTAAAATCCATGGAGAAGAAATAAAAACTTTGAGGTTCACCGATGACATTGTAATTCTGTCAGAGACAGCAAAGGACTTGGAAGAGCAGTTGAATGGAATGGACAGTGTCTTGAAGGGAGGATATAAGATGAACATCAACAAAAGTAAAACGAGGATAATGGAATGTAGTTGAATTAAGTCGGGTGATGTTGAGGGTATTAGATTAGGAAATGAGACACTTAAAGTAGTAAAGGAGTTTTGCTATTTGGGGAGCAAAATAACTGATGATGGTCAAAGTAGAGAGGATATAAAATGTAGACTGGCAATGGCAAGGAAAGTGTTTCTGAAGAAGAGAAATTTGTTAACTTCAAGTATAGATTTAAGTGTCAGGAAGTCATTTCTGAAAGTATTTGTATGGAGTGTAGCCATGTATGGAAGTGAAACATGGACGGTAAATAGTTTGGACAAGAAGAGAATAGAAGCTTTCGAAATGTGGTGCTACAGAAGAATGCTGAAGATTAGATGGGTAGATCACATAACTAATGAGGAAGTATTGAATAGGATTGGGGAGAAGAGAAGCTTGTGGTACAACTTGACCAGTAGAAGGGATCGGTTGGTAGGACAAGTTCTGAGGCATCAAGGGATCACCAATTTAGTATTGGAGGGCAGTGTGGAGGGTAAAAATCGTAGGGGGAGACCAAGAGATGAATACACTAAGCAGATTCAGAAGGATGTAGGTTGCAGTAGGTACTGGGAGATGAAGAAGCTTGCACAGGATAGAGTAGCATGGAGAGCTGCATCAAACCAGTCTCAGGACTGAAGACCACAACAACAACATAACCAAACTATTATACAGAATATTTAAATGCTCGAAATTTTCATGTGTTTAACGAGACAGTTTGTTTCCGAAAAGTTGTTTTCTGAATCAGTATAACTTCTGGTTGTTGATGATGACTCATAGTGTGGAGAATATTGCTGATCTGCCTTCCTCAGTTCATGTTCTTTTACAGTCTCCAATACACAACTTTCAGTTTTAGAGTGGAGCTGATGCTTTTCGAGATCATCAAATTCACATACAGAAGAAAACTTAAAAAAGAAATGATGGTCATCTTCTAATGGTTTGGCGACAAGAGCAGCGGTGCAAAACTGGATTGCGCACTTTCCTTTTCTCTTATTACAATTGATTTACTTGAAACATTCAGCCAGTCCTCTTCTCGGGATATGAGACTGCATCGATCTCCACTAGTTCTTCTCTGAAGAAATAATGCTAGTTAGAGGGTTGTTTTTTTTTTTTTTTTTTTTTTTTTTTTTTTTTTTTTTTTTTTTTTTTTTTTTTTTTTTTGTAAAAAAAAGAAACCTCTTAAAGTAACTAGGTACTCTCATAATACTTTCAGTTCTGTTCTGGTATATTTCCTTTTCCACAAGTCTCACATAAGTATACAAATTCTTGCAAGTCAATTGCATCTTTAACTGTCAGATACAATTAAGTATGTTTACAATGTGGTGTGATTAATAACCACAAGAAATTCAAAGACAGCTCTTGCTTCTAGCAAATCTAACACCCGAATTAAAAGTCTCTAGTCAAATCGTATTTCATTTGTTCATAACAATCACTATCATTACACCACCAAGGAATAATGCGTGCTTGCTCCTTGTACGCCATATACAGCTACTGTGGCGCGAGCGGCAAACACTTGTCCATCCGATTGACTGCCACGATTGCAGAATTCTCCTGATACACATCCATCCTGCACACACAAAGACTGGTGGCGCAGTAGACACAACTCCACTCTCCTACATGCATACTTAAAATATCGAGTGTTTGAGACAGTGGAAGACCGAGTATCTCTCGAATTTACCCCGAAATCCTCGAGGCACTACATATCCCTCCCCTTAACATAAACGTGCAATATTTTATACATATTCATTATGTA
This sequence comes from Schistocerca serialis cubense, assembly GCF_023864345.2. Classification (NCBI taxonomy): domain Eukaryota; kingdom Metazoa; phylum Arthropoda; class Insecta; order Orthoptera; family Acrididae; genus Schistocerca; species Schistocerca serialis. The sequence continues at coordinate 38,119,916 of NC_064642.1, forward strand.
TTTCAATATCTCCCATAACACTAATGCGCATTTTAATCAGTATACATTATATTTCTTCTAGTAATCGTGAACTTAATATCTAGCTCTTCTTTCTTTGTTTTGATAATAACCATCTGAGCATTTCACCTTCCGTTGGAGTTAGTACTTTTATGTCTAGGAATCGTGTGAACAACATTCTTGGTTTCCATTCACAAACCCCAGGTGTCATAGACACTTAATTATGTCATTCTTTGCTCTACTTCTCTGTACTGTTTTTTTCTCTAGTATATATTCATTTCATTATCAATCATACCTTGTAGTCTGGAGGTAGTCTGGGAAAATGAAAGCATTCTTTCTGATATTGATAAACATAACAATGCTAGTGGAATAGAGACTCTAAACTTACCAGAATAATCTCTACAAAATTTTGTGACTTTTGTCACGATACTTGTCTAGGAACATTAGCTACACCTTACATACGGGTTGATCCTATGGGTACCCTTTCTTCTTCCGTTTTGGCAGGTACGCCCATTTTTAATTCCTATTTTTCCTATGGTACAGGTCAATCTCCTTCTTGTTGCCTCTGCCTGCACAGTATAGGTCAGCCTTTCTTCGGTCTGCCTACCTGCCCTTTTATATCCAATACATGCTGGGTGCACCCTCCTTATCCTTCCTGAGTAGTAGGCCTCATGGTTCATTACCCTAGTTTACATCTTTATGTTCACTGTAATTAAATGTTGTCTGGAAACTAAATCTGTTTCACTCTTAACACTCACTTCTTAATACTTCATTTAATCCCCTAGAGTCCTCCATTACGCTTCCACTCCTACACTTCCAATATACACCACATATATATTATTCAATATATCATACATTTACTTATGCTGTACTTGTCCCACTATCCTACAAATCATCAGAACAAATGTTCGACTGACATTCTTGAATAATTATCACAATTAGTTCCACCTTGGCTTATGTTCACTAGTTCCTCCTTGGCTTATACTCATTAGTTCCTCCTTGGCTTATGTTCTCCATAAGTACTCACACTTCCTTCTTATGTATTTACTCACACTTCCTTCTTTTGTATCCCTGATGTGGAACTATCATAGGTTTTGCATCCTTAAGTACATATGCGATATAGAATCATTATTGTTCTTATACACATATTTCCTATATATGCATATTAATAAACATCTACACGATAGTTTTCTCTAGTAACTAGGTGATGTAGAACCGTCACAATAAACAGCCATGTGTGCATATTTCTCAATGTGCACATTCTTTCCGCTTACAACACTTGATGGTTCTTACATCATTTTTATCTGTACTTTCATTGTTTGTGTTTTCGTGTTTTGTTGTCTGTATGCATTAGTGTGTCTGTGTATCCTGATTCTTTGGCCTACTTATATGAAATAAGTTGAAGGTCATTGGAAACCACGAAAAATAAGAAGGACTTCAGTGATAGAAGTATATGAATATGTAAAGAGAGAAAGATAGACCGGTACTCAGATGAGAAGTCAGAAAGGAAAAAGTAGAAATGGTTGCTAAGATCGAAGAAGAGAAAGAAGATAGCCCCAAAGACAGGAAACCCTTCCCAACCCCCTTCCCCACGATCCCTACTTCGCTGGTTCTAGAGTGAGAAACCAGAGGAGGTATGGTGTTAAATGTCTCCTACAGAACATACATTCCCACCTTTGCCTTTGAAGTCCCGATGAAAAATCTTAGCAACCCCTATGGAATGGCAAATGGTGAAGAATCAGTCACACTTGTGGCGAGGACTGTCTGAAAGGTGTGGTGTGTGCTTGGTGTTAGTCATGCTCGTTCTTACACTACCAACCCCTTCCAAAATTAATACAAACCCTCCCCTTTACATCACGTCTCATAAAAGGTATAAAATGTTCTATAAAAATAGAAAATTGTACATTACAGTCAAGTAGCTGTTTAGTTAATCACTTTACACTATATTTTATACACACATAAAATACGCTATTCAGTTTATGTCGTCTAGACATCACTCGGTTTAAATAGTATCATCATATTATACCCTTCACTCCAATAATATTTTATTCATTTCATTTCATGTCTAGAGATCACTGTTTATCAGTGATTCTCTTAAGTTTTCTACTTTAGCGTCATATCTGGTTTTCTACATACTAAAATTATAGGATAGTTTAAGAATTCAAGAGTAGATTACAGAATAGTTTAAGATTTGAAGGGAATTTGGTGTACAAAAAAATAGCATAGAAGAAACACCGAAAACAACTAGGGATCCGACGGTCATCACTCTGCCCATTAACACAGAACGTTAACGTCCCTGGCAGACTGATGTGACTCCGCCTGGATCCCATGGATCTGATATTAACCTCACTTGAGCAAGGGCAAATCAGTACTTCTCGTTAAATTTTGAGTGAAAGTCTCCCCACAGAAAAACAATCACTACTTTACTGGGTAACACAACATCAGGTAAAGTTATTCTGTTTTCCGCTCTAATTTGGATAAGTTTGAATTCTTTCCATAAATTATCTATGCCTCTCTTAGTACCACTAAGTTCGGAAGATAAAATTGGAGACACGTCGGAGGTTACTCTCGTGGCAACTTTTCTGTCTATCATCTCTTCTAACTGTTCCTCCAGATTACTGATATTTATGATGTCTGACGTGGCTGCTTCTCTTTAAAATTTCTTTCTACGTTATCAACTCACATGTTAATGCCTGCAATTTGCAATTGGACTGTTGGTAATAATTTGTCCTGTTTCTCAACACTCTCCTTTAAGGTGTGTAATCTATGTTTTACAGCATAAAACATAACATTACAGACACTTTGAAATGATCCTAATTTTTCACCAAGTTCAGCTTCTCCATTATTATATTATCTTCAATACCGAATTCTAGTTTCCTTGCCAAATCCTGAAATTGGTTGCTCTGTGTCTTACGGAAGTCAGTGAACAGTTGGTTTACATGACTACTTAACGAACTAGGTAACTCCTCCCTCAAATCTATTTTGAAATTCTCTACTTTAGTAATTAAAGCATCAAATTCAGCCTTCAAATTTCCCATGCCTTCACGTAACTGACTAAATTCTTTACTTTGTTTATCTACTTTAGGACTTAACAATCCTAAAGTCTCATTCTGAACATACAATTTATTATTTAATTGAGTATTCACTGCATCTGATTTAAGCCTTTGAGCATTTAGCATTGTATTTAGTTCCTTTCTTAAAGAAGTATTTTGAGCAGTAAATTCTTTACTTTGTCCATCTATAATAGAATTTAATTGTAAACTCTGAGCTTCTAGATTTTTGCTTAAAGTAGTAATTTGGACGTTTACAACTGCTGAATCTGCCCGCTTGGCTTTAATTAAATTCCCTATTTCAGACCAGTCTGGCATTTCCCTAGTCACTTTAATAACAGTGGCTGGTTCTGTTAGTTGCTGTTCTTGATCCATATTCATTCTACTTTTAGATCTAGTGATCATTAAAAAAAATTCTCCTCTGAGTATAATAACTATACTAACAGTCTATTATTGAACAGTGTCCTTAACTTTACATTCAAATAATTAATGACTTTTGCTCACCCGGAGTAGAGTCTTAGGCTGCATAGCTGAGCAGGTGTGGAATCGACGCCGGTGAACAGCATGGGCACTGGCAGCGTTGAAGGTTAGTTTCAGCGTTGGTGTCGGTGAACAGATTTGTAGTCAGCACTGGTGAGCAGCAGTTGGCGCCAGTTGCTGCTAACTGCGTCCACACCCCCGCATATGGGTGAGGGCTGCTTACTCTCCACACTGGATCCTCGTCATCGAATAGGTCTCATCGTATCTCTTCTTAGTCTTAACTGTTGAGATTTTCCGCGCTACTTCTTTTGTCTGGTATTCATCAACTTTCACCCTTTTTGCCATTTATGCAGAATTCAACTCTGTGAAACAATTTCTCTGTCTTGTTACTGTTGGTCGCTATGCAACTCACAATATATTCTTATCTGGATTTCGTTTTAAAATTCCTCTTCCTTTGAGTCCTGATCACATCGGTCACCACGTTCTAACGATTTGGTGACAAGAGAAGCGGTGCAAAACTAGATTGCGCACTTTCCTTTTCTCTTGTTGCAATTGACTTACTTGAAACATTCAGCTGATCCTCTTCTCTGGATATGCAGCTGCGTCGATCTCCACAACTTCCTCTCTGAAGAAATAATGCTGGTTAGAGGGATATTAAAAAAAAAAAAAAAAAGATTCTGTCACTCTCTCTCTCTGCTCTTGAAATAACTATGTACTCTCATAATACTTTCAGTTCAGTTCTGGTATATTTCCATTTCCACAAGTCTCACATAAGTATACAAATTCTTGCAAGTCAATTGTGTCTTTAACAGTCAGATACAATTAAGTATATTTACAATGTGGTGAGTTTAATAACCACCAGAAATTCAAAGACTGTTCTTGCTTCTAGCAAGTCTAACACCCGAATTAAAAGTCTCTAGTCAAATCATATTTCATTTGTTCGTTCATAACAATCACATTCATTACACTGTCAAGGAATAACGCATGCTTGCTCCTTGTACGTCACATACAGCTTCTGTGGCGTGAGCGGCAAACACTTGTCTGCCCCGATCGACCACCACGAATGGAGTATTCTCCCAATATATGTCCATCCTGCACACATAAAAAACGGTTGCGTGGTAGACACATCTCCACTCTCCCACACTCATGCTTAAAATATCGAGTGTTCGAGACGGTGGAAGACCAAGTGTCCCTAGAATTTACCTTGAAATTCTCGAGGCACTACAATCCCCCATAGCATCTGTTTGTTTCCCATATTTAAAATAGAATTTTTCCCGTTTCAACATATACTTTTCCAATCTTTTTTCCATATGCTATTCTCAGAATGGTGTGGTGTGGAAAACCTACTGTCATCTTCAGGACAGGAAGCCATTGTGCCCTGTTGCATGTTAGGTTGCGTGACATCGGCTTCAGTGATTTTGCTACCTATGTCAGTCACTGAAGGGAGACATAAGGTTTCTTACCATTGGGCTCTGAAGAGCAACATCCCTGTTGATTTCCATGAGAATTGCTTATTTCCACTCTTTGTGTGGGGGGACTGAAAGCAGAACTAGATTTAGATTGCAGAGTTTGCATATTCTTCCTGAACATAACTTTCAGGTTTTTCCATTCCTTTCAAGATTCATCCCTAGATAAAAGAGAATTTGTATTGTTAAAACAAAAAAAAAATATTATTGATGATATCTATACCTAAGTGTACATTGAAAATAATATATTTCTGCTATTTTTTAAATGCTTATAATGGAAAGACATAAACAAACAGGATTGGCTCTTATAGTGCTGGTAATGTCAAAACTTTTAATTAATTAGGCTTTTACATTAAAATTTAAAAATATAAATTATTCCTTTAATTACATTATAGTTAATTAATTTTAACTATCTTAATTAAATTATTTGTTACCAAAGGATTTTGTTCTCTTTTCTGTCAGGTTTTTGGCAGCAAGGACCACTTTTAGGCTCAATTCACATAGAAATGGCACAGTGTGGACATCTGACAGGGTTGTGGCACTGTTTTGCGCCATCTTCATGTTAACATATAGAGCAACTCACAGAGATGCTGTGGTGGGGACACAACACTTCTTGATTCACTTGACGTCTATTTGATGCCACAAGTGGCGCACTGAACTGGCAGGTGGCGAAGATGTGCAAGTGGCACACTGCTGTTTTCATTAATTTGAAGTCATGATGTGCCTCAAAAAATTATTTTAGATAAATGAAGCAAAGCTACATCCATCTCTGTAGATAATTTCTTTGTAAAACTTTTCCGCTGTGTAGTCTTTCTCATTTGATTTTGAGGAAATCATTCGGAAAAATGAGATATTCTTCTTTCCTCTTCTAGTCTGGCATCACAGCTTGATAGTGAATTGGTTTTATTTTTGTTATTGCCCATAGTTATCGTGATACTTCCCGAATAAGTAAACCACCAGGCATATTTATAAAAGTTGGCAGTGAAGAACGTAGTCACTGGCCAGTTTGCATTTGGTGGGTTTTAGGACATACGTTGCTGCATATGAAATATGATTATATAGCTAACATATCAAAATTGTTTTCAATGGTGGGAGGAGAGAGAGATTTCTTTGCACTCCCGAGTAAACAAGTGACACATTTTGATGTTCAGCCGTGATGAGCTACGATGCGCCACACTTAACATTATGGCTGCACCCTATGTGGATTTGTGGCTTGTGTTTCTCTTTCATATGTGGTTTATGAAGTCAGTTACAATCACATTTGAAGTTAATATTTCATTAAGAGTTATTTCATTTTAATATTAGAGGTAGGGAATCATAGATTCAATGGTGGTGTTAGCTATATGCTGTGTACATACAAAAGGCTACCCAAAAGAAACGGAACAAATTTTTTGGTGGGCAGAGCATATGTAGTACCACATTTTGACACTAGGAGCACATTGAGCGAACATTCCAGAGGCAGTAAGCAGAGTGCCATCGCTGAAGTATGTCAGGACTAGTTTCAGCTGAGTTAATAGTGTCAACTGTTTTGGGTAATTGTTGTTTTTGCAATGGCTGATTTTCTTGAAAGAATACAAACTCTTGCAATGTTATAAATGATGTACGGTGACAATTCTATGGGGAAAACTCAAGGGTCTGAGTGGTTTTCCTGTTTCAAAAATGGTGAAATGTCAGTTGATGACAAACTTCATTCTGGTCATCCTTCCACGGCCCGAACACATGAAAACATTGGAAACATTCACCCAATCATCAACAAAGATCAACAACTTGTAACACTTATATCAATTACGAGTAGGTTTATTTTGAGTAACTGTGCATCTGCAATTTATGAAGTGTGCATTCTGTGCTGTTTGAACTCCTTGATGTATGGCAAGAAAATCAGAGTTTTGTAATGTAAATATGAAAAAAGCAAAAGAATTTGTTGAAATTTTAAATTATTATAATATTATTATGTTTATGAAAGAATTATGTTTGTTAAAAGCTGATTCATGCTTAGGGTACTTGTATTTGTTACATGTAAACACTGTAGGGAAGTTCCTCCGCAATGAAAGTGGCATGGCGCGATATAAAAGGTGGGTTTGGCAGTTAAACTGAGTGAACGGCACACATTGTGTGGCTAGCCTTAGCACAGTACGCTTTGGCAGTGGTAACAGAGGCAATTGGAAGCTGTATTAGAAGGGATTAGCTCGGATGTGGGTCTGGCTGTTACTTGGTATTTCCGGAATAATGGAATGGCTCTAATATGTTGAAAATCTGATGCCAAGAAGAGATTTTATAGAGCATGCACACATCAAGAGTCGTGAGTAGAGTGAGCAGCCATGTCGCCTGCCACTAATCTTCGCCACTGCTTCACAGACTTCATACATTCAGTTACGTAATGTATATTGGCATGGACTAGTTAATTTGTGTGTTGTTTCAATAATAATCACATAAAACGTCAATTTGTGTTTGAAACCGTAACGTCAATCTTGATCACGGACCTACGCAGGGTCCTCATCTAAGTGTTACTAAAACCGAGTATCCTGATTTAAATGAACAACTGTGACATTCACGTGTTTAAAAGTGATTTTTCGTCTAAAGTAAAAGGAGCAGCAAAAGTTAAAGTAAGAGTAAAATTTGGATGCTGCTAGTAGGACTGTGAAGGGACATAGTTGGAACAGGGTAGGGTCTCAAGCTGCAGTCAGGAGGGTTTAGGGGGCGTGGGGGAGGGTGGAAAAGGAGAGAAGTAGAAAAGGGAAAAGAAAACTTGTTGGGCGTGTTCGTGGAATATAAGGCTGTGTAGTGCTGGAGTGGGAGCAAGGAAAGGAATAGCTGGGTGAAGAGTCCATTAAATTTCGGGCATGCAGCCGAACAAATAAAACTACCTCCACTGATATTTTGGCCGCATATCGTATGGCCATCCTCAGAGTGAGTTACAAGACTGATGACAAGGAGCCAACTGCGGCCTTATATGCTCCACCGCGGCAGTACTGCGCATGTGGGTCACAGATGCTGTTCGGCGGCAAAGAAGTACGCTTACACATGCGCCGCCTGTGGCGAAGGCGAACTGACATTCCATTTGCTTATCAATGTATGTTTGGTGGCGGTGACACCATGACGGCTTCTCTGCAGTTTAATTACTCGAAGAGCCGGATTGCATGCTTTGTCCAAATTAAAACCTTTATCTCTGTTTATTAAATTATTAGGTAATCTAATCTCTATAGCTTCCTTGAAGATAGAATCCCAAAAGGGAGAGGTGGATGTTAAAATCTTCACATCACTGTAATTCATGGAATGCCCCGTATCAATACAATTTCGGCCACAGGTGAATTGTCTGGCTGTGATAAGCGTGTGTATCTTCGATACTCCACACATATCTCACGAACGGTGTCAGTTGTTTGACTTATGTATGACTTCTCACAATTTCCGCAAGGAATCTGATACACACCTGCTTTACGAAGCAGTAAATCATCCTTTACAGAGCCGAGTAAAGCTACAATCTTAGTGGGTGGCTGGAAGATTACCTTAACACAAACTTTCTCAAGAATACAGCCTATCTCCAAGGAAGGCGCACCCATATAAGGCAAAAATGCCCTTGATCTGAAGGAATCACTATCCTCTCCCCCATCACATGCCTGCATTCTAGGTTTTACATTGAATGCTCTATGAATTTGTTGTGAAGTAAATCCATTCCCTTTAAAAATGCTCTTGAGGTATGAGAGCTGCTCTTGCAAATTATCTTTATCAGGTATACAGTGCGGTCTATGCACTAAGGTCTTAAGGTCACCTATGGCCTGTGAAGTGTAATCACAGCTACTGGCATGCAGATATAGATTTGTGTGTGTTGGTTTCCGAATTACGATATGTCCTAATGTGCCATCATCTTTATGGCAAACGACAACATCCAAAAAGGGGAGGCAGCTGTCTTTTTCTATTTCCACAGTAAATTTTATACTAGCATGGATAGAATTCAAATGCTCAAGAAATAAATGTAATTCATCCATCCTGTGCCGCCATACCACAAATGTGTCGTCCACATACCTCCAGAAGACCGTTGGTTTAAAACTTGCTGAGTCCAGTGCCTTGTCCTCGAAGACTTCCATGAATAAATTAGCTACCAGTGGGGAGAGGGGGCTTCCCATAGCAATGCCAACAATCTGCTCATAAAATTCACCATTAAACTGAAAATGAGAATGATAAAAGCACATGTTCAAATAAGGCCGTAATGTTCTTATCAAAATGTTGGCCAATAACAGATAAAGAGTCCTTTAAAGGTACCTTGGTGTATAATGATACCACGTCAGAACTAAGAAGCACATCCATACTATTTAGCCTGACATTGAAAAGTCTCTGAATAAAATCCATAGAATTACTGAATGTGGTGACTACATTTTCCTACCAGTGGTTTTTAATAAGGAAGCTAAGTATTTGGTAGGAAAATATGTTGGTGAACCAATAGTGTTCATTATAGGCCTCATAGACAACTCCTGTAGACGCTCATCCTTATCCATCTTCTGAGCGTTAGGAAGCGCATAAAATCTCGGCAGTACTGCACCTCTCACTTTTAAACTTATTATGGCTTCCTTTGGTAGTGATAAAGCATTCAGAAAGGCAGCTGTCCATATTCTCACCTTATTGGCAGGATCTTTGTTAATCTTCCGGTATGCACCAGAACGAAGTAGACCACATATTTTTTTCTTGTAGACTTCCTGAGGCAAAAGGATGGTAGCATTACCTTTATCAGCACGCAGGACGACTGTGTCAGTATCCTCACGCAGCTTTCGTTTCGCACATGTTTCTTCCTTGGAAACATTACTTCTTTGTGGACGAGGTTTCATAATTGCTCGGCAGGTTTCACGTATGATTTCTTCAGCAGAATCATGTGATAGCGGTCGGACAGCCTCTTCAATGGCACTGATGAAAGATGATATCTGCAAAGTCTTTGGAGTAGGGGCAAAATTTAGCCCTTTACTTAAGACAGCCAACGTAGCTTTGTCCAGAATCTTAGCAGTCAAATTTATGACAGGACACTGAATAACAGAGTCCACCTGAGAAGGCTGGTCCAATCGGCTGTACTTGGCAATCTGTCTTTTTGTAGCCACTTTGCGGACCCAGTCAGACCTAGCCCATGTCGTACCATCAATTCAGTCTCATGAGTCAGGAGAGAAAACAGCTGCTACCTTCAAATGCAGATTCGCGTATCGATGTATGTTCAGCGGCGGTGACATCATGACGACTTCTCTGCAGTTTAATTACCCCAAGAGCCAGATTCCATGCTTTATCCAAATTAAAACCATTATCTCTATTTTTCAAATTATTGGCTAATCTAATCTCCATAGCTCCCCTAAAGACAGAATCCCAAAAGTAAAAAGTGGATGCTAAAATCTTCAAATCACTGTAATTCATGGAATACCCTCAATCCATATAATGTTCGGCCACAGCTGACTTGTCTGGCTGTGATAAACGTGTGTATCTTTGATGCTCCACACATCTCTCTTGAAAGGTGCGAGTTGTTTGACCTATGTATGACTCCTCACAATTTTCGCAAGGAATCTGATACACACCTGCTTTATGAAGCAGCATCCTTTACATAGTCGAGTAAAGCTGCACATCTTTGTGGGTGACTGGAAGATCACCTTAACACAGTGTTTCTCAAGAATACAGCCTATCTTCAAAGAAAGTGCACCCATATAGGGCAAAAACGCCCTTGATCTGAAGGAATCACCATCTGCTCCACTATCACAGGCCTGCATTCTAGGTTTTACATTGAATGCTCTATGAATTTGTTGTGAAGAAAATCCATTCCCTTTAAAAATGCTCTTGAGGTATGAGAGCTGCTCTTGCAAATTATCTTTATCAGGTATACAGTGCAGTCTATGCACTAAGGTCTTAAGGTCACCTATGGCCTGTGAAGTGTACTCACAGCTACTGGCATGCAGATATAGATTTGTGTGTTGGTTTCCTAATTACGGTATGTCCTAATGTGCCATCATCTTTACGGCAAACGACAACATCCAAAAAGGGGGGGCAGCAGTCTTTTTCTATTTCCATAGTAAATTTTATACTAGCATGGATAGAATTCAAATGCTCAAGAAATAAATGTAATTCATCCATCCTGTGCCGCCATACCACAAATGTGTCGTCCACATACCTCCAGAAGACCGTTGGTTTAAAACTTGCTGAGTCCAGTGCCTTGTCCTCGAAGTCTTCCATGAATAAATTAGCTACCAGTGGGGAGAGGGGGCTTCCCATAGCAATGCCAACAATCTGCTCATAAAATTCACCATTAAACTGAAAATGAGAATGATAAAAGCACATGTTCAAATAAGGCCGTAATGTTCTTATCAAAATGTTGGCCAATAACAGATAAAGAGTCCTTTAAAGGTACCTTGGTGTATAATGATACCGCGTCAGAACTAAGAAGCACATCCATACTATTTAGCCTGACATTGAAAAGTCTCTGAATAAAATCCATAGAATTACTGAATGTGGTGACTACATTTTCCTACCAGTGGTTTTTAATAAGGAAGCTAAGTATTTGGCAGGAAAATATGTTGGTGAACCAATAGTGTTCATTATAGGCCTCATAGACAACTCCTGTAGACGCTCATCCTTATCCATCTTTTGAGCGTTAGGAAGCGCATAAAATCTCGGCAGTACTGCACCTCTCACTTTTAAACTTATTATGGCTTCCTTTGGTAGTGATAAAGCATTCAGAAAGGCAGCTGTCCATATTCTCACCTTATTGGCAGGATCTTTGTTAATCTTCTGGTATGAACCAGAACAAAGTAGACCACATATCTTTTCCTTGTAGACTTCCTGAGGCAAAAGGGACGGTAGCATTACTTTTATCTGCATGCAGGACGACTGTGTCAGAATCCTCATGCAGCTTTCATTTCACATATGTTTCTTCCTTGGAAACATTACTTCTTTGTGGATGATGTTTCATAATTGCTCGGCAGGTTTCACATTTGATTTCTTGAGCAGAATCCTCTGATAGTGGTCGAACAGCTTCTTCAGTGGCCCTGATGAAAGATGATTTTGGCAAAGTCTTTGGAGCAGGGGCAAAATTTAGTCCTTTATTTAAGACAGATAACATAGCTTTGTCCGTGTCCTTACTGGTCAAATTTATGACAGGACGTCGAATAACAGAGTCCACCTGAGAAGGCTGGTCCAATTGGCTGTACCTGGTAATCTGTCTTTTTGTAGCTACTTGACGAACCTAGTCGTACTTAGCCCGTGTTGTGCCATAAATCCATTCCCATGAGTCAGGAGATAAAACAGATGATACCTTCAAATGCAGATGAGACAGGCATTCAGAAACAATGTCCAACTTCTGACGAGTAAAATGAATTCTTTCTCTGATAATAGCAGAACCACCCCTATGCAAATTTCTATTTACTGCAGTGTTATTAACGAAGTGAAACAACCTTGCAAATTTTGGGAAACTCTATGGTCCCAGCACTTCAGTAAGAAACTCAAGGAGCTCAATAGGCTTGCACTCTGGTGTCGTAATTTGCCCAAACTATGGACCCATGAAACAATCTCCTTCTCGAGAGGTACTTGTGCATTTTCAACTTTTCGCGACATAATGAATAGTCTATAAAAGTTTGGACGAGCAGACACACAAATAAAAATTTCTTCACAGATATTTCGATCACCTATCATCTGGCCATCCTCAGAGAGAGTCACAAGACTGACGACAAGATGCCAAGCGTGGCCTTATATGCACCACCGCAGCGGTACTGCACATGCGGGTCACAGATGCTGGACAGCGGCAAAGAAATACTCTTACACATGCGCCACCTGTGGCGAAGGCATACTGACATTCGATTCGCTTATGGATTTTCTTTGAAACAAATTTGCAGAGCATTCAATGTAAAACCTAGAATGCAGGCAGGTGATGAGGAAGAAGACAGTAATTTCTTCAGATCAAGTGCATTTTTTCTCTATGTGGGTACTCTTTCCTCGAAGATAGGCTGTATTCTTGAGAAACACCGTGTTAAGTTGGTCTTCTGGCAACCCACGAAGATTGCAGCTTTACCCAGCTCTGTAAAGGATGATTTATTGCCTCATAAAGTGGGTGTGTATCAGATCCCTTGTGGAAATTGTGAGGAGTCATACATACGTCAAACAACTCACACTGTTCATGAGATATGTGTGGAGCCTCGAAGATACATGCTTATCACAGCCAGACAATTCACCTGTGGCCGAAATTGTATTGAACGGGGCATTCCATGAATTACAGTGACGTGAAGATTTTAACATCCACCTGTTCCTTTTGGGGTTCTGTCTTCAAGGAAGCTATAGAGACTAGTTGTGGTCTTCAGTCCTGAGACTGGTTTGATGCAGCTCTCCATGCTACTCTATCCTGTGCAAGCTTCTTCATCTCCCAGCACCTACTGCAACCTACATCCTTCTGAATCTGCTTAGTGTATTCATCTCTTGGTCTCCCTCTACGATTTTTACCCTCCACGCTGCCCTCCAATACTAAATTGGTGATCCCATGTTGGACAGCGTGCCCATCATCCAGTTGGTCTTGCTGTTTCTTAGCCACAGTTTGTCGTTGGCCATTCATGCGGTCAGACAGCTTGTTGATTGTCATGTCCACATAGAATACATCACAGTGGTTACAGCTTAGTGTGTAGATCACGTGACTGCTTTCACAGGCAGCCCTGCCTTTGATAATACAGGTGATGCGTGTGACCAGGCTGGAGTAGCTGGTGGTGGGAGGACGTATGGTGCAGGTGTTGCAAAGTTGGTCCAGTGTTTTGGTAGTGGAAAGTCACAAGGTGAGTACTTCTTTGTGTACTCACCCTCAGTCCACATCACGAAGATTTTGTCAGTGATTCTGAACCAGGTGAGGTATTTGGGACTCTAGGTGGCCCATGTAGGCATTGATAGTGATGAGCAGGGCACCGTGTGATAAAGGAACAGCAACTGTGGAGAATCGGTGGAGGAGATAGTTGTCTTTTATATAGGATGGTAGGTTACAGATAGTAGGCAGAAGGTGTTGCTCCTAAAGAGAAAATCTCTTGTGTCATGCACCAACTTCTGCTGGTCACTGTGACTAACTATATCCTCACCAACAACTATTTCACCTTTGAACACATCATTTACAATCAAATATGTGGTATAGCAATGGGCACTTGCAAGGCACCATTCTGTGCCAACCTATTCATGGGTCATCTAGAGGAATGCTTCCTAACCACCCAGAGCCCCAAACCTCTCAGATGGTTCAGATTCGTTGATGATATCTTCGTGATCTGGAATGAGTGTGGGAGCACTCTATCCACATTCCTCCAGAGCCTCAACAGCTTCTCCCCTGTTCGCTTCACCTGGCCCCCCTCAACCCAACAACCCATCACTCTCAATGTAGACCTCCACCTCAAAGATGGTTTCACCAATGCTTCCATCTATATCAAATGTACCAACCACCAGCAATATCTCTACTTCGACAACTGCCACTCATTCCATACCAAGAAGTCCCTTTGATACATCCTAACCACCCGTGGCCATCACATCTGTAGTGATGAGCAGTCCCTCTCCAAATGTATCAAGGGTCTCACTGAGGTCTTCACATACTGAAATTACCCTCCCAACCATATCTCCTGTGTCTTGTCTCTGCAGTCATCGATCACCTCCCACATTTCTACTGTCCGGCCGCAAAGGAGCACTCACCTTGTGACTCAGTACCACCCAGGACTGGAGTAACTGAATCACATTCTCTGCCAGTATTTCAACTACCTCTAGTCGTGGTGTGAAATGTGGAATATCCTTGTCCATCCCTATTTCAGCCTGCTCCAAACCCCTTGCTTCGTGGCTCAAATCTCTGTAATAACTAGGTGCAAGACCTGTCCCATACATACTCCCACAATTGCCTACTCTAGTCCAGTCGCAGGCACTACCTATCCTATCCAGCCCCTCCCACTGGAGGTTCGAGTCCTCCCTCAGGCATGGGTGTGTGTGTGTGTTGTTCTTAGTATAAGTTAGTTCAAGCAGTGCATAACTCTAGGGACCAATGACCTCAGCAATTTGGTCCCTTAGGAATTCACACACATTTGAACAATCCTATCAAAAGCAGATCTGCCTCAGTAAGCAGTCATGTACTTGTGTGAATGTGCATGGTTTTGTACTTGAGAAATTCCTTTGGGCAAAAGCTTAAATACATAGCAGTCTTTTTGTTGTGCGTGCCTATGACTCAACATCTCTTGTACATGGTGATTAGCAATATGTTCTTTTCATAATATTGTCATTATTCCATCCTGGATTTTTCATTGTTATAAACTAAAGTATTTTGCATTCTGGATGTTGTATGTTAACTTATTTGCTTATCTATTTTATGTTTACATATTTGGCCTTTCTTGATGCAGGCAGTATAGATATGAGGTAAAATGCCATTTGGCATTTTTTGTGATAGTTATTATACAATTACTTCAATTACCTTTGAAAAACTAGCATTATCTTTTTTATTTTCCTGGATGAATACCTTGAATTTTTGCTGCAGTTACAACATTGTGTTGCTGAAACACTCATGGTTTTTCCGTGTTACTTACTGCTGAAATTGAAACCTTATTTCGAGAACATACAACACATGTCAAAATGCACAATCTTAACTGGCATACATATCTGCACAAGCAGCTGCAGAAGATACGGAAAAAGTTAACACTATTTCTGTTGTAGTTGCACTAGACATGTACAGTCAGCATTTCTTGTCCACAGTCAATGGATTTTCTAGACATACATGCAAATCTACTATTCACTTGGTATATGCTCATAGAAATTCTATCTTTCAGCTGGGATATATCATCACGTGACATGTAAGGCTTGGCACATTTTAGTGGCAGAATTTTATCACATAAGATAGGGAAAACTGTAACGGTATCTGACAGCAGATGTCTTTTCCCAGCACCTCCAGCGTATTTGCAATCCTGTTGTGACTTCACATTAGTATGGTAGCAATGGCAGATATACTCAGTTATTTTGACTGGGCCTCTGTACAAACCATGGTCTAACGCACTAAGATCCCTAAAATTCTCTGGTTCCATCTTGCACAGAAGCAATCCGCTGCCCTTAGCATTGGCAATGACTGGAATCCTGTTTTCTGGGTGAAAGGAAATTTATTCCTCTCTATAAGGGCAAAATCTCTACCACATGGTAGAAAACTGTGCCCTGTAATGAGGAATTTCTTGACAACAGCATGAAATATTTACAGATGATGAGATTTTGGGAAGTGTCATAATATATTTGGATATCTCTCACAAAATCAGCACTGCTTTGGCTTCAAATGAAAATCTTATGAAAAACAGGAATCATAAACATCCCAGCTTAATTTTTTTTCTCTAAATGCTGTCCTCCACTTTGTCTGACACAATATAGGAACACTTTTGAGACATTTTGTAAAAATTGGAAGCATTCGGGATACATGTTCAGTTCTTTCATTATGTTGAGTGTGCCATATTTCTTGGCTGTTTTCAACAATAACGGATGTAGCAGCGTAACTGCCCCATGTCTCTCTGTTTCAGTTTGAATTGCTCATGTCCCGGGTGCGCCACGTTCCTGACTCACTACCTCCAGGCGTCTGTGCCACACCATCTCTATGTGAATTGGACTTTAGGTGTGTAGCATTTGTATTTAAACTTGGAAGATGTACTGTTGGCTTGGTAGTTTGTGATACATGTTCAGCAATTACGCTAGAATTTGTATGTCCGCCTCAAGAATGTAGCAGTCAGTATTTTCGTTAAATTTTCAAACTGCATTGGAGTGATATAGATGGGCGCCATTGTGAACTTAAAATATCCACCACATAGTAGATCGAGCTATTCCAACTATCTGAAATAATTTTCTGTAGTTCTAATATGTGTTACTGATGCCTATAAAAAGCTTTTGGTCATTGATGTAGGCACTAAGAGGCAAAAAAGGTGATTACAAAATTTTTATGGCCTATGAATTGCCAAGACAGCTGGAAAACAAAAAATTTAATGTACCTCCCCAAAAAGTCTTACCAAATAGCAATGTTTCAGAACCACATGTTCTCACTGGAGATTAATCCTTCCCATGGAAACTGTAGTTTCTGCATCATTTCCAGCTAAACATATAAAGGCATACCAAGAAAACTTAAATACTAGTCTACCAAAAGCTAGGAAAACCACTGAATGTGATTTTGGGATTTTCCAGACAAAATGGCAAGTTTTAGGAGTACCAAACATATCAAAAGTAAACAAGCCTGTACCAACTGCTTGCATGTTGAATAATTTTAGTGACAGGCATCATGGCATTAAGAACGTAGACTGCATATCATTTTACTGTTAAGCGATTGTGAAGTCTGTCGGATCCCATTCCAGATCAGTATGGAAGCCCAACTGCAGAAAAAATATAAATCAGTTTATGACCATTTTTAATCAATAGCCATTATCCTTTGGTAATTAAAGGTAGCTTATTTCAATGTAACAATAATATTTTCACAGAAGGAGCTGAGTAGCTCCTTGGTGTAGTGGTTATGATACTAAACTATTGCATGGAGGGTCGTGAGTTCAAAACTCACCTGGACTGTACAATTTTAATTTCTATATTCGGTTCAAATACATTCTAGAAGTATCCACAAATGTCAAGAATCATTGTACTGGAATGTTCTGTAGCTGCATATATACTGTATGTGTTCTAGTCAGAGGCAGTTCGCTCTGCGCTCTTGTATGTGCAAGTGCTGAATAGTCCTTCGTTAAGTGAAGTTAGTTTTTGTCATTCATCTAATTACACCTTCTTCTATGTGACATTATTCTGGTGGAGATGCTGAGTATTGGAATTTGTGATAGTGCACATTATTGACTACACAGTGGCTCCCATCAGGCCACGACAGAGCCGCCATTTACGTGGCGAGAAACCCGAGTTTGAGCTATATTCAACAGATCGCAATCTATCGGAAACAGAAGAAGAAGAGGACATTATGATGACAGCAACTGTGTGCCACCACATGATGATATCCTGACATAACCTAATGGAAGCTATAGGTTTTACATATACAGGATGGTCAGAAACAGTTTGAGAAGCTTATAAGTGTGTTTGAGTATGGCTATGCTTGGAAATAATTGTTAAGGGAAAAAATATATACATTGTGCCATTTCTGTGTTAATTAGCACTGAAGGTAGCCAGTCAGGCTTGAGAGTGCAAATTCAAGTTGGCCACCAGAGACAGTTCCACCAAACGTGTATTTTGTTTGGTTTCCTAAAACTGAACAAGAGAGTAATATGAGAACTGTGTATGGGATAGTAGTAAGAATAGAACCCAAGCCAAAGGCTCACCTGTCTTGTGCACTATCATCAGCATTATGAGAACAAGTGACACTGACTGTGCTGCCCGCATCTCGTGGTCATGCGGTAGCGTTCTCGCTTCCCACGCCCGGGTTCGATTCCCGGCGGGGTCAGGGATTTTCTCTACCTCGTGATGGCTGGGTGTTGTGTGATGTCCTTAGGTTAGTTAGGTTTAAGTAGTTCTAAGTTCTAGGGGACTGATGACCATAGATGTTAAGTCCCATAGTGCTCAGAGCCATTTGAACCATTTTTGACACTGACTGTAGCTGGTGGGCCACTTCAATTTGCACGCTGCGAAGAGCACAATGTAGTGTTTAAACAATTATTTCTCAGCACAATGTGCCCTGCAACACCCTTTCAAGTGTTTCTGGCTATTTGTGACCTTCCTGTACATTCTTTAGCATACTAACATAGATGGAATCAACGTTTTGTTTGTTTAGGGGTGTTAGTGCACATTTAATTGAAAATAGGTCAAAAGTTTTTTTCAGAATACATGTATCCTAGCCAAAAACTGGTAGTTCTTATTTGTTGTTCCATTTTATCCACTTCTAAAGCCAGCTTGTTTCTTTCCCTTGATTAATCCAACTTCTTTTTCCTATATGGTAGACAATGATTTTAATGAATATTTTGTACATTACAGAAAAGAAATATTGTTCCAGTTTCAGCTGTAAATAATATTGCAGGTTTCCTTTGTATTATTTTGCTTCAGATTTAGCCCTCAAATGCCTCGACAACCGCGAGGCCACCGGCGGACACAGCAGAGGTTTATCTCTGACCCTTCATGCCCATCAGCAGCCACACACTCCTTTGTGTTTGGTACAGTACATGTTTCGATGGTGTGTAAAACTGCAAAAAAACAAAGTTCAAACACTGAACAAGATGTACCCTATTTCCTGTACACCAGCTTAAACTCAATCAAGTAATATTAATTATTGCACTTTATACTGTAAGAAACATAGTGTAGTATGTGGCCACTGGGAGGCACACCCATGACTTTGGGCATCAACCTCTGTAGTGGCCAGCAGCAGCCTCATGGCAGTCAGTATGCAGAGGGGTCCAAAAAAATGTATCCACTGTTTAAAAGTCCATAACTGGCAAACTAATTGACGGAGTTGTCTCATCTTTGGCAGTGTAATAGTTTGTAGTTCCGGCAGTCGCCACATGAGTGTTGTATTGCTTTGTCAGATGAAAGTCGCCAGATAGTCAGTGTTTCGTTCTTAGTTGCACCTAGTTACTCGAGTAAACATGGCTGGCGCAAGTTAATGAGGTTCAACGGCAATCTCAGATGTCTGTGAGACAGTGTGCCCGTGAAACTGGAGTGAGTCGCTCAAATGTTTGGCGAATTTTGAAGACAGCAAAGTGGAAGTGCTACATCCCACGATTGCTACACACAATGAACGAGGGCGACCCAGATCGTAGAATGGAGTACTGCGAGTGGTTTACTAACATGGTGCGCAATGATGAAGAGTTTGCAGAGATGATTGTGTGGTTTGATGAGGCACAGTTCAAACTCAATGGTACAGTAAATTGCCACAATTGCATCTACTGGGCTGCCAAAAATCTGAACCCCCATGTAGACAAAGCCGTGAATTTGGCAGGAGTAAATGTGTGGTGTGGGTTGTCTTTCTGGGGCCTGATTGAGCCATTCTTCTTTGATGGCACAGTTACCAGTGAGGTGTACCTTCAGACATCCATTTTACCTGCCATCCGAGACTTGTATGGAGACGGAAGAGTTTACTTTCAACAAGATGGTGCCCCAGCCCACTACCAAAATCGTGTTAGGGCACCAGGAAGATGGATAGGCCGTAGAGGTGGTGTAGAGTACACCTTCACCAAAAGTGAGACAACTCGGTCAACTAGTTTGCAAATTATGGGTTTTTAAACAGTGGATACATTTTGTTGGACCCCTCTGTATTAAACAAGTATTTTTCATCTGTTACTCTGCCTCAGCGGGTAGTTTCCCATAATGCCGGCTGGCACAGTCACACCGTGAGCCTCCTCACTTATTAGAATGTTTCTTTGTTGGTTTCAGTGAGGACATAACCTAACCTAACCAAACTGAAGTGCACTGGTATCTAATAGAATACCGTATTTACTCGAGTCTAAGCCGCACTCGAATCTAAGTCGCACCTGAAAAATGAGACTCGAAATAAAGGAAAAAAATTTCCCGACTCTAAGCCGCACCTGAAATTTGGGACACGAAATTCAAGGGGAGAGAAAAGTTTTAGGCCGCATCTCCAAATCGAAACAAAGTTGGTCCACTGTAATATGAGACAATTTAGGCCGAATGAATGACAATACAGCTACAGTAGTTCGGTTCGAGTCGTAAGCTTAGCAGTTAAGCTTTACCAGGTAGCCATTGCTATGCGTCAGGCGCTCTGTCCGTATTTATACGGGTACCCTTCCTTTTTCACGTGCTTCATATCGTTTGAATTGATTGCTTATTTTTCTTTGATCTGATAAGCGCAGTTTTCTTTGTTATAGGTGTTTACGTCACTCTACGCTGAAAATGCATTACTGTACTGTGTCATGCATTGTTTGTCGTACTCTGATACTGCGTGTTTACGGCCTGTCGCCGATCGCGGCATGGCTTGCTTTTGTGCGCGCTACCACCGCTTACAAATAAAAAAAAAAAAAGAGAGAGAGAGAGGAATCGTCTCATTAGCGAAACAATGGCAAGAGACTGCTACTTGTTGTTACTTACACTGCTGCTTTCTTTGATAATGATCAACAAGAACCAAATAATAGACTGCGTATGATAGAAGATGTTCTGAACGAGAGTTTAGCGAAAATTTTTCTCCGTTTTAAAATCTTTGCAGGCGCCTCTTTAGTACATTACATTCTGCACAGAAATTAGAGTCATCTTAGATTTAAAAATCTAGTCAATTGCCTCGCTTCATTTCTGACTGTGTCACTGTTTAGCATAAGAATAATACGAATATAAACATGACATGATATGTATATTCTTCCGCGTTTGCTGTTGTCTCACTCTAGTTTTGTGGTTTATTACGCAGACAGGATTTAAATGAGATAGCAGCAAACACGAAACAATACATGGAAAAATGTTTATATTCGTATTATTCTTATGGTGACGAGAATACTGCATGTGATTCACAATTTATAAAAGTTCCTATTAGCAACCATCTCTTCTCACAGATAGGAAAAAATTCAGAACGTAGAGTTGGCCATATTGACAAACATTCTTGCCAGTCGGGTTTTTGTAGTACATTGAAATGCTGCTACATTCGAAGATGAACAATACGGAATTTGTATTTACTTCGTTGGATAATGTATGAAAATGCAATGGTCGAAACTCGGCGCGAGGAAAAAAGCTCGTCTTCCACCTTTTTTTTTTAAATTTATTTACTGACGCAGAGGTTTTGGCGCCAGTATTTATCTTTGTGCCTACAAAGCATGCCTGTGTAGCGCTACATATATTCGACGGCAGAACTAAGTTGTGGCGGCACCCACCGACATTTTTAAGAACTTCCGCTTGCTTTGCACTCGATTCTAAGCCGCAGGCGGTTTTTTGGATTACAAAAACCGGAAAAAAAGTGCGGCTTAGATTCGAGTAAATACGGTATATGTCGAAGAAGAGGATGTTATATTTCCACGTAACTGCAGGTTATTTTTTGTGTGAAATATTTTAAAACATGGTGCTACACAGAGGGGATTTTCACTTTCAGTACTCCATCAACACATGTCTATTCAAAGAGCTCTTCTCATGCATAATGCAAACCAGGTTGTTGGTCTTTCCTTCTTTGTCCGGAAAATGCCTGGCTGTAAGACTAGTTGCATTTGGTGTTTGAGGTGGGAGACCAACGGATGACGCTTGCTGTGGAGAGTAAACAGTCAACTGTTCTCCAAGACTAATCAAGAATTCCAATCTGAACAGAAGGTATGCATTTAAGTGTGAAATCTATCTATATAATTATATTATAAATGTGGATATATGTGCAAGGGCATGGTGAAAAGTAAGCCTTCTGAACTTTTTATTCTGTTCTCAATATCAGTTGAGGTATTAACATGTTTTGCACCTTACTCTGTTAACTTTCCCGCTATGTGATACAAGTAGAAACCCTGTGCCACTAGAGGGCTCTAAATTGTAGGGTGTAACAGTGCAGTGTCTCGAGCATGATAATGCCAGACCACACATGAGCGCCGTGACATCTGCAACAATCAAGTGCCTTGGGTTCATTGTCATTGATCATCCTACAGACTGTCCCAACTTGGCGCTATCACATTTTTCATGTTTCCAGAACTTAAAAAACACCTATGAAGAAATATGTTATCACCTGGGTAACTATGTTGAGAAATAAATAAGTAGATGTGGAATGTTAATAATGCCTGTATCATTTAAAAAGCTTTAAAGTTTCACAAAAAAATTCAGACACAACCAGACTTGGTATGCATACCACTAGTCAGGAAAGAAGTATTTTCCATTGTGGTCGGGGTGGAGGTTAACAGAGAGAGAAAAATCTTCCGATGAAAATTTCTCCAATCGAAACATTCCATATTCTTATTGTAATATGTGACAACTCATGGCTTTTGCACAATGCCCTTCCTTGAATTTACTTGTCAAAATGTATCATCATAGACACATGGTCCATCATCATGTCTTTTTTTTATTTTGGCATCCAAGCAAGACTCATACAGCCATCATTGTACAGACAAGGTTTAAGACATCAGAATAAACATAATTAAAATAGAATTAGATTAAAAGTTAACCTGCTCTTCCAGAAAGGGTACTATATTCTCAAGTCTTTCAACTAGAGCGGTATGGCAATACATACAAACAGCAACCAATGTTGACCAAACGTTGTAGGAGGTGGCTTGTAGCCCTGCATCGGTTCATGCAATCCAAAAAGATGTGGTTGACATCCCCTTAACCACTTTTCCACAATGGGTATGCAATGTTAAGGAACCAGCACAGAGTTCACTTTGGTATAATGACTGCCTTTGTATTTTGACGTCTACTGCCTGTCTGTGTTCTCCAGTTTTTCATTTTTTACAAAGTCAAAGAGCTCCTTACATTTTGCTACATTGTAGCAACATTATCCGTGAATCGCATCTGGACTACTGGTCCAGTTGTCAAGATATTATATACATCTCTTTCCACAGAAATCATGAGCAAGCTTCAAAACAATGCAAGAAGTTATTTTCTCTTCAGGATAATGACTACCATAATTTGTGTCCTTACCAGTATAAGTAATGAAATCTTTTCCAGAA
The DNA here is from genome assembly GCF_023864345.2 of Schistocerca serialis cubense. Lineage (NCBI taxonomy): Eukaryota > Metazoa > Arthropoda > Insecta > Orthoptera > Acrididae > Schistocerca > Schistocerca serialis. The sequence goes on from NC_064642.1 coordinate 38,143,424, forward strand.
CAGCTTTCACACAGTTCATAAATTCTGCTACCATATCTGCTATGCTTAGTGGAAATAAGCTGCCTCCTTTCAATGTGCCCTTTCCAGATCAGAAGAACCATAATGTCCTTTTGCACTGTATTAACAGACCTGAATCTGCACTTCAGATGTTCCATAATTGGCTGAAATTCGAATAGTATTCTGCTTACATTACCTAAGGGATCATATGATGGACTTCTGCAAAGTGGAGGAATTTCAACAAAAGATGAAACCTTTTTTTCATTCATAAGTTTACTAATTAAAATCCATGGAGAAGAAATAAAAACTTTGAGGTTTGCTGATGACATTGCAATTCCAGAGGCAGTAAGGGACTTGGAAGAGCAGTTGAATGGAATGAACAATATCTTGAAAGGAGGATATGAGATGAACATCAACAAAACAAAAACAAGGACAATGGAATGTAGTCGATTTAAATCAGGTGATACTGATGGAATTAGATTAGGAAAGACACTTAAAGTAGTAAAATAAATTTAGCTATTTGTGAAGCAAAATAACTGATGATGGTCGAAGTAGAGAGGATATAAAATGCAAGTATACACTTAAGTATCAGGAAGTCCTTTCTGAAAGTATTTGCATGGAGTGTAGCTATGTATGGGAGAGAAACATGGACGATAAATAGTTTAGACAAGAAGAGAATAGAAGCTTTTGAAATGTGGTGCTACAGAAGAATGCTGAAGGTTAGATTAGTAGATCATGTAACTAATGAGGAGATACTGAATAGCATTGAGGAGAAGAGAAATTTGTGGTGCAACACCATCAAAAGAAGGGATCGGTTACTAGGACACATTCTGAGACAGCAAGGGAACACCAATTTAGTACCGGAGGGAAGTGTGTGGGGTAAAAATTGTAGAGGAAGACCAAGAGATGAATATAGTAAGCAGATTAAGAGGGATGTAGGTTGCAGTAGTTCCTTGGAGATGATGAGGTTTGCACAGGATAGAGTAGCATGGAGAGCTGCATGAAACCAGTCTTCGGACCAAAGACCCCAACAACAGCGACAACAACAGGTTTCTTAAAGAAAGATGTGTCAAATGACTTCCTCTTCAAAAAGTACAGTTTGCATTCTGGCTCGTGCAAAATTTCTTGAAGCACGAATATTCCAATCAGTATCTTCAAGTTATCACCTGTTGTGTATTGTCAGCAGGAAACCCAAGATCATGCAGTTAAATTGGAATAAGAAGCTATGTACTGATGTGCTTATAAGTTTGTCTGACCAGTTACTGTTTTGCACAGTCAACTTCAAAATAAATATTAAAAAAAAATTATCACATCAGTCTGTATTAGTGGCACATTTATGCCACTCTTCCCAGTGAACAAAAACTGCTGTTGAGCTAAACTAAATTGCACAAAAACATTTTGTGGCATCTGTTGCAGCGTCATCACTTTCCAAAAACAACCATTCTATTTCTGAATTAAACAAATGGCTCTTTTTTGCCAACTAGTAAAAACATGCCACTAACAGTGCAAAATAGATATGTATTTGACTGTCACTCTCACATTTAGAGTACTTGTGATATGAATGTTATAACAAACTGGGAATACACTATATTGACTGACAAGCGGTACCATTTAGTAGAGAATGCATTAACTAATAGCATTCCCATTAGCTACAAGCTACAGAATACAACAGATGGACATATTTGCCGAACCCATTAAGAATGAGCAGACCACAGATGGATATATCCACAATGCCCACTTAGAGGGTTAACCATTTATTTTGAAACACCACCAAGTCTCATAATGCTTCTACAATTCTCTCTCTGTTGTTACTGTGCCACCTTAACTGATAAAATCAAGTATCTGCCCAACCTAAGTTGGTTTTATTCAATAAAATCTTTTTACAGTAAGAAACTTTCAATGCTTAAACTGCAGATTTCCTATTGCAATTATTAAAGTATGATAACTAGTTTCGGGGCTATCAGCAACCATCTTCAAATCATTTGAAATGTAAAAAAGCTATGGATAAGCATTGGAAAGCATCATTAGCTGTAGTCATGCAATGATATGCATTTGTGAATACCACGACAATGACAGTATGTTGCTTAAAAACCATAACTGCAGGATGGTGGTAGTAAAGGAAAATGGCCTGTTGCATGAGTAAAAGTTGCATCAAATGTTCATTATTTGCAGTACTACAGCAAGTATTATAATGAGAACAGTATATGCAACAGTTCCAAAAACTGTCAGTCTGGTTTACAAAAGAATGATTCTGCATGGTGTATGAAATTGTCATCTTTATAAAATGTGCACAGGTTAAAGAATAAAAGGAAAATGCCACAAGCCCACCAGCCTGCAAGACACATCAAAACTAACTTAGTGGTTTAATGATATACAATCAAGCCCATTTTTAGTTAAATTTGCTTCTTGTCAAGCCCATTTTCTATTTGTTTCCCTCTACAATAATGTTTAAAGGACAAACAGATTGTCTTTTGTGTATCATACTTAGTTTTGTGCTAGATACTCATTACAATCACTTACAAATCTTAAAATTTCTGTAACACTGTTGTTAATTTTTCTCCTTTACAATAGTCTACACCAAAATTTACTACTTGCTTTATACCTCTGCTACGAAATTCATGACAAGATTTTAATGCTGTCGGGTCTTTGTCCTTTCACAAAACTTCTGAGGTTGCTTTGTTTGTTTTTGATTGTTAAGACTAGTTTGATGCAGCTCCTATGTATCATATTCACCTATCCCTTCTTTTATTACTCACATTGTGTCCAAATTCTTTTCTCTCTCCCCCACCTTCCTTAATGAAAATTATCTCATCAGATAACTCAGCATTCTGAGACACCATATTTCAACCGCTTTCATTCTGGCCTGTACTGTTTATTGTCAGTGCTTCATATGCATATTAAATTTTACTCGAGAAACAGTTTTAGAAGAGAATTTTTAAAACTTAAATTCACTTATTTCTTATTCAGAATTGCTTTCCTGCTTTAGGGAGTTTGTATTTTATATCCTCTTTACTTTTGTTATGGGTTTTGAGTTCTGTCATGGTTTGGTTGCACTAAAACTCTAACCACACACAGTCACAAAAATTTTAAACAACTTGACCCATTTCAAATGTGAGCTGTTTGTTCATCTTTTGTACAGCTCAGATTTGCTTCCCAGTAATAATTACCTCTTCCCACATGAAATAGCTGCTACTGCCACAGCATTTTTGAAATACTGAAGAGCTTAGTGATGCTGCTGAATCATGGTTAAGATAACTGGCAATTGATTTCTACAAGGATAATAGAGACAAGTTTTTGCACCATTATATTTAAATGCTCTGCTGTTGAGAATTTGTTCTGATAGCTATATAGTTATATTCATTACATATGTTCTTAATAACCAAATGGAAATTACTTTCCGAATTGGTGTCTAGCTCAATCAATCATGCATTTAAAAAAAAGAATATCTTTGTATATAAAAATAGTGAAATTATAATAGTGTTCCAATCCTTCCATGTTTTTAAAAAAGAATCCAATATGTCTGTATGGTTACACCTTTTCAAAACTACTATACTGATACTAAGATACTGAATTCTGAGAATCAAGCCTAAACACCATTCCTTGTAAAGTCTCAACTATGGTTATTCTGTACAGACTGCAATTATATACTAAACTTAGCCACATGTCTAATGTCATAGTCATAATATAAACTTAAATGTGTGTGGTCAGAACGTAAATGAATATGAAATTCATAATTTCTAATGGAAAAAATAAGAAAACATCAACAAAAGTGAAAATCGCTGTGTGTACTTCGACATTCCCATTCTTTCTGCTAAGTGTGCAAATAGAGGACTGAATGCAAAATGGGGCACTGGAATTAACACAAAAACGATTCAAATACACACTCGTAAGCTAGCGCTACAGTGGAACTTAACAGATATTAAGGATGGAGTTGGTTGGGCTACGGGTTTATGAAGCAGCATGGACTTAGCATATGAGCTAAAACCAAAATATCTCAGAAAGTGTCACAAGAGTATGGAGAGAAAATATTCTCTCTCCATCACTTTATTATTCAACACTGAAAGAAAATCAGTGTGGAACTAAGCCAAATGGCAAAAAAGGATGGAATCCCCCCTAACTTTTCAAGTGCCAAGTAACAGAATTGTTGACATGAAAGGTGCTAAAACTGTAACTATGTAAACAAGTGGAATTGAAAAAATGCACTACACTGATGTTCTTTTCCAGGTATTGTTCACATACAAGACAAGGGTTGGGTGGACAAGGCTGGTATGAAATTATGGATTAAGAGTGTGTGGGAGAGAAGGAAAGGAGCTGTATGGAAAGAGTTCTCTTCTTTGCTATATCAGTTTAGCAGTCATTTGAAGTACTCTGTGAAAGAGAAAGAAATTGAGACAGGGAAATATAGAGCTTGCTGTTATTCCAGGAGGACTTACTTCACAACTGCAACCTCTTAACGTCTCTATAAATAAACCATTTAAAGCGTATGTGAGAAAAGAATGGAACAAACGGACGATGGATGAAACTCAACAAGAATTCACGCCGAAGGGAGCTTTAACATGACCTACAATCAAATAAGTGTGTTAGTGTATAAAACAATCAAGGTCTACAGTGAGAGAAGACATTATTGTTAAATCTTTCAAGAAATGCAGCATCAGCAATGCTCTTGGTGGCAGTGAAGACCATCTTATACATGAAGAGACAATGACGATGATGAAGAGGAAGAAGAAGAAGAACGATCAGGTGACGATTTTCAGAGATTTTAAAAGTCAGTTTAGTTTTATAAACTAAGAATTTTTTTAAGCCTGTCTTTGCAATCTACTACGAAAAATGGTCAAAAAGCTATTTAAAAATTGCTTAAAAATTAAGGTGTGTCTTATAGTCCATAAAATATGGTAATGTGTAAGTATGTTTTAGGTGTGCCTGTCTGGAACTTAACATGTCATGTTTGCAGTAAGTAGCAATCTGTCTTTTCCTTACATTCTTGATATCCCAAGTTGGAGTTTCCATTGTTTAAAATATATTTCACAACTTGTTAAAGAGTATGACAGTACAGTAACTTGTAGGCAAAGGTCAATCTGCGCATAATGATGAACCATAGCTTAAGAAATGATTGCTTGCAAAAAAAAAAAGCCATTGAAACTGCTCCAATTGACATGTGATTGTTTAATGCTTCCTGCACTACAGCTCCAGAGTAAATATCTCAAAAGTTTGAATTACTGCTGTTCCTTCAAACCCTTACAATTAAAACCAGATCTATTTTTAACAAAAGATGGGCATATAATTTCCAACATAGCTGTTGATATTAGTTTTGAGAAATACCTATGGAAACTTAAACATTTTAAAACAAGCAACACTTTTGGTGGTCTATTTAACTTCTGTGCCCTCAATGAAAGTAATTACAGTGCAAACTCATAAATGCATGGGATTCTGGAAGAACAGATCATTGTCATTCATGTTCTCACTGCAGCATCAGGGATACAATGGCTGACATGTATTCATCAATTTTTTAAACATGGCAAAACAAAAAATAACAAAATGCTTATTTCAAAAGACACGATGTACATTACATATTACAAAGATTATTTTGGTACAAAAGTTGAAATTATGAAAATATCACAAATGCTTTATATTATTGCACTGACTTTTAAGTGTGGAATATCACAAAAAATGACACTTAACTATGTGGAATGTAATTTCAATTGTTTCAATATCAGAATAAAAACCTATCTTTCAGTTAAGTATTCCATGTTATTTACTTCTATCCACATGGCAGTGGTTACACACAGCCACTCTACACTATATTTTCAGTCAGTTTTATAAATGTTTATCTGTTTCTGTAGACAACAAAGCAAATATCTTGCAAAGATAGGCACTATATTCATTTATATTGGCATCCGTAAATTGCTTGTTTGGTGTGAAATTTGTGCTATATTGATATAAAATAGTTAACATTTTATTAATAATTGCTCTTAGAATTCCTTATTTTGCCATATATGCAAATCACTTTTTTTACAAAAAAAGTCTGTAAAAATAAGTAATATAGTAAGAACAGTAACTTTTAAATGTACTGTTCTAATTACATTTATATGTATTCATATCGGCAACATGCATCTCTTATGTGTCATATTTTTCTTAAATGTATGTACAGAATAGATTTTTATATGTACATACAAATTATACATGAATATCTTTCTTACAACAAAGCAAATGTTCACATTTAATGTGATGACTAAGAACTGAAAAGTGTTCATACTGGTGTTACTCACAGGGTAAATTTCCAAAATAAATATGAAATTATTTACATTTAAATACAATAAACCCCTGTAAATCTTAGTCAAAGGCAAATACAAAGTACAATCACAGGTAACATTACCAAGGACATTTATCTTAAAATGACTATGAGACAACATTAACTTCTCGAGGAGACGACGTTACTGCTAACATTGGTTGTTCTTCTCTTCTCGCTTCACATGTTGCTTGTCTAATTGCTTCTTTGTAAGGACCACGTTTTTTCTTATTGTACCGTGTCTAGATGTAGGAGGGGAAAAAAACACACACACACATAAATAAATCAAGTTCTTATCTACCTTCTTACTGAAAAATAACTACATGTACAAAATAGCATACATACCTTGAATGTTTCTAAGAATGGACTAAGCTGATCACAAGGCATTAAAGATGAGGTAGATGATCCATACCATGCAACATGAGCTTGTGGAGCAAGTGACATACCATCGTCTTTCCGCGCAACAGTAATACTCAAAACCTAAAGAAACAAATTATTCCAATTAAATCCTATGTAAAAATATATAGCTGGTATGTCCTTGAACGCAGATATTTATTTTAGAAAACATTATGAATCTAAGTTTATAATCAGTAATTACAGACTGCACATTTTTAAAGTGACAACCACAGTGCTCACTTTCACTGGGAGAAGAAATGATGATGTATCTCAGTAACAGGACATAAGGGCATGAGTGAGGCATTAGCAGAATAGAAGCTGTCAGCCAAAGCAATTACTGTTCTGTGAGGTGGAACTACATAACCACAGACTTTCATAAAACAGCAAATCCAGAAGTCCAGACCAATGTTATCCATAAGTAATTACATCTACATCACTACTCTGCAATTCACACTTCTTATTTTATTACAATGGTAATTTCTCCCTATGTCATTGGGTGTCAACAGAATATTTTTATATTCAGAGAAAAAAGTTGGTGCCTGAAAGTTCAACAAAACATCTCACCACAGCAAAAAATGCCTTTGCCTTTGTTTTAATGATTTCCACTTCAACTCGCGTATCATACCCATGACACTCTCTCCCCTATTTTGTGACAATACAAAACAAGCTGGCCTTCTTTAGACTTTTTCGATGTCAGTGATCACATGCTGCACAGGATTCCTTTAGTAGAAGACGGTCAGGTTCAGTGCACACAGTCTCTTCATTCCAATTTGTTTGTAATCATAATTCCTACCTATTCAGCTGAATTGAGAGAATTTAGATTTGTGTGATTTATCGTGCAGCCAAAATTTAATGGATTTCTTTTCTTACTCACTGGCATGACCTCCCACATTTCTTTATGCAGACACAATTGTCACTTTTTGCACCACAAAGATATCGTGTCTCAGTCATTTTGCAATTGATTTTGATCTTCTGGAGACAGCATCATCTGTAAACAATTTAAACGGGCTGCTCACATTGTCTCCTACACTGTTTATGAAGATTATGAACAGCAGAGGGCGTGTAACACTTCTTTGGGGAATACCAGAGACGTGTTACTCAATTTTTGTACTGTGACTATTCAAACAGGAAACCACAAATACAGTCACACAGGTGAAGTGACAGAAATAAATTCTGACCAGAAGTCTCTTCTGAGAAACACTGTCAAAAGCCTTCTGTAAATCTAGAAATATGTAATCAATTTGAGATCCCCTGTCAATCGCACTCATTGTTTTTGTCGTTGTTGTTGTCGTCGTCGTCAGTCCTGAGACTGGTTTGATGCAGCTCTCCATGCTACTCTATCCTGTGCAAGCTGCTTCATCTCCCAGTACCTACTGCAACCTACATCCTTCTGAATCTGTTTAGTGTATTCATCTCTTGGTCTCCCTCTACGATTTTTACCCTCAACGCTGCTCTCCAATACTAAATTTGTGATCCCTTGATCCCTCAGAATATGTCCTACCAGCCGATCCCTTCTTCTAGTCAAGTTGTGCCACAAACTTCTCTTCTCCCCAATCCTATTCAATACCTCCTCATTAGTTATGTGATCTACCCATGTAATCTTCAGCATTCTTCTGTAGCACCACATTTCAAACGCTTCTATTCTCTTCTTGTCCAAACTATTTATCGTCCATGCTTCACTTCCATACATGACAACACTCCATACAACTACTTTCAGAAACGCCTTCCTGACACTCAATCATCCAGACTGTTGCCCCTGCAACTACTGAAAAGGCTGCTGCCCCTCTTCAGGAACCACACGTTTGTCTGGCCTCTCAACAGATACCCCTCCGTTGTGGTTGCAGCTGCGGTACGGCTATCTGTATCGCTGAGGCACGCAAGCCTCCCCACCAACGGCAAGGTCCATGGTTCTTCTTATTTTGTGCAAATAAAGAGCTAGATGTGTTGCACAAGAACGATATTTTCTGAATCTATACTGTCTGTGCCAACAGACCATTCCTTTCGAGGTAATTCATAATATTCAAACACAAGATGATGCAAATCGACGTCAGTGCTTTGGGTCCTTAATTCATTGCATTACCCCATGAACCATGGACCTTGCCGTTGGTGGGGAAGGCTTGCGTGCCTCAGCGATAAAGATGGCTGTACCGTAGGTGCAACCACAACGGAGGGGTATCTGTTGAGAGGCCAGACAAACGTGTCGTTCCTGAAGAGGGGCAGCCGCCTTTTCCGTAGTTGCAGGGGCAATAGTCTGGATGATTGACTAGTCTGGCCTTGTAACGCTAAACAGAATGGCCTTGCTGTGCTGGTACTGCAAATGACTGATAGCAAGGGGAAACTACAGCCGTAATTTTTCTCGAGGGCATGCAGCTTCACTGTATGGTCAATGATGATGGCGTCCTCTTGGGTAAAATATTTCGCAGGTAAAATAGTCCCCCATTCGGATCTCCGGGCGGGGACTACTCAGGAGGACGTCGTTATCAGGAGAATGAAAACTGCCGTTCTACGGATCGGAGCGTGGACTGTCAGATCCCTCAATGGGGCAGGTAGGTTAGAAAATTTAAAAAGGGAAATGGATAGGTTGAAGTTAGATATAGTGGGAATTAGTGAAGTTCGGTGGCAGGAGGAACAAGACTTTTGGTCAGGTGAATACAGGGTTATAAATACAAAATCAGAGGTAATGCAGCAGTCAGTTTAATACTGAATAAAAAAAATAGGAGTGCGGGTAAGCTACTACAAACAGCATAGTGAACGCATTATTGTGGCCAAGACAGACACGAAGCCCACACCTACTACAGTAATACAATTTTATATGCCAACTAGCTCTGCAGATGATGAGGAAATTGATGAAATGTATGATGAGATAAAAGAAATTATTCAGGTAGTGAAGGGAGACGAAAATTTAATAGTCATGGGTGACTGGAATTCGAGAGTAGGAGAAGGGAGAGAAGGAAACATAGTAGGTGAACATGGATTGGCGGTAAGAAATGAAAGAGGAAGCCGTCTGGTAGAATTTTGCACAGAGCATAACTTAATCATAGCTAACACTTGGTTCAAGAATCATAAAAGAAGGTTGTATACATGGAAGAAGCCTGGAGGTAGTAGAATGGTATCAGATAGATTATATAATGGTAAGACAAAGATTTAGGAACCATGTTTTAAATTGTAAGACATTTCCAGGGGCAGATGTGGACTCCTACCACAATCTATTGGTTGTGAACTGTAGATTAAAACTGAAGAAACTGCAAAAAAGGTGGGAATTTAAGGAGATGGGACCTGGATAAACTGACTAAACCAGAGGTTGTACAGAGTTTCAGGGAGAGCATAAGGGAACAATTGACAGGAGTGGGGGGAAAAGTACAGTAGAAGAAGAATGGGAGATCCGAGGGATGAAGTAGTGAAGGCAGCAGAGGATCAAGTAGGTAAAAAGATGAGGGCTAGTAGAAATCCTTGGGTAACAGAAGAAATATTGTATTTAATTGATGAAAGGAGAAAATATAAAAATGCAGTAAATGAAGCAGGCAAAAAGGAATACAAACATCTCAAAATTGAGATTGACAGGAAGTGCAAAATGGCTAAGCAGGGATGGCTAGAGGACAAATGTAAGGATGTAGAGGCCTATCTCACTAGGGGTAAGATAGATACTCCCTACTGGAAAATAAAAGAGACCTTTGGAGAAAAGAGAACCACTTGTATGAATATCAAGAGCTCAGATGGGAACCCAGTTCTAAGCAAAGAAGGGAAAGCAGAAAGGTGGAAGGAGTATATAGAGGGTCTATACAAGGGCGATATACTTGTGGACAACATTATGGAAAATGGAAGAGGATAGATGGCAGTTATGAGAGGCGAGGGGCATGAAAGGGAAGCAGTGGTCGGGAAGGGAGTGAGACAGGGTTGTAGCCTCTCCACAATGTTATTCAATCTGTATATTGAGCAATCAGTACAGGAAACAAAAGAAAAATTCGGAGTAGGTATTAAAATCCATGGAGAAGAAATAAAAACTTTGAAGTTCTCCGATGACATTGTAATTCTGTCAGAAACAGCAAAGGACTTGGAAGAGCAGTTGAACGGAATGGACAGTGTCGTGAAAGAAGGATACAAGATGAACATCCTCAAAAGCAAAATGAGGATAACGGAATGTAGTCGAATTAAGATGGGTGATGCTCTGGGATTAGATTAGGAAATTAGACACTTAAAGTAGTAAAGGAGTTTTGCTACCTGGGGAGCAAAATAACTGATGATGGTCGAAGTAGAGAGGATATAAAATGTAGACTGACAACGACAAGGAAGGCTTTTGTGAAGAAGAGAAATTTGTTAACATCAAGTATAGATTTAAGTTTCAGGAAGTCATTTCTGAAAGTATTTGTATGGAGTGTAGCCATGTATGGAAGTGAAACATGGACGATAAATAGTTTGGACAAGAAGAGAATAGAAGCTTTCGAAATGTGGTGCTGCAGAAGAATGCTGAAGATTAGATGGGTAGATCACATAACTAATGAGGAGGTATTGAATAGAATTCGGGAGGAGTTTGTGGCACAACTTGACAAGAAGAAGGGACAGGTTGGTAGGACATGTTCTGAGGCATCAAGGGATCACAAATGTAGCATTGGAGGGCAGTGTGGAGGGTAAAAATCGTAGAGGGAGACCAAGAGATGACTACACTAAGCAGATTCAGAAGGATGTAGGTTGCAGTAGGTACTGGGAGATGAAGGAGCTTGCACAGGATACAGTAGTATATAGATCTGCATCAAACCAGTCTCAGGACTGAGGACCACAACAACAACAGATTGTCAGTGGAGATGTTGAGTCACAGACAGGCACAACAAAAAGACTGATAAACAAGTAAGCTTTCAGGCAAAAGACCGTTTCTAAATTAGACAACACAGATACACACTCGTGCAAATGCAACGCGTGCACGCGCGCGCGCGCACACACGCACACACACACACACACACACACACACACACACACACACACACACAACCACTGTCTCTGCCTGTTCCACTGTCTCTGGCTCCTGTGGCCAGAGTGCGATGGAAGAAGCGATCTGGGTCGTAGGGGTAAGGAGGAGGCTGGAGTCTCCATGGGGAGGGATAGCGAGGTGGGGATGGGGGATGATAGAGTGCTGCTTGTGGGAGCATACAGGGATGAGGTGGGAAGACGGTAGGGCAGCTGGGTGAGAGGTTAGATGGAAGGGGGCAGGTGCGGTGGAAAGGGAGAGAAGTAAAAAGATTATGGGTGTGTGTGTTGAGTAGAGGGCTGTGTAGTGTAGTGCTGGAGTGGAAACAGCGAAGGGGATAGGTGGGTGAAGGAAAATGACTAATGAAATTTGAGGCCATAAGGTTTAGGGGACCGTAGGATACTTTGCAGGGGGCGATCCCCACTTGCGCAGTTCAGAAAAGCTGGTGTCAGTAGGAAGGATCCAGACAGTACAGGCTGTGAAGCAGTCATTGAAGTGAAAAAAAAAAAAAAAATATTCTGTTGGGCAGCGTTTTAAGCAACTAAGTGGTCTAGCTGTTTTTCGACAACGGTTTGTCGATGGCCATTCATGCGGACAGACAGCTTCTTCGTTGTCATGCCCTCATAAAATACAGTTCAGAGGTTGCAGCTTACCTTGTGTATCACATGCCTGTTTTCACAGGTAGCTACCTTTGATGGGATAAGTGCTGCTTGTGACTGGACTGGAGTAGGTGGTGGTGGGAGGGTGTATGGGACATGTCTTACTTTTAGGTCTATTACAGAAATATGAACTATGAGCCATGGGGTTGGGAGCAGGGGTTGGGTAGGGATTTGCAAGGATGTTATGCAGGTTCAGTGGGCGGTGGAATAACGTGGTGGGAAGGATATTGCGTAGGACATTCGTCATTTCCAGGCATGGTGAGAGGTAGTTGAAACCCTGGCAGAGAATGCAACCTAAAAGCTAAGCTGCAACCACTGTGCTGTGTTCTACGTGGGCATGACAACCAATAAGCTGTCTGTCCCCACAAATGGCCACCGACAAACTGTGGTCAAGAAACAAGTGGACCACCCTGTTGCTAAGCATGCAGCCAAACATGACACCCTTCAGTTCAAAGTCTGTGCCATTTGGATCCTTCCTGCCAACAACAGCTTTTCTCATTTGTGCAAGTGGGAACTCTCCCTGCAATATATCCTATGTTCCCATAACCCTCCTGGCCTCAACTTTCGTTAGTCACTGTCCCTCACCCACCTATCGCCTTCTCTGTTCCTACTCCAGCATTATACTTCACAGCCCTATATTCTGCCAAGTACTCATCTCATAGCCTCTTTACTTCTTCCCTTTTCCATTGCCCCCCCCCCCCCCCCGTGCCCCTCCATTTATCCTTCCGACTGCATCTAGCTACCTTACCCTCTCCCCACCTCATCTCTGTATGCTCCTACAAGCAGTACTTTACTGACCCCCAGCCCTACCTTGCTATTTCTACCGTGCCTGCCCCCCCCCCCCCCCCCCCCCCCCGCTCCCTCCTTACACCCACCATCCAGACTGCTTCTCCCATCATGTGCTGCTGCTCACAATCTGGCCTCGGCAGCTAGACACAGTGATGATGTGTGAATGAGTTGTGTTTGCTTCAACTTGTGTTCCTATGTTGTCTAATTTAGAAAAAAAGCCTTTTGGCCAAAAGCTTACTTGTTTAGTAGTCTTTTTGTTGGGTCTGTCTCCAACTCAAATGTCTAACATTTTGACTCTTCTGATGAATTCACACTGAGGAAAGATGTTAATCATTTTCATCTTTTTTTCTGAAGGAACAGCACAAAAAATTCAGTAGTAGATAAGACATTATCAACATCACTGTAAAAAAAACAAAACGAACAATTAAAACATGGCCATCTTAAGTGTGCACCAGCTACTCCAACCCAAGGTGTATAAAACACTCACAGCAAATTCCACCTGTCAGTGGTTTGGGCCTAAGATGAATATCTTAGATAAAGCATACGGAATCACTGAGTCAAACAGCCTATATTTAAAAAAGAAAACATCACAGACAAAAGTGATCACATTTATGAATAGTTTCAAGGTGTTTTCTCATCCTGCCAGAAACCATACGCAACAACAATGGAACAATCAGAATCAACAATCACATTTCATGAAACCTATAATGTTCGGCTACAGTAATACTAGTGTCCTACTTGACACGGCCGAGTCATTTAAGTATCTAGGTGTCACGTTGCAAAGCAATTTGAAATGGAATGAACATGTGAGAACTGTTTGTTTTGTTTTGTTTTAGGGCACAAAAAACAACTGAGGTCACACGTGCCCAAGTCAAAACTGTAGAACACAAACTCAGAGACAAGGGAACAAACAACTATATGTCAGTCCCAATGGACAGAATAGGAGACATCTAAACATGGCACGTGGAAAAAGGGCTTTAAAAAAAAAAAATAAAAAATATGGAGATCCAAAACTAAAAATTAAATGGCCTTCACCATATTGCTTTGGCAGATAAAAAGTAAAACACGGGTGACAGCCCACATGTCATTCACTAAAATGGCTGATAAATCAGATGGCAAACCCAAGATGGAAACGTAAATTGGTAAGAAAAGGGCATTCCAGCAGATAGTGGTGGACAGTTAAAATTTGGGCACAATGCGTACAAAGTGGTGGGCAAACGACAATGGCTAAAAAGGCAGTGCCCAATACGCATGTGAGAACTGTGCTGGGGAAGGCAAATTGTTGACTTGATTGGGAATCCGTGGAGGGAAGGTGACATTATTTTCAAGAAATACTATTGAGCAAATTTAGACAACAAACAAGTGAAGCTGACTGCCAAATGATTCTACTGCCACCCAACAGGAAAGGAAATGACAAGTAGTTGTACAGGGTATTCCCCATCATGCATTGTATGGTGCCTTACAGAGTATCTATGTAGATGTAGATCAGGTGCAACCTACATGGTAAAAATCACAGTAAAGTGTCACCACATTAGTTAATAAAGGAACGTCTAAAATATACTTACAACATTAAAATATCACAGGCATACCCATCGCTAGTAGTCAAAATTTACTATTCAAGCTGTGGATATTGTCAATACTATGGCGAGCAAAAGGTAACAAAGATGTGCTCTATTCATTAGGACAAATTGCTGATAGATTAAACTTGTGGTTACAGAGACCAGAGGGCAGAAAATGCACAGTTCACGTTGAATAGCCAGTTAGAATTACAGCACCATAGCATTCTGGCTAATTTTGATTGTTTATATGATTGGGTATTAGGTCGTAATAAAATTCTGTGTTATTCTCGCTTGTAAAGCACTCCAGCACTCCTAGTTATGAGTATATGATGTCACACTGTCCACATGGATAACTTCCCTTCCGCCAGCCAGCTAGTCTCTCTTTGTCGTTCATGCGGGCCACTTTTACTTAGCTAAACACTGGGTTGCCCTGCCGTCAAACTAGTAAGAGACTGTCACGTGATACATTCCACGTAGTAATTTACACAGTGCCACGACTAATCATGTTAGTAGCAACACAATTTGTCTTAAAAGAGTTAAGCTCGTATTCATTACCTTTCACTCCCCATAGCATTGAGAATATTCGCTGAATAGTAAATTCTGACTAGGAGTGATGGGTACGCCTATGATTTTTTGATGTTGTGAGTAAATTTTAGACAATCCTTTATTTATTGTAATATCCACAAAGCATGCAGCTTTACTGTATGATTACATGATGATGGCGTCCTCTTGGGTAAAATATTCCGGAGGTAAAATAGTCCCCCATTCGGATCTCCGGGCGGGGACTACTCAAGAGGATGTCGTTATCAGGAGAGAGAAAATGGGCGTTCTACGGATCGGAGCGTGGAATGTCAGATCCCTTAATCGGGCAGGTAGGTTAGAAAATTTAAAAAGGGAAATGGATAGGTTGAAGTTAGATATAGTGGGAATTAGTGAAGTTCGGTGGCAGGAGGAACAAGACTTCTGGTCAGGTGACTACAGGGTTATAAACACAAAATCAAAAATCAAATAGGGGTAATGCAGGAGTAGGTTTAATAATGAATAGGAAAATAGGAATGCGGGTAAGCTACTACAAACAGCATAGTGAACGCATTATTGTGGCCAAGATAGATACGAAGCCCACACCTACTACAGTAGTACAAGTTTATATGCCAACTAGCTCTGCAGATGACGAAGAAATTGAAGAAATGTATGATGAAATAAAAGAAATTATTCAGATTGTGAAGGGAGACGAAAATTTAATAGTCATGGGTGACTGGAATTCGAGTGTAGGAAAAGGGAGAGAAGGAAACATAGTAGGTGAATATGGATTGGGGGACAGAAATGAAAGAGGAAGCCGCCTGGTAGAATTTTGCACAGAGCACAACATAATCATAACTAACACTTGGTTTAAGAATCATGAAAGAAGGTTGTATACATGGAAGAACCCTGGAGATACTAAAAGGTATCAGATAGATTATATAATGGTAAGACAGAGATTTAGGAACCAGGTTTTAAATTGTAAGACTTTTCCAGGGGCAGATGTGGACTCTGACCACAATCTATTGGTTATGACCTGTAGATTAAAACTGAAGAAACTGCAAAAAGGTGGGAATTTAAGGAGATGGGACCTGGATAAACTAAAAGAACCAGAGGTTGTACAGAGATTCAGGGAGAGCATAAGGGAGCAATTGACAGGAATGGGGGAAATAAATACAGTAGAAGAAGAATGGGTAGCTTTGAGGGATGAAGTAGTGAAGGCAGCAGAGGATCAAGTAGGTAAAAAGAAGAGGGCTAGTAGAAATCCTTGGGTAACAGAAGAAATATTGAATTTAATTGATGAAAGGAGAAAATATAAAAATGCAGTAAGTGAAACAGGCAAAAAGGAATACAAACGTCTCAAAAATGAGATCGACAGGAAGTGCAAAATGGCTAAGCAGGGATGGCTAGAGGACAAATGTAAGGATGTAGAGGCCTATCTCACTAGGGGTAAGATAGATACCGCCTACAGGAAAAATAAAGAGACCTTTGGAGATAAGAGAACGACATGTATGAATATCAAGAGCTCAGATGGAAACCCAGTTCTAAGCAAAGAAGGGAATGCAGAAAGGTGGAAGGAGTATATAGAGGGTCTATACAAGGGCGATGTACTTGAGGACAATATTATGGAAATGGAAGAGGATGTAGATGAAGATGAAATGGGAGATACGATACTGCGTGAAGAATTTGACAGAGCACTGAAAGACCTGAGTCGAAACAAGGCCCCCGGAGTAGACAATATTCCATTGGAACTACTGACGGCCGTGGGAGAGCCAGTCCTGACAAAACTCTACCATCTGGTGAGCAAGATGTATGAAACAGGCGAAATACCCTCAGACTTCAAGAAGAATATAATAATTCCACTCCCAAAGAAAGCAGGTTTTGACAGATGTGAAAATTACCGAACTATCAGCTTAATAAGTCACAGCTGCAAAATACTAACACGAATTCTTTACAGACGAATGGAAAAACTAGTAGAAGCCAACCTCGGGGAAGATCAGTTTGGATTCCGTAGAAACGTTGGAACACGTGAGGCAATACTGACCTTACGACTTATCTTAGAAGAAAGATTAAAGAAAGGCAAACCTACGTTTCTAGCATTTGTAGACTTAGAGAAAGCTTTTGACAATGTTGACTGGAATACTCTCTTTCAAATTCTAAAGGTGGCAGTGGTAAAATACAGGGAGCGAAAGACTATTTACAATTTGTACAGAAACCAGATGGCAGTTATAAGAGTCGAGGGACATGAAAGGGAAGCAGTGGTTGGGAAGGGAGTAAGACAGGGTTGTAGCCTCTCCCCGTTTGTTGTTCAATCTGTATATTGAGCAAGCAGTAAAGGAAACAAAAGAAAAATTCGGAGTAGGTATTAAAATTCATGGAGAAGAAATAAAAACTTTGAGGTTCGCCGATGACATTGTAATTCTGTCAGAGACAGCAAAGGACTTGGAAGAGCAGTTGAATGGAATGGACAGTGTCTTGAAAGGAGGATATAAGATGAACATCAACAAAAGCAAAACAAGGATAATGGAATGTAGTCGAATTAAGTCGGGTGATGCTGAGGGAATTAGATTAGGAAATGAGGCACTTAAAGTAGTAAAGGAGTTTTGCTATTTGGGGAGCAAAATAACTGATGATGGTCGAAGTAGAGAGGATATAAAATGTAGGCTGGCAATGGCAAGGAAAGCGTTTCTGAAGAAGAGAAATTTGTTAACATCCAGTATTGATTTAGGTGTCAGGAAGTCATTTCTGAAAGTATTCGTATGGAGTGTAGCCATGTATGGAAGTGAAACATGGACGATAAATAGTTTGGACAAGAAGAGAATAGAAGCTTTCGAAATGTGGTGCTACAGAAGAATGCTGAAGATTAGATGGGTAGATCACATAACTAATGAGGAAGTATTGAATAGGATTGGGGAGAAGAGAAGTTTGTGGCACAACTTGACCAGAAGAAGGGATCGGTTGGTAGGACATGTTCTGAGGCATCAAGGGATCACCAATTTAGTATTGGAGGGCAGCGTGGAGGGTAAAAATCGTAGAGGGAGACCAAGAGATGAATACACTAAGCAGATTCAGAAGGATGTAGGTTGCAGTAGGTACTGGGAGATGAAAAAGCTTGCACAGGATAGAGTAGCATGGAGAGCTGCATCAAACCAGTCTCAGGACTGAAGACCACAACAACAACAACATCCACAAAATGTGGTTACAATGTACTCTGCTTTTTACCATGTAGATTGCACCTGATGATGCGGCTTTAGACCGCGAAACCACTGGTGTTTTAATAAACAACAATTTTACCAGTTGCTAGCAGAATTCTTCCTAACATCATCGTAGATATATAACCACTTGACATGACTTGAAGCCTGGCTCCTCTCGTCAGAATTCCACTTCTTTGGTTATTAATGCTCCATTTGAGTTTTTTCAGAGTCCCACAATATTGTTGCACATTGATGGTCTCCACTGAGGCAGAAATTTGATCATATGCTGCCCTTTCAATCCCAAAACACTGAGGTCATGATTTTTATGCCTGAAATTGTAGTTTTGAATTTTTTTACAGACAGGGAATTGGTGTGATGTCACTGTGAAGACTGTCTTTTGGTCTCATGTGTGTAATGAGAGACCCATATTTTGTCTCCAGTCACAATATAAATCAGAAGATCCTCACTTTCCAATTCAAATCGCTCAAGAAACTAGCAGGCACTACTGGCCCAATTATTCTTGTGCTTCTCCGTCAGCTGTTTTGGGGCCCATCTTGCACACAGATGTCTTGTACAACACAGAAGTGGAAACATCACAGAAATTATCCACTGTCAATTGGTGGTCTTCATGAATAGTTTTTTGGACCAACACAACTCTCAACATGGAGGTCTTCCACTAAACTGTTTGTAATGAACATTTGTTCTGCCTATACTAAACTCCCTATACCACTTAAACACATTCGTTCTGTTCATAACACCTTCAGCATAAACCATTTTGATTCATGAAAAAATTTCTTTCCGCGAGTAGGCAGCCAATCACAGCACATGGCTCGCACTTGGTGGGATTTCCTATCGACACCTTTCACCCAACTGGGCACTAGAATGCGAGTTTACATACTACTGTGTTCCTGCGATGCTTGCTGTCTTCAGGGGATCCCATTCATCACTTTAAAAAAAAAAAAAAAAAAAAAAAGCTACATGCCATCAGGATCACAGTACAAGTACTTTCAGAAAATGCCTCGTAACAGATAACTTGACGCACACACTTAACTTTCCTACAACATCAATGTATAACAACAGCACACAACTTAAAAGTAGTGTGAAAAATGTGAGTATAGCAAAAAATTGACAAGATTACTGTGGTTGCATGGAAGGGGAAAATTTTAATGCAACAAGATCCATCAGTAAGATGGGACTTACTGCTGCTACAGTTGAAAAGAAAAAAGTTAAAAAAAAAGAGTCTGCTTTATAAAGTCATAATAAAAACAGTATTTTGTCACAATTGTAAATCTTCTTTGGTGGCAATAGAGGTGGACTTTTATATCCAGAATGAGCAGGACTTGAACAGTACAGAATTTTGCATATGAACAATGTTTGCCAGATAACTAATAGGCAAATGTTACAAAGAGAATGTCTACTGAACTCACTCCATATTTCATGAGAATAGACCTGAACAATGTGCAAATCAATGCTGTGAGAATTATGGCATCTAACAGGGAAGCACCGAAAGCTCACTTTACAAGGTATCCACATTCTTCAGGTGTGTGAAAGCAGAATTCAACACATTTAAGAATCTGGTGTGGAAAGCACAAAGGAGAATAAATGAAATATATAAAGGAATTATACTGCCTTAGCTAATGCAAAATCTCAAATGTGCCTTGAGGCTAGTAATGAGACAGTCAGTGAACCAAGAGCAAGTTTTGGATTGACAGCTATGTAGCTCTAGAAACATCATCACCTCCCAGTGACAAGTGTGTATGAAATGCAAGACCATCACTGTCTTTCTGCTTAAAGTGATAACACACACACACACACACACACACACACACACACACACACACACACACACACACAACTTGTACAGCCACATTTTGCTGGCTAAATACACAATGGCATTGCATCAGGTAGCATAATGTAGTGCACAGATTGTGTGTGTATTGGGGGGGGGGGGGGGGGGGGGGGGGGACAAACACACTTTAATTTTTTGAAACAGGGTTTGCCCAAAAGCTTGCAAGGTTTTCAGTGTTATTTACATGCCTGTTGACAACTCTACACATTTACTATTTACTGAGTAGTTACCTTCACTACCAAATTATATAAATTCTGGCACAACTTTCCATACCATACAGAACAATAAAGAATGGCTACAGTAACTAGTCACGTAAGTGTATCTGGCTGGTTAATTTCTTTAAAAAAAAGGACCTGGTTCCCACTTTGCAATATACTCACAAATTAGGAAACTGATTAAACAGTTCTTTCCCCACTCCACATGTCTGCTGTATTTTCTATCACAGTAGCCATTCCACCATTTGCCTTAAAAGATTTAGAGAAGCTATTGAAAATTTAAATTTGTCTGCGTGGGTGGGCACCCGAGTCGTACTGCTCCTGAACGTGATTCCTGTTACTTGATCCCTGCACCATATTCCTCAGCCAATATCAAGTCTTATCACGATTTGTCTCTTTGTGTGGTGAAATCAGTTGGTAAAGAAACTCCTACCATTCTGTCTTGGTAAAATACAGTCAGTTAAAATGTTGCATAATGAAATCCAGACACAGAAAGTACTGCACATTTGAGGTTATTCCTTTGAGAGTTGGAAGCTATACATCATCGGGTGATACCCTATTTATAAACATGTAAGGAAGACTTATCTGCATTACAAAACTGAGGCATTACATGGCTGAAAAGTTGACTTCACCAGCTGCAGCTTCCTGTCCACCATTTTCAGCCACTCCTATGGCCACTGACACGTGACTGTGTACTACCGCAACAGAAAGTCAGGAGACAGGCAACACAATGAGCCGTGGGACATTAAATACATGCTTCCTTGGCTGCCACATCTATTTACCTGTCTGCTCTAGTACCCAACAAAATGACACCACTTTTCCAGGCCTTCATAAGCAGAGAAGGGCATTCTGGATAGTCTGCACCTGTTGATCTGTTTGGTACACACATGTAGTGCTTAAGGGCACTCAAGAAATTGGGGGGATGAAATATTTTTCAGTACAATGCATCCTGTCTGTCCCAATGCCATCAAGATTGCAAGTAGCTCTTCACCTAACAGTCAATTCATTTGGTACACAGTTATCGAGGACACAATAAGGGAAAACTATGCAGCAGCCAAGAGAATAGGCCTGCTAAGAGCCATCTGTAACATGAGTTAAAAATTTATCTGCTAGTACCAATATTCCTGTAAATCAGTCAACTTCAACTTTGATATGGTGCTTGTGACAGTGAAGGATATGTATGCCCGGTGTACCATAAGCAGTACTGGAGTTCTTTAATGCACTAGTGACTTGCCTAATCCTCCCTCAAGGTAGAAAACTTAAAACTGTCTTGGGATATGAAATTTTCACAAATTCATACATTGTGCACCTATAATCTAGTTGAGATTGTACAAATACTATATAAAACTAGAGTGGACGTCTATTCTCCAAGACCTGTGACTGATGTAATTCTGGATGATATGTAGTGATAGGCTGCTGTGTTGATGCTGGAGAAGGAACAAAGAACAAAAACTGAAAAGGTATCCAGAAAGGAGCTATATTAATGTTTTTATTTGTGGGCAATATACTACTTATTGTAATGTCAAAAAGGATCGCATTTGAAATACTTTCTTGAGAGGAACCATTATCTATCAAATGGAAGTTTTCCAACACTATTGTGAGAAGCTTTGGCGAGCAATGATTGTGTGAATACAGGCAGAAACTCTACGAACACACCAGGCAAAGAATATTGTGCCTCCAGTTGTGTAGTTGCTGCCTCAAAGAAAAGCTTGCTGTATAGCTACTCTGGCTTACTTCTGACTGTAAATAGTAGATCCAATATGTCATTAACCCCCTCAGAGCAGTTAAGAAGGAATGTCCTGTTTATAATACCCTGAACAGGTGACCATAGACAATTAGTGCCACATTTATTTTTAATTTATTTTTATGCAGCACATTAATGCTTTGTTGAGTTTTATTGTTATATTGTGTTCACTTTATTGGAAATATAAAACGGGACACGACACAGATTAGAAACTACATAAGTTACTATGTTGCCATAACAATGACCACACAGATATTCTTTTCATATGTACACTCTGACAACTCATATTATTCTTTTTATGACTGCTAACCCTTAAAGATACACATAGCAAACATTTTTTAACCTGTTTTTCAACAATTTCCTCATCCCCCCCCCCCCCTTAAAATACAATGTTTTCAATAAATCTAAATCACGAGTTTCACAATTTCATTTAATCCAGTTGTCACTTAATATTTTACTACAACAAATAAGTTATGGCATCTGATTTCACGATTTCCAAATTTCTCAAACTTTGATCTTTGCAGAGCTTTGGTCAGTTTATCTGCTAACAGTTCTTCTATACTACAATAATTTATCCCTTCACTAAACATAGCAAAATTTCACATCTATATGTTTTCTTCATCTAACTAACTGTCCTGATTTGACCATTTGGATAGCACTTTGATTATCTACATTCTGCTGCTGAGATGTACTCTGCCTCAGTTGATGAAGTAGCTGTTACACTTCCTGCTTCTTGGAACACCAACTAATGGAGGCGCCATTATAAAGAACAATGTATGCACCTTTACTCTTCCTGTCTCTTATATCTTGTGCATTATCAGCATCACAATAGACATTTAGATGAATAGTGTCATTTTCCTCTTTCTTCTTATAGAAAAGGCCATAATTCTTGATATCCTGTAGGTATCTCAGAGTTCTTTTTACATTTTGGTAATCCATTTTCTTAGTGTTTTCTGTTAAATAGCTCTCATAATTGTCTGTAAAATCAAGATCTGGTCTGATTTTACATGAGAAATACATAAGACTTCCTATTGCTTCACGATATGGAAGTGTAATGTGTTCATCTCTCGATTTTCTTCACCTGCCTTTCCCTCTGGAACTAATGGAGTCTTCATGGCTTTACAGTCACTCATACTGAATTTTTCTAATATTTACTTCACATACTGTTTTTGATGTACAAATATTCCATCCTCTGTCTTCATTATTTGTATCACTATGTACATATCTAGATTTTCTACCTCAACCATTCCAAAATTCTTCTTAAGTATCTTTTCTATTCTCTCCAAGTCTGTTCCTATTATGATTCCATCATCAACATGTATAGTGATGTACATTTCTTCAGTTACATCTTTAAATATGCGTTGATCTGACTGCAACTGAATTAATCTTGTTTTCAAGAAATCTGTCAAGAGTTTTATTCCATCTGAATGGAGCTTGTTTAAGTCCACACAGAGCTATCTTCAAAACACAAATTTTTCCAGCTTCTTTGTATCTTCAGGTATTTTCATAAAAATCTCTTCATCCAACTTCCCATAGAGAAAAGCTGTTTTGCAACAAAGACTCTGATACGGAAATTTTTCTCTGCTGCCAGAGAAAACAAGTCTTAATGAATGTATATCTACTACTGGGCTGCATGATTTCTTGAAATCTATATCCTTTTCTTATTGACAATCAGTCTGGTCTTATGTCAACCATCATCTTTCACTTTAAAGAACCATTTGTTTGTTAAGATCTCTTTTCCTTACGCCTCTTGTGGACTGACCAACTTCCATATTTCATTCTGTTCAAGAGATTTTTTTCGTCTCCTACTGCTTTTAGCCAATCTTCTTTGTCTGGGCCATTAATACGTTCTTCATATGTAAGTAATGCTGTTTCAAAATCATAATATTTTAAAGTTTTCTTCAGACTGGTTCTATCCCTAAGATTGTAGTTTCTAGTGTCTTCATACCATGTTCTTTCTTCTCAATTTTCTTCTCGTTCATTTTATTGGTCTTGAATTTCATTTACTTGGTTGTTAGTGTCATTTGGTAGCTCACCAATCAAGATTTTTCTGTAGAGTTTCTTTTGTAACTCTCAGCTCAAATTCAACATCTCTTGACACGACATTATTTCTTCTTTATGCATCAAACAGTCTGTAGCCATTTGAGGCATAACCAACAAAAATGTATGAATTACTTTTTCATCTAGTTTCTTCAAGTGACCTAGGTTTTTGGAAAAAAATTCTTGATCCAAAAATCTGAAGTCTTGACAGATCTGATCTTTTCCTAAATCACTTTCAGCAGGTGGGGCAATTTGAATGATAGTTGGGCTCCTACTGATCAAGAATGCAGCTGTCAACACTGCCTCTCCCAGTCTTTTTTTTCCAGTTTGCCATAAAATATTATAACTCTTGCCTTGTGCATTATTGTCGATTTAGTCTCTCTGCTTTCCCAATGAGTTGAGGACTACAAGGAATACTATAGTCTATCACAATTCCTTTTCCTTCACATCAATTCTTAATCTCAAAATGGTTCAAATCTTATATCTCTGGCAGGAAACAAAGGGTGTTATTAGGAAAGAGACATGTATCAAGCTATCAGGCATCATCCAACTGGGAACTAATTACGTGTGGGGTCCCACAAGGTTCCATTTTGGGGCCCTTACTTTTTCTTGTGTATATCAATGACCTTTCATCAGTAACATTACCAGATGCCAAGTTTGTTTTGTTTGCTGATGATACAAACATTGCAATAAATAGCAAATCAAGTGTAGTCTTAGAAAGATCAGCCAATAAAATATTTGTAGACATTAATCACTGGTTCCTAGCCAATTCTTTGTCACTAAACTTTGAAAAAACACACTACATGCAGTTCAGAACTTGTAAGGGGTGTCCCAAGAGTATATGTCTAACATATGATGACAAGAAGATAGAAGAAGTGGACGGTGTTAAATTCTTGGGATTACAGCTTGATAATAAATTCAACTGGGAGGAGCACACCACAGAACTGCTGAAGCGTCTTAACAAATCTCTGTTTGCAATGCGAATTTTGTCAGACATAGGGGATATAAAAATGAAAAAGCTGGCATACTATGCTTACTTTCATTCCATAATGTCATATGGGATTATTTTCTGGGGTAATTCATCAAGCCAAGCTAAAGTTTTCCGGGCACAAAAACGTGCAGTAAGAATTATATGTGGTGTGAACTCAAGAACATCCTGCAGAAGCCTGTTTAGGGAACTAGGGATACTAACTACAGCTTCCCAATATATTTATTCCTTAATGAAATTTGTCATTAAAAATATATCACTTTTTCAAACCAACAGCTCAATTCATGGAATCAATACTAGAAATAAGAATAATCTTCACAAGGATTTAAAGTCACTTAGTCTTGTACAAAAAGGTGTGCATTATTCAGGAACACACATTTTCAATAACTTGCCAGCAGCCATAAAAAGCTTAACAACCAATGAAATTCAGTTTAAGAGAAGCCTAAAGGATTTATTGGTGGCCAACTCCTTCTACTCCATTGATGAATTTCTGAGGAAAACCAACTGATTTGTATATAAGTACAACATAACTTCTGCACAATTTCAGTGCAGTAATGTGTTCACTGAAAATTTGTGTGTGTGTGTGTGTGTGTGTGTGTGTGTGTGTGTGTGTGTGTGTGTGTAAGTATAATCTAACTTCTGCACCATTTCAGTGCAGTAATGTGTTCATTGTAAATAAGTATTACAGTAGTTGTATTACATGTTTCTTACCTTATAAATAAATATAAAACTTTTTTATTTTAAATTCAGTGCAATAGTATTTGTAAAATGACTCTTAGTGTTCATTAAAAAATGACGATCATTCCACTTGGGACCCGTGGAATGGTACATTAGCTTATTTGTTTTAGTTTAAATATTTGTCATGTATTGTTGTTTTTCTGACATGTTCCACATCCTGGAGGACCTCCTCACTACGGATCAATTGGAATGAAAGTAAATCTAATCTAATCTAATCTAATCACATCTTGCTTTTGACTCTTCCAGACTGAATTGATATTCATTTTCTAACATATCTTTTCTTATGAATCTTGCAGCCTCTGACTTGCATCTAAACAAATAGGTTACACAAAAATGAATGACATCATCCATTAAATGTTGGAGGTTCTACCTCTCCACAGATATCAGTAGGTATTGTTTCAAGTTGTCTTGTCGCTCTTTCTCTTACTGTAAAAAATAACTTGCTTGTTAGCCTAGCTCTCACATAATGCTTCTGCTGAGCGTAAACTATTATGAACTTCATTGCACATTCTTAGTCTTTGATGTACAGTTTATACCTGGATGACATGGCTTCTTATGCCATTCTTGTTTTTCTTCTTGTTTCAGTGGTGATTGTACATCTGATTTAGTGTTCACTTAATATACTCCATTTCTTAAATATACTCCATTTCTTGTTTTGTGTCCTTCCAAAATGTGTACTTTATAGATTTGAACAGAATGTTTAGTAAACACTACTGTACAACCATTTCCAGAGATAGATTTCACAGCTTTCAGATGTCTACTCGGCTGAACATGCGTAACATCTTTGGGAACATAGTTATCACTGACAAAGTTGCCTGTTGCTACCATTTTAATTGACCCGCCTTGTTTGGCTACTTTCACAATGCTATCATGGCCTTTCACATTTGTTAACTTTTCCCTTCATTAGACCTGTGTCATGAATATGCACTATCAACAACCATGACAATATCTTCTTCTTGCTGGCTTCTTGTGGAACCTTTTCTTTGTGACATTCATATGCAATAAATGCAGTGTCTTTATTGATGTCTTGTTTATTGTTTTCTTGAGTGTCTAGATCTCCTTTAATGCCTTTAAATGGGGAAAAATGATATTTTTGTGCTGTCTTTATTCTTAAAATAACAATTTTCTTCTTTGTGGTTTGTCCTTTTGCAGCAAGGATGAGACTTTTAATCGTTCCTCTTCTCTTATGAGCCTTCCAATTAGACTTACAATTTTCTTCTCACCACTGGGCAACAAGTGTTTGAATTCATCTGGCAAATTAGATAGCGTCTTGGGTACGATCCTAGTGTCTGTCACCATTTTTCTGACTGGAGACGATTCAGTTCAAATGCTATATTCTGCAATGCACTTATATTATTAGCTATGTCTCTATTTTTATAGTACTTGAAGAAACTATAAAATTCTTAAAGCAACTACCGAGTTCTTTGAGAAGCATCTTTTTCATAAATTGCTTTCAGTTTATCATACATACCTTTGGAAGTTTCACAGCACGGTACATGATTCACAATTTCCTAGCATTCAGTTCCATCCACAACGTCACAGACATCTTGCATATTAAATAATATTCTAATTTCAACATCCCACAGGCAGAATGTACTACTGTATTTAAGCACTTGTACATTATGAAATTCTTTGTTTTCTTGAAGCTACTTTTAAGTGGATTTTATTTCATTTTTATTTTTCTCAAAGCATGGTCCAGTGTCTGCTGAGTTTTTTTTATTATCTTGTGTTCACTTTATTGGAAATATCACAGCACACACAACAGATTAGAAACTACGTAAGTTACTATGATGCTACAACAACCGACCACACAGACATTCAAAATTGGCAGCCCTTAAAAACGCACACAGCAAACATTGTTTTTTACCTGTTCTTCAGCACTTTCAATAATCATTTCCTTTCATTAGCTTTGAAAATGCTGTTATCTTGCTTTCAAAGACTGTTCTGTTTGGTAGTTGTATTCAGACCCACAAAGTTCTCATTAGAATGTAGATTCCCTGTGACTACAGAACTGAGAAGAATTTGCAGGGACTGATGACCACAACAAGTAGGAGGACCCTATATTGTATGGGAACTATAACTTGGCATGCAGGCCCCTTAGTTTCAGATCGGAAACCGTTGGCAGCAGTCAGAAGATTTTGTAGTGTGGCGTGGCAATTTGCACATGTTGCCAACTGTGCAGTGTAGACTGCATTTGTCTTCTGCTTTGTTGCCAGCTATGTCGGTCGCTTAGCTGTGATATTGCTGTCAGTGTGTAGTAGCTGTGTTCTCACCGTTTCAAAAATGAGTGACGATCCCGTTAATGGCCCATCGGGGCAGTTACTGTCGACTTCAGTTCAGAAAAAGAATCCGGTTATAAGGAGTGCGTGCTTGTCATAAAATGATGATGTATGTAGTGATGTGCTGCGATGATAAAAAATCTCTGTTATACTCGATATGGCAGCCTTCCCTCAGAGTTGCTATGCACACTGGGAAGAGCCTGCGTAGTATTGCAACAGTTAGAGAATTTGCCAGTAATCACCCAGACGTATCCCCAGGAACTCCAAGCAAAAGGAGGTTAGTTTCAATTATAATCCTTTTAGAGAATATTTCTAAATTGCTCCACATTTGGTTGTAATTAATTTAAAATGTGTACTCCTTTACTGCCTGAGCCACTAGAAAGTCATATGCTTACTGTAATGACTAATCGTACACTTTAACCCATTTCTGAAATTATTTGAATGCAATTTCAGTTCGTAAAAAAAGCGTGCAAACTGAAGCAGTTGTTGATGACTTCAACAAATGAGTCATCAGGGAACAGGGACACAACAGAAGAGTTTTACACTGTGCAAAAGGTTGTGCCCTGTGCGAAAACTTCTGCCACTTCTTGAACAGAAGATTGGTTGGGGATGAAGTACAACTGTTATAACCTTTAATCCTAACAAATTGCGTGGATATACAACGTAGAGCAATAGCGAGTTACATGCTTCCAACTCCGAATCTGTCACTCCACTGCCGAGCCGTGACATGCGGCCGGCGCCGTTCATAGCCAGGTGGCGCTCCCGCGCTCGGCCGAGCTGCGGAGCGCCTCTATCGCCGTGTTCGCGTACTGACGTAGCGGCACTTTTAAATCTCGTGGCACTGTCACAACACTTTTCCCCCCTTGAAAAAAAACACACTTCCTTGGAGGCACGGACAGTGCGGAGACATCCATGGCCTCTTGGGAGGCCCCGAGAAGATCCCGTGGAGAAACGCGAGAGTATGGTCGAAAATGTCCAGGATGGAAGCTTGCGCGTGGAACGTGCCTCCTGGATGAGATGATGGGGGAAAACTCTGGAGCAGCATCCATAGGTGTCGTGGGCCTGGGTGTGTGCCCCAGCGAGATGGGTCCCGGAGAAGGCGGCGTCACGACTGGGGCTGGTTCCAGCGTACTTGGAAGCGGTAGCGACGTCGGCTGCAGCAACACGCCCGGAAGATCGGCAGCAGCGACAGGACTGGCTTCTCGGGCTGGTGGAGACGAAAGAAGGGACGGTGGCACCGGCATGGCTACCACTCGTGGGCGCATCTGGTCGTAATGGCGAACAACAATGCCGTCGTCCGTACGTATTTCACAAAGCCGGCGGCCGCGAAGAGCCTAGACCACCCCTGGAATCCATTTAGGGCGAGATTCATACCCCGTGCCCACACGTCGGCGCCCACCGGGTATTTTCCCGCACTAGGGGGGACAGTACAAGGCCCGACAGGGTGAAGCAGGTGCAGCAGAGTGCGCGGTTGGCGGCCATGCAAGAGTTCAGCAGGGCTGCGATAACCCAGAGGCGTGAAGCGATAAGAACTCAGAAATTGCAACAGAGCGTCATCTGTGGAAAAATCACTAAGGAATTTTTTCATCTGGCTTTTGAAAGTGCGGACAAGGCGCTCGACCTCCCCATTCGATTGCGGATGGAAGGGCGGTGCTGTAACTTTGAACAACAAACGGAAACTTCGAGAAGGCGTCAATCAACAGTAGCCAATAAGTACCGAGGAAGGGGCCGGCAAAGTCAGCGTGCACCCGTTCCCATGGCTGCGCTGGATCAGGCCACGGAGAGGGCATAGTACGAGGTGCAACCAGTTGTTGAGCACACTGACCACACGCAGCGACCATGTGGGCGATGTCCGAATCAATACCGGGCCAATAAACGTGCCTGCAGGCCAGGGACTTAGTCCAAGAAATCCCCCAATGGCCTTCATGCAATAGTTTGAGAACATCTTTGCGAAGAGAGGCCGGCACCACGACCCGTGGAGATGCGCCATCCATGGCCAGAAGAACAACACCCTCACGAACAGACAGATGAAGGCGCAATGCATGGTAGTTGCGAAGGGGATCCGATGCCCGGGCCTTGGTCCTGTCCGGCCAACCTCGTTGAACAAAACCGATCACCTGACGCAGGACCGGGTCCCGCGCAGTAGCCGACGCGACCTGCGAACCTGTAAGGGGAAAACCCTCGACTGCACGACGTTCTTCCTCATCAATGTGGAAACAGAGTAGTTCATCTCGATCGAAAACCGGGTCGGGGCCCATCGGCAAACGCGACAACGCGTCAGCGTTGGCGTGCTGGGCCGTGGGACGATAGTGAATCTCATAGTGAAAACGAGACAAGTATAAGGCCCAACGTTGCAGGCGGTGAGCTGCCTTATCTGGAAGCGATGCTGAGGGGCTGAACAGAGAGACCAGCAGCTTGTGGTCGGTGATGAGGTGAAATTTAGAACCATACAAAAAAACGCTGAACTTTTTTAGAGCATAAATGATAGCGAGCGCCTCCTTTTGGATTTGACAGTAACGCCGTTGGGCATCGTTGAGGGTCTTGGAAGCGTAGGCGATGGGTCATTCCGACCCATCCTCATACCAATGGGCGAGAACAGCCCCTAGGCCATACTGTGACGCGTCAGTCGCCAGAACCAAGTGCTGACCCAGACGGAATGTGGCAAGACAAGGCGCCGACTGCAAATGAGCCTTGAGGCGGACAAAAGCCTGCTCACACTCGTCGGACCAGCAAAAAGGAACATTTTTGCGTAACAGCTGATGCAGAGGATGAGCCACCGCCGCCGCGGAGGGAATGAATTTGTGATAATAAGCAATCTTGCCTAGAAACGCCTGAAGTTCTTTGACCGTAGACGGCCGGGGTAGAGCGGTAATGGCCGCAACGTGCTGTCGTAGAGGACGTATACCCTCACGGGACAAGTGGAAACCAAGATAAACAATGGAGGGTTGGAAGAACTGTGACTTGTCCAGATTGCACTTCAACCCAGCCGAATGCAGAACCCGAAACAGCGAACGCAAATTGCGAAGGTGCTCCTCAGAGGAGACCCCCATGACAACAATGTCATCCAGGTAGTTGATGCAGCTGGGAACGGAAGCCGTGAGCTGTTCCAAAAACCGCTGAAAAATGGCCGGCGCGCTAGCGACGCCAAATGGTAACCGCTGGTACTGATACAACCCACAAGGAGTGTTGATGATGAGAAATTCCTTGGAAGAAGCATCCAACGGCAACTGATGGTACGCGTCCGATAAGTCAAGTTTGGAAAAGAACTGGTCCCCAGCGAGCTTGGTAAATAACTCCTCAGGACGGGGAAGAGGATAAGTGTCAATGAGGCTCTGAGTGTTGACAGTGGCTTTAAAATCACCACACAATCGCAGACTCCCGTTTGGTTTAGAAACCACCACGATTGGCGATGCCCATTCGCTGGAGGTAACAGGAAGGAGAATCCCTGAAGCTGTTAACCTGTCTATCTCAGCCTTGACAGGTGCACGCAACACCATCGGAATAGGGCGTGCCCAGAAAAACTTAGGGCGAGCCGTAGGCTTAAGAGTAATGTGGGCTTCAAAATCCTTGGCACAACCCACACCAGCAGAGAACACGGACGAGAATTCAGAACACAATCCATCCAGCTGTTGATACAGAATATCCTCAGATATGAGGTGCACATCATCATCAATGGAGAACCCGAACAACTGGAAAGCATCATAACCGAACAGGTTTTCAGTGCCAGCATGATCCACCACATAAAACGTGAGGGGCCGAACAACAGACTTTTAGGCAGTGGAAGCATCAAACTGGCCAACGATAGGAATTTTCTGCTTATTATAAGTTCTCAGATTTCGCCTAACTGGAGACAAGGGAGGGGAGCCCAACTCCAAATACGTGCGAGAATTAATGAGAGTTACTGCAGAGCCAGTGTCCCCTTGCATGCGAACGTCGTTATCCAGAACACGAACAGTAACAAACAACTTATTTGTTTGAGAAAGCACACAGTTAACGTCCATGTCCGATGCCTCGTCCTCGTCGACAGGAACTTTAGGGGACTGACACACAGAAGCAATGGGCCTTTTTTCCTACATGAATTACATGTGGCCCAACGTTTTGGACACGTGGCCCTGTCATGCTGTACGAAACAACGTGGACAAGAAGGAAGTGCGGAACGAACCTGCTTCTTTCTGTGGTTGCTGTTTTCGCTGCGAGCGTGGCGGCCCAACGCGACGTCGTTGACGCGAGTGAACCGCCGCCACATCGTCGTTCCCCTGTGAAACAGGCAAATTGTCCGTGTCGAAAGTGGTCTGTACAGCGCCTACATCACACCACGCGTCTATTTGCGCACCAGCAGCGTGAGACACTTCAAAAGATTGAGCGATGCTTAGAACTTCCGACAACGACGGGTTTGGCAGTTGTAAGGCACGTTGCCGAACTTCTTTATCAGGAGCAAGCCGGAGAATAGCGTCCCTAACCATTGAATCAGCATAAGACTCATGATGAGTGTCCGTGACAAACTGACATTTCCTACTCAGACCGTGTAGTTCCGCCGCCCAAGTCCGGTAGGATTGATGGGGCTGTTTACGACACCGGTAGAACGACACGCGGGCGGCAACGACATGGGTGTTTTTTCGGTAATAGTTAGACAATAAGTCACACATTTCTTGGAAGGACAGAGAGGCTGGTTCCCGCAGAGGGGCTAACTGAGATAGCAGCTGATAGATCCGTGGGGAAATCCAAGATAGAAATAACGACTTACACATAGGAGCGTCGACAACGCCGAAAGCCAAGAAGTGTTGCCGCAAACGCTTCTCATAATTATCCCAGTCTTCAGCGGCCTCGTCGTAAGGAGGGAACGGAGGCGGAGAAGAGGAAGACAAGACGATGAGTAAGCGACGTCGACAACGCCTGAATAGCAGCCGTCAGCTGTGTTTGTTGCGCCCGAATAGCAGCCGTCAGCTGTGTTTGTTGGTCAATGAGCGCTTGCAGAAGCTGTTCCATGTCTGCTCCGACACGAACACACAATTCCACAAAGCAGGAAAAAAAATATCTGACCTCGTCGCCAAAAAAGTGTTATAACCTTTAATCCTAATAAATTGCGTGGATATACAACGTAGAGCAATAGCGAGTTACATGCTTCCAACTCCGAATCTGTCACTCCACTGCCGAGCCGTGACATGCGGCCGGCACCGTTCATAGCCAGGTGGCGCTCCCGCGCTCGGCCGAGATGCGGTGCGCCTCTATCGCCGTGTTCGCGTACTGACGTAGCGGCACTTTTAAATCTCGTGGCACTGTCACAACAACAACCACTCTCAGGAAAGTGTTAAAGCCCATTGGTTTCATGTGGAGAAAAGTTGAAAACAAGAGGACTTTATGATTAGAACGTGTCGACATTGTATACTGGCGGTCCCTGTTCCTCGTAGAGTTGAAAAATATCAGGGAGGCTGGCACAGAAATTTATTTGGACGAATCCCGGATGGACAGTAACCTAACGTGCAGCAGATGCTGGCAAAAAAAGATGATGTGGGTGTTACCGTGTGTGGAAGCGTCTCCAGAAGACTAATAGCTGGAAGTGTGGGTTCTAGAAACAGATTTGTTAGGTAGGCAGAGCTAAAGTTCTGAGCCAAATCAAGCCAGGGAGATTACCACGGGCAAATGAATTCTGCCAACTTGGAAAAATGTTTCAAAGAGCTTGTACTAACAAATATTTCTCTACACTCTATAGTAATCATGGACACTGCACCTTATCACAGCATACAACTCAACAAACTGCCCACCAAATAAGATAGGAAAGTATCTATGATACAGTGGCTGCAGAATAGAAAAATCCAATGTGATGAGACTGTGACAAAGGAGGGACTCTACTCCTGGGTTCGGGAGAAGAATAGGGCGGCAGCAAAGTCGTATACAGTTGATATACTGGCAACAAGAAAGGGCCACAAAGTAATTCACTTGCCGCCACACAATTCGATTTGAATGCCATTGAGCTAGCGTGAGCAAAAATAAAAAGTCTCTTTGGGGAGCGCAATATTACAGGTGACATGTCATCTGAAAATCTGTTGACTCTTGCAAGTGCTTGTTTTCAAGCTGTTACTGAGGAAGACTGGAAAGGCTACTGCAAAAAGGTACACATGATGGTGTGATGGAAATAGCCTTCGACAACCTCACCGTCGACATTGGCACTTCAGATACCAGTGACGAGTCAGAGAAAACGATTACGTGCGAAAGTGGAACTGTTAATGCATCGGAATTATCAGAAGTGTCATCAAAATTGGCCTGTTTCATTCTTGTTTTA
This sequence comes from Schistocerca serialis cubense, assembly GCF_023864345.2. Classification (NCBI taxonomy): domain Eukaryota; kingdom Metazoa; phylum Arthropoda; class Insecta; order Orthoptera; family Acrididae; genus Schistocerca; species Schistocerca serialis. The sequence continues at coordinate 38,177,916 of NC_064642.1, forward strand.
TTATACATTTGTGTTGAAAGTTATTATAGCTTTGCTGAAACGTGTGGCATCCAGTAAATTTAAAAAATAAACGATAAGTTATCTGCCATTCTTAATTTCGTAAATTGTTCTATTGCATACTTCTAATTCGCATTTATTTTGATACAGTAATTGATAATGTAAGACGTTAATGTCTTTATTTAATATGTCAGTACAAACAGTGGTCTCAATTTAGATAGCACAAAGTATTTGACTGACTATTAACTCTATCCTACACATCGCTGCTTTTGTGGAAGTTTAAGAAACACGTTCGCGTTGCCTGAACTGCGCACTTGCAGTACACGGAGGCAGAGTTTGTTCACCTCCTCACCCCGCATTCCCCGCTAGGAGATGCCACATAATAGTTCGTGTACAGTAACAGTGCCGAAGTAGTTGTTCGCTCAATGTTAAGATTAATAATTCTCGAGACGTCACGCTTCCCTCAAGAATTAGATCTCTGAGCAACCAGATGGTCAGTGCCACAGCATGCTTTGTGCAGTGAAGTCACCCAGCAGGAGGAATCTGCCATGAAGTTATGTTATAAGATTAGTGAGAGGCTACTAGTCTCAAGGCCTCTTCTTGAGGTAGTAAGCAAAATTTATTTCTTGTCTACACAGTCACAACAGTTCTAACCTGAGCGAGTAGTTCCTCCAGTGTGTCCTAAGCCCAGTGTTCCACAGCAATATGAAGTCCATCTTTGCACTGAGGTTTTTCTGTGTCTTACGCTGTATCTTTTCACCAACTTGGGAAATCTATAACGCACAAGGAATTCGGTGAAGAGCTCAGTGGTTTCCTCGGACTTCATAGCTACAGAAGGCCGTTCCAACACTGGCCCTCGGTGCACAGGCACCCCCGAGTACCCGTCGGCTCACCTGAAGGCAGGTGCAAGTAGTTCTTGCCAAACATTCTATTCTCTGCCCGTTTCAACCACTCAAGCATCCCCGCTCAGCCAGGCCAGTAACCTGAAGTAGGTTATGGCCCGACTGTCTAAATGTCTGCATACCTGCTGTTTGCCCACCAGTGGGGGCCTGGCTGCCTGCACTCCGGCACACAGCTGGAGAGCCTAGTCTACAGAAAGACTGTTAAGTAAGGTTGACTGGTCTAATAGGTGTGGTTGCAGTTTCCTAAGACATCAGCTTTTGGTGATGATGGGAATTTATCTGTTGTTGATACTTTAGTCTTCTTTACATGTCAGCTGCACGCACACAGTTTGTTTTGCACAGCTAAGAGTAAGCTTCATTAGTTGCATGGAAGACATGAACTACATTGCAGCTGATGTGATCCAACAACTGCTCACACACAGGCAGATTTACACTCGTCATTTACCTTTGTATTTCGACACGCTATATTATTGCACTAGTTTCTTCACTGTAGCAGCAGCAAGTAACTTTGAAACAGTAAGCAGTTGTTGAATTTTATCTGGTTTTTTCCCTGTATCTTCTTATCTTCTTTTCATCCAAGAAAACAAGACAATCCCAATCACTTACATAATGTCTTGTACCCCAACTAACACAATAGTGAACACTGAAAAGAGGTGTGAAGTTTATGGGGGACCTGGTCAAAATTTCTGGCTGTTACCTGACCCTTAGAAAACTGACCAACATCTGAAATGACCAACATCTTAAATGATTTGGTACACACAGCTAAGCTTTTTAGGGGAGAGAATCTGCTTTGACATACTGTGAAAGAACAGGCATGTCCTTACAAATGCCACCTTCCCTTGCAATTCAGCATTACTTTTTCATAATGTTTTGTATGTTACTGAAACCATTAGCCTCCCATTGTTCCTGTAATTCACTTGTGCCTAAATCCATTAAGTCCCAAACCACTTTCTTAAAATTAAAATACCTCCACGCATTTCAGTCAGAATTGCGTATGTTCTACAACAGTGTAGTCTGATGTGGTGTGAGAGTTCCCATTGGCAAAGTCCCATTTCAGACATCTTGCTGTCGCATCCAACAATTTCTTTGGGGAGAAAGGAAACATCTTTATAATATACTTTCTTCTCTCTTTATGTTTTAAAACACATTCTGATATTTGATACATGTTCTGTTACATTAATGCTTACTTTTGTTTGCACATGTTCAAGAGGGCTGCACTCTTCACTTATTTAGTTACATTGGGTGTTAATGTTATGTAACAGTACATCCCAACCTCCAGAAAGGTTTTTAATAAAACAATAGACTCAACTGAATTCCCATACAAACTTGGAGATACAAAAACCCATTTATTTGGGCATAATTTGTCTGGATACGTCCAATACAAATGAATTGTGACAGGCATCCCAGAGGTTACTGTGGATGGATTTTTGGAGGTGGCATAGATAGTCAGCCTTGTGACATAGTCCTGCACACATTTTCCAAAAACTGTCTCAAGCTGTTAGTCCAGCAACATACACACAATGAAAATATTTTAGATCTTGTAGGTACAAACACCTTATCAATACTGTTAGTATACAGACAGGGATTAGTGATCACATCATCATTGAAACAATAGTTACTAAAGTTAATAAATCCACCAGGAGAGCGAGGATAGTTTTTATGCTGGAAAGAGCAGACATGCAGTTGTTACCATGCTACTTAGACAATGAGAGCACAAAATTTAGCTCCAATATGATGGACATAGAGGAATAATGGAAAAAGTTTATATTAAATGTAAATCATGCACTGGAGAACTACGTGCCAAGTAAGTGGATTAAGGCTGTACAGAAAGATCAATGCGCAAAGCATTCAACAACTTCCGCATTGTATGTTAGTGTAAGATACTGGTAAGAACGCACGAAAATTCTGGTCCTACATAAAATTAGTAAGTGGGTCAATGGTTTCTATTCAGTTGTTTATCAACCACTCTGGTGTTGCAATAGAAAACAGTAAAAGGAATGCTGAAGTTCTAAATCTCACATTAAAAAAAATATTCTCATAGGAAGACCATAGAGATGTACCACTGATTGACTGTTGCACTGTCTCCTGTATGGAGGATATAAAAATAGGTATCCCTAGTATTGAAATGCAAATGAAAGAGTTGAAAACAAGTAGGATGCCAGCTCTTGATGGAATACCCAATTTTGTTTCACAGAGCGTACTCTTTAGCACTGGTCCCTTACTTAGCTCGCATTTATCTCAAATGTTTTATCCAGCACAAAAACTCAAGAAAAAACTGCAGGTGACTGTCATAAATAAGAAGGATAAAACAACAGACCTGCAAAATTACAGACCAATGTCCTTAACATCCATTTGCTACAGTATTATTGAGCATATTTTAAGTTGGAATATAATAATTTCCTTGAGACAAAAAAGCTTCTGATCAGAAATCATCATGGATTTAGAAACCTTGCTTGTGTGAAACGCAGCTTAACTTTACTCACACAACACCTTGTGAACCATGGATGAAGGGCAACAGGCAGATTTCTTATTATTGCTGATATTTGATTTATGAGCATGAGGCTGTGGTCCAAGGCATCAATTTTTGCCTTCAACCACAGCCTAATTCCCATAAATCAAATGTCAGTGATAATGCAAGTACTGAATGTGAAAACCTGCATCCTATGATTCCATATTCTCAGATTTCCGGGAATCATTTGACAGTACATACTATTAAATCTTCAGAAAACAGTCACTAAGATGAATATTAGGTACAAGAAACTGGCCATTTATGCTGTTATTTAAAATGTTACTGGCACATGTGTAACTGCTGTATCTTCAAGAGTAATATATACTTAAAAAAACCAAGATTTAAAAAAAGGCAAGGTGAAGCTATTGAGTATTTTCTTCCTGCTGATCTCCCAAAATTTCTTGCTCACTAAAAAATGTGAAGTATTTGTAGCAGAATTACAGCAACCTATGAATCCTAATGAGTACACACAAAATTATATCAATGATTAGCCATTCACAACAGTAGTTGTTAAGTTCTTTATGTTACGTTTCTTTTAAAATAATTCAGAAATTGACAACAGATGGCAGCACCAGTCAAGGGACATGTAGCAAGACATCCATTCATTGTTCTTAGATGAAATGAGTCCAGCTTTGAGCGACAGATGGCTCGTGCATTGAGAAATTCACAGCCTTACATATACTCTGTCGTGGTCTTTTTTAACACAGAGTTGTGGCCAGAATGTGGTCAGGTTTGGTCTTTAACAAAGGTCTCAGCATACGGAATGGGTTCTTCGATATGTGAGTAGCTTGGAAACTTCTTAAGTAACATAACCCAATACATTGTCCTAAATGGCGAGTGTTCGTAAGAGACAAGGGTATTTTCAGGAGTGCCCCAGGAAAGTATGAAAGAACAACTCATATCTTTTATGTACACAAAAAAATATATACGACAATATTATGAAAAGGATAGACTGCTACTTACTTACTTACTATATAGAGCAGATGCCGAGCACACACAGGACCAACAAAAAGACTGCTATGCATGTCAAATATCAGCAGAAGTCCACTGAAGCTGGCCTCAGTGGTCAGAGATAGTGGTCATGTGTGTACGAGTTATGCTTGTACGAATGTGTGTGTATTTTCTCTATGTGAGTAGAAGGTCTTTTGGCTGAAAGCTCATGTGTCTAGCAGTCTTTCTGTTGTGTCTGTCTGTGAGTCAACATCTCCCCTATATGGTGTGTAGCAATTGGTCCTTTTTATAATACTATTGTTAGACCATCCAGGATTTTCCATTGTTACATAAACAATCTGATGGATAGGGTGAGCAGCAATGTACAACTGTTTGTTGATGACACTGTAGTGTTTGAGAAAGGGTTATCATTGTAAGGGGACAGCACGATGACCTATGGGACATTCCACACGTTTCCTTGGTTGCCACATCTGCTTACACATATTCCCTAGTGCCCAGCATAATGACACCATTTTTCGAAGCCTTTGTAAGCAGAGATAGGAGCTCTGATAGTCTGCATCAGTTTATTTGTTTGGAACACAGAGCTGCAGTGCTTGCACGGCACTCAAAACACTGCAAGAGATGAGAAATTTTACAGCGTAACTACAACCTCTGTCCACCCCAATGCCTTCCAAGGTTGCAAGTAACTCTTCATCAAACACACTCAGTTCATATGATACACAGGTGCTGAGGACACAATAAGGGAAAGCCAAGCAGCAGCCAAGAGAATAACTGTGCTAAGACCAATCAGTGAACAATAGAGGATACATTCTAAACAGAACTTTTATTTGGTGTGATGGATGGCAGCTTGATTTAAATGTAGAAAAACTTAAGTTAATACAAGTGAGTAGAGAACAACAATCCTCTAATGTTCAAATACGATGTTAGTGGAATTTTTCCCAACACATTCACATTGGTAAAATATCTTGGTGTAACATTTCAAAGCAATACGAAACGGAAGGAGCGCATAAGGTCTATAGTGGGAAAGGCGAATGACTACCATAGGTTTATTGGGAGAATTGTAAGAAAAAGTATCTCATCTATAAAGGAGATTGCATATAGAACACTAGTGTGATCCATGCTAGAGTACTGCACAAGTGTTCAGATATCTTCATCAGGTTTGATTAAAGAAAGGCATCAAAGCAATTAAGAGGCTTGCTGCTAGATACTTTACCAGTAGGTTTGATAGATGCTAGAGTATTATGGAAATGCTCCGTGAACTGAAATGGGAATCTTTGCAGTGTAGAGTTTAGAAAACTAGCATTTGTGGCTGCCTGCAGAATGATTCTACTGCCACCAACATACATTTTGCTTAATGACTGCAAAGACAAGATAAAGAGAAATTTGGGCTCGCATGGAAGCACTCAGACATTTTAAAGTGTAACAAGAAAGGTAATGACTAGTAGTGATACATGGTATCCTCCACCATGCACAGTGTGGTGGCTTGTGGAGGTTGCATATAGATGCAGAACAATATCTTGACCTCAATAGACATCCACACTATTGGACATAGCTCCCTCTTTGTTGAGGTTTGTTTACAGAAGTGCGATGCAATCCTGTCAGTTAAGCTGAATTCTCCAATTCCTGTGCCAAGCATAGTTACAATGTTATATCACATAAAGCAGTGGACACTGAGAGCCATTCATGGCCTAGCAGTTATAGAAGAGTGATGGAGCTGACCATACCTAGCCTAGGAACCACACATTTCCCTCAAATGAGAACTAAGTGTGCCCTGTTTCTATTAATACCTGACAAGAAGAAATCATAAAGTGGTATTTATAGAGTACTTCTGGTCTGAGTATATTCTTATGTCTTTGTGTCGTCTTGCATGAAATGTGTGCAAGTGCTTATCTAAGCATCAAAGTTCACATTAAAACTCAGGTATTCCTTGATTTATGTGCTATTTATGCTCTACTTATTCTAAAGTGAAACATATAGTAGTTTTATGTGAAGCAGTAAATTACTTTTTATAAAGCATAATAGCTAAGTATGCAAGACATCAAAGCAATGTAAGTGGGATAAAGAACTTAGTAAGTTTTACAGCACCGATTACTCTTGAAGAGATTGAATAATTGTAGCAACCATTAATAATCAATAATGACAAATCTGTAATGCTTTTGTAAACACATGTGCCCATAAATGTCATACCTTTCCAGGCCACCACGGAAAGCCGTGTACCTTCCCCCAGACAACATCTCCTACAGCCATCTTGCGACCATCACTGGTAAGGCACGAAGGTACAGTATGTGTTGAGATGCGCATTGTGAGAGGCTGAGAAGAACTAGCACTGGTGACGGTACCAACTCCTGGTGGAGGAAAATCTGTCATATCATCGGACGTTTCTGAATTGGTACAGCTACCTGCTGGACTCTTCGCACCACTGCCATCTGTGTCCATTGCAGGATAGTCACAACGTGTGTATGCATTTGCGTTGAGCCTCTTTAAACTGATGGACAGCTTCTGCTTCAGACACCGTTCCTTGATAGCGCTGTACGAGTTGTCTTGTCTCCTGTATAGCACATTACCAATTTTGTTTATTCAGTCCACAATATATTTAACTATAAATTTGCATGCATAATTAAATGTTAAAATAACAATAAATTAATGTAGACTGCAGCAATGTTCTTGGTGTGAACTGAATTGTGTGGTACATTGGTGTAAGGTATCAGTATATAGTTGATTAATTTTTTTTTTTTTTTTTTTTTTTTTTTTTTTTTTTTTTTTTTTTTTTTTTTTTTTTTTTTTTTGACAAGCTGCCCTGCTTGTTCAATGTGGTGAAGTGAACTGTTGAGCATTGTGCCTCTGACAGCAAATTCAGGACCATACTGAGCACGATGTATATGCTTTTGCCTCAGATATCAGTGGAAATACAATATCAGCCATTATAAAAGGTAGTCAATTTGTATTAACTGGTGATATCTGCTGTCAATATAGACAACTAAAGACTAAAAAGGTCTGTACGGACACAATATATGGGTGGAATACTCACGCCATAAGTTTCAGGAGGCCAGGAAGTCCTGCCTGATAATTCTTATCAACTTTGCAAATATTGTGTCAGAAACAACTTTTCACCTTACTACATCTACTGCTGTGTATCAAACTAGTACTGAAGATGTAGCCGTAAGTGAGCAGTCACACATCTAGTTTGCCCAAATAAAAATATGCTAAATAATGGACATTATAGATTAGGTTTAATTCAAGTTGGATGTGAACATTTTAAGTTAGGCTCTACTGCGACTGTTATTGACATTAAATGAAACAACAAATTTACTGTTACAAGTCACTGTTGGACATTAAATGAAACAGTGACTGGCAACAGTAAACTTGTTATATCATTTAATGTTAAGTTGGATGTTTGTACAAAATACTTTTTTGTAATTTAACTGATGTTACTCTGCACCCACTGCCTGCAAAACCCCTTGCTCAGCAACTTTCGTCACCAACGGGAATTATCAGATCAAATATTTCTGTGAATTACAGTGGCATGGATATGATTTTCACCAGTAAACAGCATACAGGAAAACTGCATATATCTTCATTCCAGAAACATGGTTAAAAAGAAATGACAGGTGCTTCACGGTCAGTGATGCAGTCATTGTACTGAAGAAGTTCCATTTCTCTTTTGTGACATGGATACTTTTTACAGTGTTTTGAATGCAGATAGGTTTAAGGTTATTTATTTTCCCTAATCTTCACATCCTCATACAAAAAGACAAATCATGTCCAAACAGGCTGCTTTAAGTTACAGCTACCCTGAACTCTATGACGGCATTGTACAACTGCATTAGAACTGTCAAAAATAACCAATGCAACATGTTACGCTGATTAATGACACTTACTGCCACTATATATGGTACAGCAGAGGCCTTAGCATTGACATTTTGGTAATTTTGGTTTGAGAACTAAGCCATGTTTCTTAAACTGTGATTTTTATTAACATACTGAAAATACTGCAACGCTATGTTTTGCAAACTGTAAGTATAGTTTTTTCAGTGGAAGAGCCCTCCCCACACACACACACACACACACACACACACACACACACACACACACACACACACACACACACACAAAATCCAAAATTTCTAATAAATTCTTCATTGGTCTCATTTCCTCCAATCCATTCTCTTTTCTGAGATAAAAAGTCCCTTTCATATACATGCAGTTATTTGAGCAATTGTGTCCAGCTCTCCTGTCACTTGATAAGCACAACTTTTTCTGTCCATTTGATTAAAGATCAATTGCCTAAAAAATGCCAGAATTAATTTTGGTTCTCTTCAAACTATTTTTCTAAGATAGCAATATCTGAATACAGATGCTTTACTCAGCTACAGAAGTATACAAGAACCATTGCATTACACTTCTAACAGCGTTTGAACTAATAATAATTGCTACAACAACAATTAACTTTTTATAAAATCAACAAAAGTTATAATTGACTCGTGCTCCCCTTCACAGTTTTAGTATTCATTATAGCTATGTTCCTCTTTCTTTATCTCTTGAAGGTTAATGCCCCAGTTCTCTTAAGAAGAGTACACTTCTTTATATTGCTTCTTCATTAGTTTCTTTATTGTGCAACCTGCAGCATATATTATGTATAGAATTGGAAAACGGTTTGAGTAAACAACTAGCTGTCGACCTTGAATTTCTACAACTTTCAGATAGTAATAAAGTATTATACTATAAGTACAACAGCAAATTATTGAACAGCTTTAAAACATTGCTGACAATAATATTACAACCAACAACTACAGAGAGCATTAATGGTTTACTCAGTTCACATGTGTCCATCTACAACATTGGGACAAGTACTGATGAATGCAATAAAGCCGAAATAAGCTTATATACCAAAATAAAATATCAAGCAGCATACTGTTTTCCAATTCTCTAAATAGTTTCTTCATTAATTCAATCAACTTAATATCAAATTATGAATGTTTCCCAGACTTCCTGGACTAATTTAAACAAATTTCTTAAATGAATCGTAGAGCTACATCTTTGTATTATTCTTCTACTACACAATCATCATTCAGATTTAAGTGATCATTTCTCTTAGTACACTGAGAAAATCCTCTGCCTTAAATTTTGACGTATTAGATAATAGCTTACTAGCATCTTGCCAAGTTCCTCACTGAAATTAAAGTGTTAGGGACCAAGACATTTTTCCATGTCCATGAAGAGTTGCAAATCACTAGGACCCATGTCTGGGTGGTAGAAGGAATGCCCAGAAAATGTTTTTGTCAAGCAGGGTGTGGCCAAGCATGGTCGTGCAAAGACACAATATCAGTGGTCAAGAACCAGTGCCATTTGCTTTGAATGGCTCTTCTTTGTTCTCTGAATGTTTTCTCAGTAGGCATCAGAATTTATTGGCCTTCCACCTTTCAAAACACCTACAAACGAGATTTCTTTAGCATACAAAAAAAAAAAAAAAAAAAAACACCCCCCCATGAACCATGGACCTTGCCGTTGGTGGGGAGGCTTGCGTGCCTCAGCGATACAGATAGCCGTACCGTAGGTGCAACCACAACGGAGGGGTATCTGTTGAGAGGCCAGACAAACGTGTGGTTCCTGAAGAGGGGCAGCAGCCTTTTCAGTAGTTGCAAGGGCAACAGTCTGGATGATTGACTGATCTGGCCTTGTAACAATAACCAAAACGGCATAGCCGTGCCGGTACTGCGAACGGCTGAAAGCAAGGGGAAACTACAGTCGTAATTTTCCCCGAGGGCATGCAGCTTTACTGTATGATTACATGATGATGGCGTCCTCTTGGGTAAAATATTCCGGAGGTAAAATAGTCCCCCATTCGGATCTCCGGGCGGGGACTATTCAAGAGGATGTCGTTATCAGGAGAAAGAAAACTGGCGTTCTACGGATCGGAGCGTGGAATGTCAGATCCCTTAATCGGCCAGGTAGGTTAGAAAATTTAAAAAGGGAAATGGATAGATTGAAGTTAGATATAGTGGGAATTAGTGAAGTTCGGTGGCAGGAGGAACAAGACTTCTGGTCAGGTGACTACAGGGTTATAAACACAAAATCAAATAGGAGTAATGCAGGAGTAGGTTTAATAATGAATAGGAAAATAGGAATGCGGGTAAGCTACTACAAACAGCATAGTGAACGCATTATTGTGGCCAAGATAGATACGAAGCCCACATCTACTACAGTAGTACAAGTTTATATGCCAACTAGCTCTGCAGATGACGAAGAAATTGAAGAAATGTATGATGAAATAAAAGAAATTATTCAGATTGTGAAGGGAGACGAAAATTTAATAGTCATGGGTGACTGGAATTCGAGTGTAGGAAAAGGGAGAGAAGGAAACATAGTAGGTGAATATGGATTGGGGGACAGAAATGAAAGAGGAAGCCGCCTGGTAGAATTTTGCACAGAGCACAACATAATCATAACTAACACTTGGTTTAAGAATCATGAAAGAAGGTTGTATACATGGAAGAACCCTGGAGATACTAAAAGGTATCAGATAGATTATATAATGGTAAGACAGAGATTTGGGAACCAGGTTTTAAATTGTAAGACATTTCCAGGGGCAGATGTGGACTCTGACCACAATCTATTGGTTATGACCTGTAGATTAAAACTGAAGAAACTGCAAAAAGGTGGGAATTTAAGGAGATGGGACCTGGATAAACTAAAAGAACCAGAGGTTGTACAGAGATTCAGGGAGAGCATAAGGGAGCAATTGACAGGAATGGGGGAAATAAATACAGTAGAAGAAGAATGGGTAGCTTTGAGGGATGAAGTAGTGAAGGCAGCAGAGGATCAAGTAGGTAAAAAGACGAGGGCTAGTAGAAATCCTTGGGTAACAGAAGAAATATTGAATTTAATTGATGAAAGGAGAAAATATAAAAATGCAGTAAGTGAAACAGGCAAAAAGGAATACAAACGTCTCAAAAATGAGATCGACAGGAAGTGCAAAATGGCTAAGCAGGGATGGCTAGAGGACAAATGTAAGGATGTAGAGGCCTATCTCACTAGGGGTAAGATAGATACCGCCTACAGGAAAATTAAAGAGACCTTTGGAGATAAGAGAACGACTTGTATGAATATCAAGAGCTCAGATGGAAACCCAGTTCTAAGCAAAGAAGGGAAAGCAGAAAGGTGGAAGGAGTATATAGAGGGTCTATACAAGGGCGATGTACTTGAGGACAATATTATGGAAATGGAAGAGGATGTAGATGAAGATGAAATGGGAGATATGATACTGCGTGAAGAGTTTGACAGAGCACTGAAAGACCTGAGTCGAAACAAAGCCCCCGGAGTAGACAATATTCCATTGGAACTACTGACGGCCGTGGGAGAGCCAGTCCTGACAAAACTCTACCATCTGGTGAGGAAGATGTATGAGACAGGCGAAATACCCTCAGGCTTCAAGAAGAATATAATAATTCCAATCCCAAAGAAAGCAGGTGTTGACAGATGTGAAAATTACCGAACTATCAGCTTAATAAGTCACAGCTGCAAAATACTAACACGAATTCTTTACAGACGAATGGAAAAACTAGTAGAAGCCAACCTCGGGGAAGATCAGTTTGGATTCCGTAGAAACACTGGAACACGTGAGGCAATACTGACCTTACGACTTATCTTAGAAGAAAGATTAAGGAAAGGCAAACCTACGTTTCTAGCATTTGTAGACTTAGAGAAAGCTTTTGACAATGTTGACTGGAATACTCTCTTTCAAATTCTAAAGGTGGCAGGGGTAAAATACAGGGAGCGAAAGGCTATTTACAATTTGTACAGAAACCAGATGGCAGTTATAAGAGTCGAGGGACATGAAAGGGAAGCAGTGGTTGGGAAGGGAGTAAGACAGGGTTGTAGCCTCTCCCCGATGTTGTTCAATCTGTATATTGAGCAAGCAGTAAAGGAAACAAAAGAAAAATTCGGAGTAGGTATTAAAATTCATGGAGAAGAAATAAAAACTTTGAGGTTCGCTGATGACATTGTAATTCTGTCAGAGACAGCAAAGGACTTGGAAGAGCAGTTGAATGGAATGGACAGTGTCTTGAAAGGAGGATATAAGATGAACATCAACAAAAGCAAAACAAGGATAATGGAATGAAGTCTAATTAAGTCGGGTGATGCTGAGGGAATTAGATTAGGAAATGAGGCACTTAAAGTAGTAAAGGAGTTTTGCTATTTGGGGAGCAAAATAACTGATGATGGTCGAAGTAGAGAGGATATAAAATGTAGGCTGGCAATGGCAAGAAAAGCGTTTCTGAAGAAGAGAAATTTGTTAACATCCAGTATTGATTTAAGTGTCAGGAAGTCATTTCTGAAAGTATTTGTATGGAGTGTAGCCATGTATGGAAGTGAAACATGGACGATAAATAGTTTGGACAAGAAGAGAATAGAAGCTTTCGAAATGTGGTGCTACAGAAGAATGCTGAAGATTAGATGGGTAGATCACATAACTAATGAGGAAGTATTGAATAGGATTGGGGAGAAGAGAAGTTTGTGGCACAACTTGACCAGAAGAAGGGATCGGTTGGTAGGACATGTTCTGAGGCATCAAGGGATCATCAATTTAGTATTGGAGGGCAGCGTGGAGGGTAAAAATCGTAGAGGGAGACCAAGAGATGAATACACTAAGCAGATTCAGAAGGATGTAGGTTGCAGTAGGTACTGGGAGATGAAAAAGCTTGCACAGGATAGAGTAGCATGGAGAGCTGCATCAAACCAGTCTCAGGACTGAAGACCACAACAACAACAACAACAACAACAACAAAACAGAAGCGGTAACCTTCCTAGCTGAGAGTTTGGTGCACTATTTCCTTGTTTGTGGGGTGAAGTGGTTTCATCCCACACCAGTGACTGCTTTTTTGCTTCTACGTTAGAATAAGAAACATGAATCTTGAGCTTCTTCAGTTTCTCCTAGCACATTTTATGGCAAAATAGTTCATGGGTGAATGACCACATGTCTGTGTCCAACGGACATTTTCTTACATCCTTAGTATGTCCTGGGAATCTGCCACTAGTACAATTAAGAAAATGAATGAGATTCCCACAGCAAACTGACTTCAGGGCCAGGCAGGTGGCCACGCAGTGTTGCCACCAGCACAGATACCTGGACATGAACCTAGTAAAAAGCAATGTGTTGGCAGGAGGAGATGCTTGTTGCTGATGGCAGATAGAAAGGCAGATCAGAGAAACTACTTTATGAAATATTGTGCACGTTGGATACTGACATCCAGCCGTTCGCTTGTGAAGTATTTTGTCTTAGCTCAAGTCTTATCAAATGTTACAGTTCTGTTCAGTAGGACTTCTGCTTCCAAAACATAACAAAAACACTCAATCCAGACAAGCAGCCATTCATTTAGTTTTTGTGATTCTCGAAAAGATGTTTTGGAGCCCACTGAATACAGACCTTGTAGTACCCTAATTGTTTAATCATGCTCTCATGCAAAACACAATGAGAAATCTGTGGAAGTTATAAGCACGAGTCACTGTAGCAACCATTGTTTCCCGAACTATTAAATGTTTCATGAAAATGGAGAATATTTTTTGGGATAGGCCTGTCATATTCATAAATGTGCTCCAGTAAGACATGTCTTCTGAGATATGGTGCAAGTAAAATCAAATATGAAACAAGAGACTTCCTTTGAGATTGAGGAAATGTTCAAATGTAACAGACAGTAAGACAAGACAGTCAACAGTGCCAATTTAAACACAAATCATCATTTGTCACAAACCAACAAAGAAGGATAAAAAATAGGCAAGGATACAACTTTTCAGAATAAAATTCAGTTTTCAGTTCCACAGATATTTTTATTTCGCTTTACTGATTTCGACAAATTAATCTGTCATCTGTAGATGCCTACAAAATTGGGGATATTAAAAATAATTAAACCTTGGCCATACATTTATGTAAAGTATATGAAGTGTATTACAGGAACTTACTTAATACTGGCTTAGCAGATGTCAATACCTTCCTCACAGAATTATAATGCCCTGATATGTTAAAAAAACGTGCATATTGTATGTGATTATTGTAAAAGCAGCTTGATAATTTACAGTCAATGGATCATATCCGTGTACATGTCAAGCTGTTGTGCCAGCAGCAAGGAACATTTCTGGACTTATCATGGCATGATGAGTCTACGAAGAAGACACTGCTTCTGCAAAACAAACACTAAGTAAGTTTCTGTAATACACATCTTAGTGGCCAAAGTCTAATGATTTATAACATTCCTGCTTTTGTAGGCTTCTGAAGATGACAAATTAATTTGCCGAAACCAGTAAAGCAAAATGAAAGTCCCTGAGCAACTGACACCTGAATTTTTTCTGAAATATATACTACAGTTGCTGAAAAATAACAGCTCTAAATAAAATAAGGATACAACTCTTACTGAAATAAATATGATGGAAAGGACTGTATCTGACTTCCCACACATTAAACAGTGTTGTGTTGAAAGTATTTCACATTCACAAGTGAGAGAATAGATGCTGTGACACACACACACACAAAACCATTTTCTTCAGCAAGATTTGAACAGAATGGTTAGTTTTGGCATTTTGTGAATTTTCGAGATCTCTCAATTTTGATAGTAGCTACTATGAAAGAAAGAATATGTGATATCAAATCTTCATAATTCACTTCACTCTCATATGCTACTTTATCATCAAGGTAGGTGTCATGGTTATAAAACACATTTGGAATGGCTGGTGTTCAAATCTGTATTGAGTCACGCAGATTTAGATTTCCCAAAATTATTACAATGAATGCTAGGATGGTCTATTTCCTCCTGCAACCATGTTCACTCACTCTGTGCTCTGTTCCTAATGAGCTCGTCATTGACAGGACACTTAGATTCCTCCCTTCCTTTATTTTACTTTATTACCGAAAGCTACTTTTTTTCAAAATTTATGGGAACAATTGTTTGGTAATTCTCATTCAGATGTGCAAGCTTTTACAAGTCAATGGCCTTGCCCACTGAATAAATCGGTTCTTGTCACATCACTTATGTTGATCAACACCGGACATGGCCAGTATTCAGGACTGGTAAATGCCAGGCAACCCCATGTGCTGTACTGGGTGGTCACAGAAAATCCTGATAACTAGTCTTTGTGTCAATGTCCTGGATTAAATTCCATACCTCTCCACACTGTCTCATGAAGTAAGGACATATGGCACCATTGGTGGTGTGCTGGTGATCCATCTGCTACATGGGACGTTATGTTCGATGGCCCCTTGGTGCTATTTGAGAACAATTGGCTAGGGGCTGGCACCAGGTTTCACCCTTTTCCTTCTCTCATCATCATCATCCAACACAAACAAGACACCACACTACACAGACACATTACAGTAACCTACACTTACCAGATACACTTGAATACACAACCCTTACTCTTGGTAAAGGAAAGGTGCCATTGTGCACACAGGACAAAAAACCTTTCCGATTACTCTGCTGAACCTACCCTTCTGATTTTATACTTGTTTTATAAATAAAACTGTCTTTTCCTGCTGCCACATAATTTATTTATCCCAGACGCGTTTTGCCTTTCTCTTGTTCTAAGGCATCATCAGTGGGATCCTTAACGAAACAGTTTTTGTTATTTTTAGATTATTAAAAAGTTCATGTCGCGATTTTTTACGTAAAAAAGTAATTACTTACAATTTGCTGATCGGCGTTTCCTCTCATCTGGTCTGGAGGTTGCACTACCACTTTATTACTGACATACAAGCACTACTTTACGTTCTGACCTTCTTCACACTGTTCACCATGTTTCTCTTTCTTTTCTGTGGTGTACTATTGTTCTTTTGCCACTCAATGTAACTATTTCGTCGGACACTGTTTTTAACTATGTAAATATTGCAACTACATTATGTGTTTACTCCTCTTTAGCGTGTTTACCATGATGTTTATACCATTGTGTATATGAGAGTTAAACAGTAAAGGAAGACAGCTTTTGGAGAAAGGATTAAAATACAATGTAAATTCAGAAATAGGTGAGGATTACTTAGAAAATCTAATTATAGAAGCAGAAAGTGTTTTGACAAGGGAAGATGGGAATGAAAACAACAGTGACAACTTTGGACTAACTAGAGAACTAGTAAAAAAGAAATCCAGAATATAATAACCCATATAAAAAAACAACAACACAAACACACACAAAACGTAGGAGAAAACTTCGAAGTGAAAATGTTATCATTTCAAACGCACACAAGGGGAACACAGTAATACTGACAGACAAAGAACAATACACTGAAAAAACAGAATTCATCTCACAAAATAACATTACAAAATTAAAATTAGACCCACCCAACAGATTCCAGACAAAAGTAAAAAACACTCTGAAAAATACTGGCATCGTACACAGAGAAAAGGAAGTTGACACAGATTAATCTCACTGCACCCGTCCTCTGAAGTGAACCAAAAATCCACAAACCGAATCTTCCTGTGAGGCCAATACTGGATTTCAGAAAATCCCCCACTTAACAAGCTTGCAGGATACATGTTGAAATTACTGTCTGAAAATTTCAAAGTACAAGAAGACAGAACCACTAAAAACACTACACAGCTAATACAACAAATAAAAGATATAAAAATCCCTGACACAGCAACACTCTTCTTGTCTGATATAGAAAGCATTTATTCCAATGTATCAGTATCAGAAACAATAGAAATTATACATAAGAACATGAAAACTTAGTCTCTTCCCTGATGAACAGATTAAGGAAATACTCACATTAATAAAACTCATAACAGAACAAAATTATTACCAATTCAATAATGAATTTTCTTTACAAGAAGATGCATTACCAAAGGGGTCCCCAATTTCAGGAGACTTAGCAAAAATTTTTTTAAACCACACTGAACAGATCATTTTCAAAAAAATAGTAGCAAAAGAACACAACATATTATATTGGTACAGGTATATGGATGACATCCTTTGCTTAATAGATGAACCACAAACAAAAATTAAAAAACAACATACTGATGTCAACAAGATACAAAAAAATATAAAATTCACAATTGAAAGACAACAGAACAACCAAATTAACTTTCTGGATATAACAATCAAAAAACAAAACAATAAGCACATGTTTGAAATTTATCATAAACCTACAGCAACGGACATTATCATTCCCCAATCTTCGAACCACCCACACTCACAAAAGCAAGCAGCACTCCGACACATGCCCCATAGACTCAACACAGTGCCACTCACCAAAGAAAGCTACCAAAAAGAACCGGACATAATAATGCAGATAGCGCTAAATAATGGTTACAATAATAACATAGTCACAAAGCTAAACAACAAAATTAAAAGTAAAATAAAAGTAGAACACACCAAACCACAGACAACAACACAAGAGAACCAAACACAAACACGCAGTCTCATAACATCTACACAGGATAATCAGAATAAGATGAAAGAAAATGCAAGATGGTACACAATGACATACAAACACAAACCCACCCATAAAATCACCAACATTTTCAAAAGACAGGGAATAAACATAGCATACACAACAGACAATGCTATACAAAAATACACCTCAAAACTGACAAAAAGCAGAGATATATACGAAAGCAGGTATACATCAACTACAGTGTAACACTTGTGAAGGCAAATACATAGGACAAACAGGTAGAACACTTGATGTCAGATACAAAGAACACGTGAGAGACTGGAAATATGGGACAAACCACTCCACATTTGCAGAACACCTAAGAGAACATGACCACAAACCAACCACTAGAGAAGATGACATGAAAATAATTAGAATAAACAATAAAAAACACCTCCTAACCCTGCAAGAAAATTATCACATACAGAAAACCAAAGCAGAAAGGAAAACCCTGTTGAATGATCAAGTACACATGCCAAGCAATTCATTATTTACACTAATAGATAAAATAAATAGAATAACGCTCCCAAAGAGGATTAATATAATAATACCATCCAATATATTAATAATACCACCCAACATCTTTACACTCACTTATCCATGAACTCCTCCACAGAATATTGAAATGAAAAGTCAAATCAGCTGTCACCAAAGCTTTCAACCACTCGCTAACAGTTAGTACATTCATATTCAACGCCATACAATTCAAACCACCAACCTCCCCCAACAAAAAAAAAAGAAACCTCTTCATCTCTCTCTCTCTCTCTCTCTCTCTCACAAACACACACACACACACACACACACACACACACACACACGGTATAAACATACTGAATAGAAGTTAGTCTTGAACATATACTTTGTTAGGTGGCAGCAAGTAGGTAAACACGCCAAAGAGGAAACACGTAATGGAGTTGCAATATTTACATTGTTAAAAACAGTGTCCAACGAAATAGTTATATCGAGTGGCAAACGAACAATAGTACACAAAAGAAGGAGAAACATGGTGAACAGTGTGAAGGAGGTCAGAACGCAAAGCTGTGCTCGTATGTCAGTAATAAAGTGGTAGTGCGGCCTCCAGACCAGATGAGAGGAAATGCAGATCGGCAAATCATAAGTAATGACTTTTTTACATAAAAAATCGCGACATGAACTGTTTAATAATCTAAAAACAACAAAAACTGTATCATTATAGATCCCGCTGATGACGCCTTAGAACAACAAAAAGGCAAAACGTGTCTGGGATAAATAAATTAAGTGGCAGCATGAAAATGTAGTTTTATTTACAAAACAAGTATTTCTGTGGTCGCTTTGGAAGATGGCCACACAAACAAACTTGCCTTCCGAGTTTCCTTGGCAAATTCTACCTCGTGGAATAAATGGAACAAAGAACAAGAATTAAAATTTGCTTTAAGAAATTCCTGAAATGCGAACACACAAAAGAGGTTATTGAACTCCATAAAATATGAGCATTTTTACTCAATCTTCTTCAGTATCAGCTGTGAAGTGTATTGGAGTTACTGCCATTATGACGTAAGATCGATAAAATATACTACTAGGAAGTTCTCCATTAACTGTGTGAAGTTAACAGAAGAAAAATCCTGGATTTGTGACCAAACAATTCATGGCAACTACATCATTGTGCTGTTTACAGTTTGTTCCTATATTTTTTGAGAGAAATGAAAATTTTGCATGTTTTTTCAAACCCTGTTCACAGATACTTACAATTACATGTTTCTACTAATCAAATATATGCAACAAATGGATGTAAACAACACATTATGTTGGCCAGTAATTAACCCAATTCACAGCTGCTTGCACAGTTCAGAGAATTTAAAATTGTAGGTGTTTTCAAGGGCAATGAAGTATTATCCAGGGAGGTTTTGCAAGCAAAAAGTGATAAAACTGTTTTTCTTTCTTGTATACAAATGATATATTCTCCATTTTTGGAAAAAAGTAAATATAATTACTATGGGTAATTCTCAACCAAACAAATGGATAAATTTCAACCAATTTGAAAAAATTTGATACATATTTGGGAAAAAAATAAAATAAAAAAATACTTGCTCCACAACAGAGAAATCGTCTTAAGGAGTTACACATAATTTCCTTAGTTCTCCAAAGAACCCAGTCAGTAGCTTCAGTTAAATTAGCAAAATTTAAATTTAAATTTGATACACAGAAATGTGTAAAGATCAGAAATGACAATCTGAGAGTCATATTCATTATTTCTAGGTATTAAATAAAACAGTTATAAACTTCAAGAGTATGAACATCATAGTGTTTCACTAAACATGATCCTGATGGAGATAAGCACCTGCCTTCCATATCCTGATTATATTACAAGAGGACCTACAATTTGATCTACAAACAAACCCACAGCACATTTAAGTTTTATCAAGTACACACAGCATTGCCAAATGCAACTGTCACAAAAATTCTATTGGGCATATGAAAATCATCTCTTGGAGCTTTGGTTTGCAAATTCGACTCAAACAGTCACAACCACCACCATTCAATGGTGCTCTGAACTTCCTGATGCTACATGTTTTCCATGTTTTCTGCTTGCTTAAGCTGATATTATGGCATTAAGTATATTTTTCTGATGTTTTCTAGTCAGCTGTGGTGTACACTTTTCTGGTTAAATAGCATGTGACATGTGAAGTTGTCAGAATAGATATTTTTCCACCGTGAAGATGGTCCATGATCGAAACCGGTTGTAAATAAATTTATTGTAAGACAACACAACGTGTATCATGCATTTCTCCAAGCAATGAATATAGGCTTCAAGCTTGTTTCACAAGCAGCTCACATTCTCATGTGAAAATGCACGCAATCTGTGAATACCAATCATTTATTGTAGGAGATGATGACAGATCTAAAAAAAGAAACAGTTTCCACTCTAACACACTGCAATATTCATGACTAAAAAACACATTCTATTTCTTCAAGGAATTCCCTCTCTTATCTTATAACTAGCCATGAGACAAAGAAACGAATAAAGGTATAACCCATAGTATTGGTGAATTAAACTTTTTTTATATATAAACCTCTAACATGGTCTATTGAAACTGATAGATGATGATTCATACAATTAAAAATTTCCTTTTCAGGTGTGTTGAGATGACAGCTGGGAGGAAAATTATTGAGTGTGGACTTCAAAAATGCATCTTTGGAGTCTGGTTATATTGCCATGCCTTGGTGACACAATCTTGGCAGTTAAAGGTGCAAGAGCATATAACCAGTGGAGTTTCGGGGAGAACTGTGGATTAGGGGTACTTGCTTTGAAGCCAGGATCTGATAGTATGGTTTTGCCTCATGTGCATTAAATACTGCAGCAGAAGTTCACTATGCTGAATGTTGTGTTCAAAGCCAACTAGGCCACTTAAGGGTTAGAGGCTTTCTGATGACATTAGGTATTCTATCAGTAACACTGTGTTGGAAATAACAACGAGTGAATGCCCGCCACAAGAAGTGGCTAAGGCATTAAGACTCACAGACTTGTCATTGCTGTTATCGTTATGTGTTTTCTGCTTCTGAAGAAAGACTCTGTCCAAAAGTTGAAATATTTCCAGCAGCAATCTATCCTTTCCATATCGTTGTTTCTATTTAAGATATTAAGAGATGGGAAGCTCATCTGCTTTGTGCCAGGAGCAGATATTCTGTGTAGACCTGTGGCGGGGGTTAGAGTTTAAAGTTCTCTTCCCTGGACAAACAATAATGTCCCACCATCTGAGCTACCCAAGCATGTCACGCCCCGTCCTCACAGCTTTACTTTTGCCAGTATCTTGTCTCCTACCTTCCAAACTTTATAGAAGCTTTCATATCAGCGCACACTCCGCTGCAGAGTGAAAATCTCATTCTGGGAATATTGTCCCAGCTCACATGTTATTCCTGGCTGCTCAGAGTCTCAAATCAAATCACTAACATGGAATTTATGGTCAGCTGAGCTGATGGCTTTCATTCCAGTTGATCAGTTCTTATTTCTATAAATTCTTTCATGACATTCTCCCAGTAGCCACTAGGTCAACACAGTAGTGCAAGTTTCTAAAAATCAAGCATGTACATGGCCGTGGGAAGTACACCCTTTTAGAGGTTTCCAATTCACTCTCTATTTACTGATGCAACAGTGTGTATGCATAACATGCAATCATTACATTTACAGATCAACAGCACAAGTGGATCTGAGGCCCAGGTACCAAGCTATATTAGTACATGGTGTGGCCTCCAATGGCAGCAATGCATACGTTGAACTGGCATCCAATCAATCGCACAGATAGCAAATACTGTGCTGGGAAATGTTATGCCACACCTGCCCGACTTGTTCATGTAGTTCTATACGAGTCATTGGTTGACGTGTTGGATGAGTCACTTCTCATATCATCAATTCCCACATGTGCTCGACTGGAGACAAGTCAAGAGGGTGTGTGGCCAGGGAAGTTGCTGCACTTATTTCAGAGCATGCTGAGTTTCACAAGTAGTGTGTGGGTGAGCACTATCCTGTTGGAACAATGCATCGCCTTTCTGTTGCAATAATGGCAAAGGAACTGGTCTAACAACATTCTGCACATACCAAGCACTGTTAGCGTACCCTCCAGAAACACCAAAGGTGACTGAGTGTTGTAGCTTATCGACCTCAGACCGTAAATCCTGAGATGGTGCCAGTATGTCTTGGATGAATGCACTCTATGAGACATGCTCACCAGGTCTATGTTGTACACAAAAACAACCAACACTTGCGTCCAGGCAGAATCTGCTTTCATTGCTGACAACCATCACTCACCATTCCACCTTCCAAGTGATCCTCTGACAGCAATGGTCAAGCCATTCACGTCAATGTGTGGCGGGAGTCGGGCTAGAGGTAGGTGTGTGTGTGTGTGTGTGTGTGTGTGTGTGTGTGTGTGTGTGTGTGTGTGTGTGTGTGCGCGCGCGCGCGTGCACCCGTACTGCCACTGCTAATAACTGGCTCTCAACAGTTTGTGCTGACATGTCTTGGTTCACAAGACCTCTTACCTGTGCTGTGGTAGCTGTACGATCTGCCACTGCTTCCCTTACAATATGACGATCCTGGCAAGGATCTGTACTGCGTGGACATCCAGAACCTCACCTACAGATGTAAGAATGTTCACATGACCATTTGTACTGCCATTGTTGGACAACTGACACAGCACATCCAACTTTTGCGGTAATTTGCTCTGTTGGCTGTAGGAAGAATGAGTATGTCTCTGTGACACAGTTGCTTGCTTGCTTCACACTGAGCCTTCTGGCTGTGAGCATTCCCTATTAAAGACTATTCACAGATGGCACTCTGGTAGCTAAGCCACTAAGCTATCTTTCAGTGGACGATGTTGCAAACGTCAGTAGTACATCTACTATCCCCCGTGTGGCATATGCCTCCTTCGGATCAAAATCAACGTCACTTTCCAAATTGTACTAATTTCTTTTTCCACCAGTGTATTTTTCATTAAGGCTTTATTTTGTCACTGCCGATATCTCTCTGTCTTAGACATCTGCATCTGGTGTGTTCCATCCATGTAGCACAGCAAGACACAGTGCTGTGTTTGCCCAACATGTTGGCAGCCGTATCATGCACGGCTCTGCAAAACTTACGGACTTTATAGATAAAGCAATACAACTACTCAGGGGTAATGATAGACAATGTGGGAGAATATTCCCAGAGGTCTCCCAATTGTGCACTGATAGTTGGATGACACATGGCACGAAGCCAGCACGACTATGGTGCCTGTGTGTGTGTGTGTGTGTGTGTGTGTGTGTGTGTGTGTCCATCAGCAAGCAGTTACAGTGCACTGTGGCGGTGGTCTTCATTACAATAAGGCCCGGAGAAATATCTAAATGACTTCACATGGGGAAGAATCATCAGGTAACTGAAAGAACCCAGGAATTGGTATCATTAACAGCATCTTTTCACACATAAGGGGAGCGTTCTGAATCAGACACTGCTGCCTCATGGAGAAGAGGTAGTGAAACTGGCAAGAAGGGACCCATGTCAAACACTAGGTGCAATTGGAACCAAATGTAACAGGTCTGCAAGGCATGCAATTTCACACTCCACAGTGGTATGGCAACTGCAGCAGGATTAATTCTTTGCTCAATGACCAGTATACTGTGTTTTTTTTTGACACCCACACACCACCAGCACCATTTGCGATAGTGTCACAAACACAAGAGACTGGACTAAAGAGGACTGGGGTCACCTGCTCTTCTCGGTGAACAGAATCAGTCTGAGGAGTGATTCTGGCCATAACTTCATATAGCAAGAGGTGGGAACAGATAATGCATTCGGGAAATTGTCGAACATGATACTTTTGATGGTCCAGATATTACAGTGTGGGGAGGCATAATGTTGCAAGAATGTACTGACCTCCACATCTTTGAACACAGTACAATCGCCGGTCAATGATATTGCGATGCTGTACTCCTTCCCCATGTGCGTCTTTTCATGGGTGCACTTGGTCCCGACTTAATTTTTGTGGATGACAATGCGCAACTGCATTGAACAGTTTGGTGCAGCAGCTCTTGGAATGAGAGAATATTTGGTGAATGGACTGATCTGCCCATTCCCCCCACTTAAATCCCACTGAGCATGTCTGGACTGCAAGTGGGGGGATGTACTACAGCACATCTACATGCACCAATGCCATCCAGCAGTTGTTAACCATGCTGGTGGAGTAATGGGATGCCTTACCTCAAGAACTAAACAATGGAAAATACAGGATGGAATAAAGACAATTTTATGGAAAGTATACATTGCTCATCACCATATAGCGGAGATGTTGAGTCGCAGATAGGCACAACAAGAAGACTGCCAAACACATAAGCTTTTGGCCAAAAAGGCCTTCATCCGAATTAGACGACACACACACACACACACACACACACACACACACACACACACACAGTCTCTGGCTGCCGAGGTCAGATAAGAGAGTGGCCTCAGCATCCAGAGACTGTGGTCTCGTGTGTGTGTGTGTGTGTATGTGTGTGTGTGTGTGTGTGTGTTGCATCTGACAGTCTTTTTGTTGTGTTTATCTGTAACTCAATATCTCTAGCAATCTATCCTTTTCATGATACTACCTCAAGAGCTCCTTATCAACCTTGTGCCCAGCATGGGAACACGTTCCATAGCATTTGCTGTGGTGATTACACAAATTATTAAGAACCATGTCTCAGCTTTTGTAATGTCTTGGAAACTATCATAAATTGCAGTGACTTTGGTATAATTATTGATTTTGAATACAAACGTCATTTCTGTTTGTCTCATTGCATACTTCTTTCAGTCATCTCCGGCACTTGGCAGTGAAACTTCATGCAACAGTTACTTTCATCCTTAAATTTTGCACACCAGTGCATATACGGTATATGCACTATTACAGCATCCCAAACTAGTGGTTATTGGGAAGGCATCAATAAAGAATTAACAGAAACAAGGATTGACAACAAATTCATCAACATGAACAAGAGCTTCATCTAACCTTGCCCCTGAGTCCTGTGTCAGTGTTTATATGTTAGAACACACCTGACAGTGATTGAGCAGGTGACTAAGATAACAATGCCCCTCCAGAGAATTGGGTATGGACTCCTACCCCCATCTCTGTCCCAACAGGTACACTACCACCGACATAATGTGGGAACATGTTGGTACCTCTCAACATACTAATAGTGAGGCATCCACAATGTCCACATGTTTAACAACAAGATGATGGGTATGAAACTCACTGAAAAATTGCACAGTTTCAACACTGGAAAGCATCAACCATACAAACTGAGAAAGTAGCACTAAAATTTACATAAGTAAAAATGAGTAGTTCAGGACACTTTTCACTAGCTGCTTTAGTTGATTTTGCTACAAAATACTTCTTAGATCAGTTCTTTTCGCAACATGATACATATTATTGAAGAAGGCTTCTAATCTACACCAGTTCTGCTTTCAATGGATACATGCTAATTATAGATCTGTGTTAATACAACTCAAATCAAGGTTACGGTGAGGTAATGCAATGGTAAGACAATGAACTCATACTTAGGACTGTGCTTCAAGTTCCATCCCCCCATCTGGATTCAAGTTTTCTGTGGTTTCCAAAAATAGCTTAAAGCAAATAAATGCTGGGATGGTTCCCTTGAAAGGATACAGTTGATTTCCTTTCCCACTGTGAGCTTCTTCTTTCCTTTTCTGCATTCGAAAGCTTTTGCAAAATGGAAAGTAGGCAACTTTATTTACAGTGACTTACCACAGAGCAGGTATGTAAATGTGCAGCATAAAATTACTATGCATGAGGTATATACCAACTGCACCAAGTAACGTGTTTCTTCAGTAGATGCACATATTTAACAAAACATTTCTAAAGGTCACTCAGTAATGAAATATACTTTGCTCTGTCAGTAATGCGTCCAAAGGCTCATTCTCATTTTCCTAAATTCACTAATTCAAATAACATGTCAAATAGAAACTTCATTGCTCCTTGAAACATGAAGCGTTGTCAAGAGTAGCTACAACTGACGTGTTACTGTCACACACATTTTCATAATATGGCTGTGATTATTAAATAATTGAAATTCCTAATGTTTGTCTAAATCTTGAAAAAAGTCATCATCATATGGTCACCTGCAGTATCAAGTTCAACTCCACATACAATTGCTGATATGTTTGGGTATCATTTTCTTACAAACAGGGACCACTGTGAACTTTCCCAATAATTGTCCTCCATGTTTCATGTACTCTTGAAACACATTAAAAATATTTTTACTGTATTTTCTATTTTCAGTACTCAGAATACAGAGTATTAACTTCACTAATGAATTCTCTATTGCTTTAGCAATACTTTCTTCAGTCAGAATATTTCACTAATTGCATTTCTTCAAGTTTTCCATTTTCACTATGACAAGGGAATAGAGTGAGTAATACAATTTGTTTAAAATCCACACAGCTATAATCAACTGCTACGGACAATAATAACAGCAATCGCCACTGACTATTGCAAATTGTAAAAGCAGATAGATGAGGCCTACTGCAGCAAGGCACTTGCCATTTTAGTGCTGCACTACAATCCATGAGCAACTATACTGTACTGCACGCAGTATACAGTCTCACTTGCATGGAGACTATATTACGTACTATATTCTGACCATTTGCTGTTGCTCCTGACGAACATGGCAAATTTTAGCTACTATATAATCCAGAATTATCACCTTATTAAGGGGCAGAGAAAGTCACTGCTCAATACCTGTAATTTTGCTCACCACACACAACAGGGCAAAGACTAACATGAGCATCCGAACACTAACCAAAGTATGATCTTAAGGCAAACCATCTTGTTTGTCAACTGCACTGTTCAGGCCAGTGGAGAACGTGTTCTCATGTGGATGTTGTTTACACGAGATGAAAGAGCTGGTTTATATATGTATTGGAAAGGGAGAGGGATAGTGAGGTAGGGGTGGGGGACATAAAAGTGCTGCTGGGAGCATGCAGGGATGGTGGAGAATAGGGCAGCTAGGTGCAGTTAGGAGGTTAGACTGAGAGTGGGGAAGAGAGGAGAAGATAGTGGAAAAGGAGAAAGCAAAAGGATTGGGTGCACTGGTGGAATAGAGGGCTGTGTAGTACTGGAATAGGAACACAGAAGGGGTTAGATGGGTAAGGACAATGTTAACTAAGGTTGAGGCCAGGAGGGTTACAGGAACTTAGGATATACTGCAGAGTGAGTTCCTACCTGCACAACTGAGAAAAGCTGGTTTTGGTGGAAAGGGTCCAGATGGCACAGGCTGTGAAGCAGCTTTTTGGTTGTCATTCCCGTGTAGAATGCAGCACATTGGTTGCAGCTTAGGTTGTTGATCACATGACTGCTTTCACAGGTAGTCCTGACTTTGATGGGATAGGTGATACTTGTGACTGGACTGGAGTAGGTGGTGGTGGAAGGATGTATGGGACAGGTTTTGCATATAGGTCTATTACAGAGATATGAACCATGAGGCAAGGGGTTGGGAGCAAAGCCTGTTTAGAGATGGATGAGGATATTGTGTAGGTTCGGTCTGGGCACAGAGGAGCAGACCCCTCTTGACTCAGTATTACCCAGGGCTGGAGCAACTGAATTACATTCTCTGGCACGGTTTCAACTACCTCTCATAGTGCCCAGAAATGGGAAATGTCCTATCCACTATCCTTCCCACCCCTCCCACAATGGTATTCTGCCACCTGTCAAACCAACACAATATCCTTGTCCATCTCTACACAGCCCCTGCTCCCAACCACTTGCCTCATGGCTCATATCTCTCTAATAGACCTAGATGCAAGACCTGTCCCATACATCCTACCATCACCATCTGTTCCGGTCACGATCACCACCTATCCCACCAAGGCAGCGCTACCTGTGACAGCAATCATGTGATCTACAAGCTAAGCTGCAACCAATGTGCTGCATTTTATGTGGGCATGACAACCGACAAGCTGTCATGAATGGTCACCGACAAACTGTGGCCAAGAAACAACTGGACCACCCTGTTGCTGAGCATGCTGCCCAACACAATGTCCTTCATTTCAATGGCTGCTTCACAGTCTGTGCCATCTGGATCCTTCCCACCAGCACCAGCTTTTCTCAATTGTGCAGACGGAAACTCTCCCTGCAATGTATCCTACGTTCCCATTACCCTCCTGGCCTTAGCCTTCATTAGCCATTGTCCTTACCCATCTAGCCCCTTCCTTGTTCCTCTTCCAGCACCACACAGCCGTCTATTCCACCTATGCACCCAGTCTCTTTACTTCTATCCTTTTCCGCTATCTCCCCCCCTCCTCCCGCACCTTCTGTCTAACCTCCCGACTGCACCCAGCTGCCATACTCTCCACCGTCCCTGCATGCTCTTTACCATCTCCCACCCCCTACCCTGCTATCCCTTCCCCTTCCCACCCCAGCCTCCTCTTTACCCGACCCAGTTGCCTGTGTGTGTGTGTGTGTGTGTGTGTGTGTGTGTGTGTGTGTGTGTTTATTTTTGACAAAGGCCTTGTTAGCCAGAAGCTAACTTTCAGACAGTCTTTCTGTAGTGCCTTTCTGCGACTCAGCATCTCCGCTATATGGTGAGGAACAACAATCCTTTTCATTGTATTGTTACATTCCATCCGGGATTTTCCACTATATATGAAACTACTGTCCTGTCATGTCTATTTATTGTTGATTTCTAGCATATCATAGTATACCTGGACTTAAACCTGCTGAGCAACTCTAGGACACCATAAAATGTGACATGAGCATCTCGGACCCACCTCTGACAAAGTTCCATTAACGATTTGAAGTTGTTGAGCATTAATGGATCAGGTTGACTCTTAAACACTTTTTGTCTCTCATGGAGCCCCAGGACATTACAAAATTCTGCTATTTTCATCAGGGCAAAATGAGACAATCTAAAATAGTTACAGCAATTAGGAATATGGTTTGCATCATGATGCAGTAATTGAAGCAAGATTTATTTTATGAGCTTAAACAATTATATAAATAAATCTCTGATCTCCATTTGATTGTTTATATCCAAACTTTACAAATTACTGCATTTGTTTACAAATTAATGTAACAGTTTACACAGGTAAAGCGACAAAGCTGCACACACACACACACACACACACACACACACACACACACACACACACACAGAGAGAGAGAGAGAGAGAGAGAGAGAGAGAGAGAGAGAGAGAGAGAGAGAGAGAGAGAGAGAGACAGGAGGGGGCGGGGGGAGAGAATGACTTCAGAGTTCCTTCAGCATACTGTTGAGAGTTCCTTCAGCACACTTATCAGTAAAACAAATTTTCTACTTTCTCTACTCATAAACAAATTTTTTTCATGTAACAATACAGGAACTGACATAAAAACTATTTCAAGCAATGTGATTTCTCAGTTTCATGACGCAACTGATTAATTGTTAGCATCTGGGTATTCTGCTGAGTTGTTATTTCCATTTTCTATACAATATTTTGATGACCATCCCAGCCGTCTTCTTCAGGTGCTGCAAGTTGTGCTGTTATGTGTACTTGAGGTGTACTTGCTGCCTGGACTTCAAACAGACTCTGAACTACTGTTGGTCTTGTGCTGCTACTTATAGTCAGGTTTGATTCCCAATGTTAACTACATTCTTTGATACTCTTTTCTTTCTCAGAGCTTCCACTGAAATTCTGTAAAACATAAATTCTCTCAGCATTTTCCAACTCTGATAGCAGTGACAACCAGCAAGATTTGAATAAATTGAGTGCCAGGCACGAAGCCTTATTTAAATTGAAACCTCCATACCAGTTTACGAGTTTTCTTGACATCTTTATTTCAAAGGACTCATTATAATACCTTCCCAGAAACTTGACATCAGTACCTAGTACCACACTACTGGTCTCACCATATTTCATTTTGTGGTTATTTAGAGGCAGTACGTGGTGACAGCTGATTTGCACAGCTGTTCTAGTTGGCTGTGTTGCTGATGTTCCCTGCATTTCTCATGAACTATTCTGACATTCAGTCCCACGTAAGCCACACCATATTTGCAAAGAAAGCAAGGCACACTCAGCTTTTGGAGACCTAAACTGTCTTCAACATTGCAAAGAATACTTTTGATCTTCACTGAACAGAGTGAAGTACACTGTATGCTGTATTTCCATAGGGGTCCACTGATCTTTCTGAATATTCAGCCAGCATTTTTGACTCTTCTTCCTCAGCCTCAACCATTTCTCAGGCATTCCTGACATTGGCTACACTCCCCATTCACTCTGAAAATCTGAATACTCATGCCTTCAGAACACTATTCATAGGTATTGTAATTCTCTGAAGAGGCTCTCCTTGTCTGAAAGTGTTCAAAGCTCTATGGACCACAGTC
Source organism: Schistocerca serialis cubense (assembly GCF_023864345.2). NCBI lineage: Eukaryota > Metazoa > Arthropoda > Insecta > Orthoptera > Acrididae > Schistocerca > Schistocerca serialis. The sequence goes on from NC_064642.1 coordinate 38,208,547, forward strand.
TTTCTTTGTGACAGATGGTGATTGCTCGAGGCGTGAAGTTAGAAGTCAGTGTGAACCAAACTTTTTATAAACTCTGTGACCCTGGAATCCATCCAGTCTTCTCTTAAACATGTCGAGGAAAGGTCCTCTTTTTTCAAGTTTCCTTGTGAGTTTTAATATTCTGATGGATACAGTTCAACTGTTCCAGGAACTCTTGGAGCTTTTTGGCTCCATGTGACTACATCACAAACACATGGTCCACATGCCGACAGAACCACGTTGGTTTAAACTTGGCGAATCTTCGGAGTGTTCCCTTTATAGGTTTGCCATGACAAGCAATAATACACTACCTGTCACTACACCATCAGTCTGTTCATCATATTCTCCATTAAACAGGAAATAAGTAGATGTCAGAACATGCCTAACTAAAAAGTCCTGTAAAACAAGCAATGAAATTTTCAGTGATTAGTGGCAAGTAATAAGAAGTGGAACTCGACAGAGACTGTACCGAAACTGACCATAATATCCACATCCTGAAGCCACAAGTGACTAAGAAGATGTACAGTTGCAAATGTGGAGTTTGCACTAACCCACATTTTCGCTGACAATATGTTTCAGGTATTTTGCTAGCTGGTATTGAGGTGCACCAATACTACTGACTTAGAAAGGAATTCCTTCAGTGTGCACCTTAAGAAATCTATATATTCACAGTGGCACTGCTACTCATGTTTTAGGACCATGAATGAGAGTAAATGTCATCTTCCTCTCATTTTTATTCATAGGATCAACATTTATTTATCTGTAAGCAAAGTTATTCAAAAGATCAAATAACTTTTTATTGTAATCCACACATGACATTAGGACTCTGGTACTGCTCTTTCAGGACTACAGTTTCCTTGCCCTCTCGCAAATTTTTCAGTGCTACTTGTTCTCCCTTACAAATGTTGCATCTTAGCATTGGTACCTTCGTAAGTGCTCTGCAGATTTTGTGACGAACTTCTTCCGTTGCTTCCAGTGGTAGAGAAGCAACAACATGCTTCAAGGAGCTGACGTATTCAGCTACTGGTGGCATTTTGTGGATTGGACACAAAATTTGGCCCTTTAGCTAGGATAGTCACTGTATCTTCATGCAGATGTTTGTCAATGAGATTAATTACAGTATGGCTTCCTGCATCTTGTCTCCATCTCCATCTTTACATGTCATTTAAACTCCTTGCAAATTGTTGAGAAGGGGTCGACAATGTGACATGGTCGCAAGCATAATCACCGCAGCTGAAACCGTCTACACCCCAAAACGCAAAATTGATCACTTGCACAAAAAGCCAATATAAGGACGTCGTATACAGTGTAACTTGCCATCAATCTCAGTGATATAAAACTATTAGCTGGAAGCTTTTTCCTGCAAGCGAGTTACTGCAGCACACTACAGTTTCCACACGTGGCACTTCATACCTATTTTGTTTTTTGTTGTTTCCTTTGTATTGATGCTTCTGATCTTTCTGCTTATTTGTGGCCAGAGGCCATACTTCCCTTAAACCATTTAAGTCGTCACACAACTGCAGTCTAGGCCACCTGCACCAAAAGTATATCACTATCTTCAGTTTCTGAGTGAATTAATAGTTAAAGCCAACAAAGTCCTGTCTATGGCTTGATTATTACACGTGCAACCCATTTTCATACAAAGGCCAGACAGACCGAAACAAAAATTTAGCTTTGTAACTGGATACTGATGGGAGTGTGCAGTAACTAAATTTTTATTGTTTCATGAACAACTGCCCTGATTGTAGCATGCTCAATGTTGTAACTATGCAATCCTTAGTTTCCTATGTTAAATTTATTTATCAGGAGAACAATTTTGAGTTTTAACTTTATACACTTTACTTTCTCATCAAGAGTACATTACTGGTTTAGAAGCATCATGGCACTGTACAAACATTCCTTTCAAATACAATAAAACGAAATCACTTACTATTACATTAATTCTCAAAAACTTTACATCCATAACCTATTGTAACAAAATTGGTCAAATAAATAAAATTTTAACAATGAATTTATGTTTTTTGTGACCTGTATGTAGCTACTGTGACTATCTTTCATTTTCCTCTGTATGGATGGTAATATTCCAAATTACACCATGATACTATAATAAATCATCCATCAACACACAGTAGAAGGTTTAGAAATCAACAGTGAAGTTATGAATTTAATCTTTCAATCTGCAGTGGAGTGTGTGATGTCATGTAATTCCCAATAGATTAAAGATCAAACTGACCTCTTTCCTTCCACAAGCACTACCCAGGCATGATCTACGATCCGCCTGTTTCCCTCAGGTGCATTTAAACTCCAACAACTAATGGGAAAAGTTAAGACTGAAATTAAGCCTCAAACTTAATTATGATACAAACAAATACATAATATTGTTAATACCTGCAGCTATTCTATGAACCAATAAACATAAAAATATATAATCTATACATGGGAAAAAGCTTTGTACAAACTAATAAATAAGTCATAGAACCAGGTAATGAGTTTTTATATTTAGGATAACTGAAGACATTTTGATGGACAGCAATAGCAATAAACAAGGAGTAAAAATGGCCTGGAGTGCTTTCTTTGAAATCAGTAGAGTTTTCAAATCAATGATTTCTGAGTATATGAATCAGGAAGTATGGTATCAGCGTGTATCACCAATTTTAACTCATAGCATTGAAACAGGGACACTCAAAAACTGAATTTGAAGAAATGCATGTTGGGATTGTAAGGAGGGAGAGAAAAATAAACAAATGGAACAAAGAAGAACATAGCAGAAAATGGATAGATGGTTCTAGAAAACATGCAGGAGCAAAATTTATTACTGAAGCCTCAACACACGGAAAAGTTTAAATGAGTCAGTGGATGTCAAATTACTCATGATTATGACAATGATATAATACATTACACATTACAGTGAAGAATTCCTGTGCAGAAAGAATGAGAGTTGCAGAAGTAAGCCTTTCACCTTAGATTTGAAAGTCTAGAATTTTCTCTTTTAGCTATAAACCTACTGAAAAGGGAACCTGTGAAGTAGTGAAGATCTCTCTCCACAATGGTTAAGGAAGTATTATACAAGTGCAATCATTTTTCTGTTAAATATGGAAACAAATACTCCAAATCAACTGCAATAAGGTAATACATTTTTTAAGATTTTACACAACAGGTCTGTTTCGACTTATTGCCATTATCAAATGACATCTAGTTGGAAGTGACAACCATATTGTACCTATAGTAAAGCCTTATTGTCATGTCTCAGTAAGTATAATAGTTCTTGTAGTTATGAAATGTAAAATATGTTTTCGTCAAAACTCAACTGTCAAGATACCTGACAAAAATGTATTTTACGTTTCATAACTACAAGAACTATGATGTTTACCAAGGAAGGACAGAAAGACTTTACTATAGATGCAATAAGGTCTTCACTTCCAACTAGATGTCACTTGATAATGGCCATAAGCTGAAACAGGCCTGTCATTTAAATATTAAAAAAATGTATTACCTTATTGCAGGTGGTTTGGAGCATTCATTTCCATAATATCTTATACCAACATATACCAAGCTGCGGGCCCAATAGAACGTAAACTATTTCTAAGTGTTCACTGAGTGCGTGTTGCATTTCTTTTTGAATGAGCTCATATTATTAAAAAATACATGAAGGAGTATATGTACAATGGTGCAGGGTTAGAATTCTGAGACAATTTAACAATGGCTTGCATGAAGTGTGTTAATTGACACTGCAGGGAAACAGAGATAGTGCGGGGCAGGGAGAGGGTGAGATAGCAAAGATAGGGCAGGAATGTGAGAAGGTGCTGCCTGGGAGCGAGCACACATGGATGTGATGTAGAGAAGTGGAAAGAACTATGCAGGTGCACTGGTGAGATAGAAGGCATGTGTAGGGCTCAATCCAGTGCACCTGCACAGTCCTTTCCCCTTCTCACCTCTCCCTTTTGGCCCCCCCCCCCCCCCCCCCAACACAGCCTCCCAATGCTGATACTACAAGACATACACGGCAGAGGGTACATCCTATTGTACCAATTATTAAGGTTCCTTCCTGTCCCATTAATCTAAGGAGTGTGAGAAGAATGACTTGTTTGAATGCCTCTGTGTGTGCATTAATTGTTCTAATCTTATACTTATGATCCCTGGAAACTTCAAGTATCGGTGAATTAACATTTACTGTATTCTCCATTAATGTTTGACAGATACTTAGGCCCTCCTTAGATTATGTAATGGTACTTGAATTACGTAACCATTATGGTACCTCACCCGAACCTCTCGATACCAGTAATATTCTACTGTGTTTCTGTAAAGTAGTTGACATATTTCTGAGACAACATTCAGATTTGATTTCATTTGTGATACGTCGATATGTTTATATTGCAATGATATTATTCTTGTGTGTATTCTTTCTTTTGTCACTATGATCTTTGACGTACTTGTAACTCTGATTTTTGGGCGCGTAAGTGGTTAGTTAGTTGTTGAGTTGTTAGAGAGTCGGACCTTGAGAAGGTCAAGTGTTGGACGTCATGTTGGAAAGATGCATAACATAGTCCGCTTATAAAATGTGAACTTTAACAGTGACTGTGAGGAAGATGTTTTCAAGTATGTGTTGTATTGTGAAGTGATGTTTTGTGTTTACGTGATATTGCAATAAAAGCAATTAAAAGGAAGTGTAACTTAATTTCGGAGTGCTGATTATTTTTTTACATCACCATTGTCCAGCAAAAGTGTAATCTCCAAGAATGGTTTGTGAAGCGCATCTACAAAACTTTTGAATATAGCAGAATAAAACTTAGGCCTCTTTGCATCCAAGCTTGGAATCATAACCACCTAGATTTTCATCGATTGAGCCATGATTTTACGACGAGACCAGCGTGGGGAACACAAAAAGATGAGTGCCTAGTTTTTTTATTATTACATGAAATGACTTTATTAACTGTGCTCTAATGACACCTGCCACATAACATGACTGTTGTTGCCCGATAATGCAGTATTTAGCAGCGTGAGCAACACCACAATCATTATTAAAATTTTGACCTTTGTTGTGGTAGGGTTGTTAGAATGACAACATTCAATTCCATTCTAATCACAAAAATCACACAGGAGATTAATGTTACAAACAAGAGGCAGCAGGTACTGAAATTCTCAGGTGTTCATACAGATAACAGGCTTAACTGGGAACACCACATTCTTAAAACCTTGCAAAGCTTAGCTCAGCACATTTGCCATTTGGATAATTTTCAAAATCTGAGACATCACTGTCTCAAAATCTGCCTATTTTGGCAACTTCAATTCAATGGTGTGTTGTGTACTCATCATCTGGGGCAATTCACCTTTCCTGAAAAAAGCCTTTCCCACTCAGAAAAAGATTGTCAGAGTTTTGGGTGAAGCTAAACACTACCTCACAATATCTCTTTTCGATCTTGACATTTGCACTTCACAATCCTCCTCAATACGAAACAAATGAGCCTTACGACCATCGTAACACAAGAAGGAAACGTGATATATGTTGGGACCTGAAGAACTTCTTGGTGCAAAAATTAGTAAAACACCATAGCTAAAAAATCTTAAACTCACTTCTATGCAATACTACATCACAAGGTAATAATCAATTTCTTAACCATAAGCTAAAGGAGTTTTTGTAATTTTTATTCTCTAGAGTCTATTCCATGGAAAAAAAGGAAAATATGCTTCCTCATTTAAAACAAAGCTAGCGTTCTTTAACAGAGAGAGATTTCTCACATGTTTCTATGTTTTGTCATTTTACTGTCTCTTACTCCTTTAATTATACCTTATGAATCATATTGTTTGTGTCCAGTAAAGTCATGGAAATGATCTTTGTACTTCACAAATCATATTCTATGTCTAAATAATATCTGAAATTTGTATTTTTAACCTCTGTTTGTAATTATTGCGAATGACATGAATATAATAATGAATTAAATGTTTTGACCCATTCCACATGCATGTGCCATCATATACCAATGGATCTATGGAACATCCATAACAATAAATAAAAATAAGTAAACAATGTCACAATGATAGATAAAATGACTTGTGACTTTCACAACTATTCTCATGCAGATGCTATATAAAACTGATAAGATATAAAGTATTTTAAGGAATTCATTGCATTTAATGAAGAATTAAAAATATAGTTGGACTTGCTATTTTAATCTAACATTTGCTTCACTGAAACTTCATATAACAGAGAGGGGAAAAAAAATACATTTGGTCGTTTAAAACTAATTCAGTTTCACATATTTATGACAAGTATTTCAAGTGGTGTCGTCTTCCTATTTCTCCTAACAGTATGTAAAACAACACAATATACTGTTCTGTAAAGCTTGAGTCTTGTCTTACCTCGTCTACAGCTTCTCTCATGTTCTGATAACCACAGTTCTACCCATGAACTATTCCATAGTCCTTGCTGTATGTTTTATACATACCACTCTGTACCAAAGATTTCATTGTGTCTTTGCCACTGCTTAGGTAGTATTTACACTGTCATGAGACTATCTTTGTTGTAAAACTTTCTGAATTTTTTGCCAGCATACGGGGTAATGCACAAGGTTTTTCATAATCACTAAGCTTTATTCTGTTGTCCAGTCTACAAAAGTGCTGCAATTTTATGCTTTATCATGGAATTTAATCAATCACAATATAGACAGTCTGCCTAGCGATGGGCTCCCCCCTCTTAGTCCTATACTACCAGAAATTGTCATAGATAATTTTGAATAGATTCCCTTACAGAAAACAAGCTCCATTCAGTTGCAAAATTAAACACTGAATCAGGTATGTGGATGTTGTGTCATGTTTGTAGGTTCTTTACATAAGAATGAAACAACTGGTAGAAGCTGACCTCGAGGAAGATCAGCTTGGATTCCAGAGAAATGCAGGAACACGTGAAGAAATACTGATCCTACGACTTCTCTTAGAGGATAGGTTGGGGAAGCGCAAACCTAAATTTATGGCATTTGCAGACTTGGAGAAAGCTTTTGACAATAATGATTGGAATAATCTCTTTGAAATTCTGAAGACAGCAGGGATAAAATACAGAGAGTGAAGGGCTATTTGCAACTTACACTGAAGCCCAATAGCATTATAAGAGTCAACAGGCAGGAAATGGAAGCAGTGGTTGAGAAGGGAGTGAGACAGGGTTACAGCTGTTGCCCAATGTTATTCAATCTGTTCATTGAGCAAGCAGTAAAGGAAACAAAAGAAATCTTCGGAGTAGGAATTAAAGTTCAAAGAGAAGAAATAAAAACTCTGAGGCTTGCTGATGACATTGTAATTCTGTCAGACACAGTAAAGGACATGGAACACCAGTTGAATGGAATGGACAGTGACTTGGAAGGAAGCTGTAAGACAAACGTAAACAAAAGCACAAAAAGGATAATGGAAAAATGCTGAGGGAATTAGGTTAGGAATGGGACACTAAAAGTGGTAGATGAATTTTGTTATTTGAGTGACAAAATAACTGATGATGGCCAAAGTAGAGATGATATAAAATGCAGACTGGCAATGGCAAGAATATTTCTGAAGAAGAGAAATTCGTCAACAATGAATATACTTTTAAGTATTAAGAAGTCTTTTCCGAAGTTATTTGTGTGGAGTGTAGTCGTGAGCACAAGTCAAACATGGATGATCAACAATTTAGACAGAGACTTTTGAAATGTGGTGCTACAGAAGAACGCAGAAGATTAGATGATTACATCACGTAACTAATAAGGATATACTGAACAGAATTTGGGAGAAAAGAAATTTGTGGTACAACCTGACCAGAACAAGGGATTGGTTGGTGGGACACGTTCTGAATCATCAACAGATCACCATTTTAATTCTGGAAGGAAGTGTAGGAGGAAACCAAGAGGTGAACACAGTAAGCAGATTCCGAAGGATGTTGGTTGCAGTACTTATTCGAAGATGAAGAGACTTGCACAAGATAGAATAGCCTGGAGAGATGTATCAAACCAGTCTTCAGACTGAAAACAACAGCAGTAGCAGCAGCAGTGACAACAATTCCCCATTAGGGAATTAAACACATTCTTACAACATTTTAACATCATAAAATTCAGTATACAATGGTGCTGAGAGTCTGTTCATTAAATTCCCTGGATCCTGATAAACACTTTAGCACAAATAAAATCTTGTGTGCCATTTATAAAAAACAACAGCTACCAATAACGTGGTCCTTGCACAAGCTGCCTGCACCCACAAAGTCAATTTTCGATCCCATCATTCATCACCTTGTATCAGTCCCTTTCAGACCAGATTACAGACAATCAGACTTGTTGCTTTCAGTAATAGCTATATCTCTGACCTGATTTATAGCAGTCTTAAAAAAAAGGGGGGGGGGGGCTAAAATTGCATCACTTTTGTACACTGCCCACAGGAAGCAGCCAGTAATTATAAAAACTGGTGCACTATCGCATACACTAGCAAAATTTAAGACTGTTTTACAAAAAAGTTTTAGTCTCACAACAACAGACTTACATTTTACAGTAACAGTGTAGCTATATTATGGGCTTTACACTGTGGTCCAAGGCATACTTCTGCACCTAATGCTGAAGACAACACCAAAAGCTATAATAACTGTTGTTGTCTGGCCAACACGGACAAATCAGCAGTACTGAGAACAAGGAATCACCAAATTCATTTCTCAATTATTCCTGTTTTAACAAGATTCAATCATTACTACGCTAGGAGGCTCAGAGGGGCCTTAAAAATTCAAAAGGTTGAAGACAATTTAAAAAATCGTGAGCCGCAGAGCTAAATAATACAAACAGCACCAACTCTTCACCATTGCAAGCTCAATAACACAAGTTGGTATGACTCCGCTGTCTTATGCAGTGGTCTGATGATGACACGAACCAAACATTGCATGGATACATATAAACAGTTCGAGTTGCTGATGCTGCAAGACTGTAACTTCTGAGCTGTTACAGTTTCTGATGATGTCTCCAGCACTGGAAGATGAAATGTTAGGCAGGTAAATATGCCTTGGATCTCAACCCAATGCTCTTCTTCTTTCTAAAGGCTAAGCCTAGTATCTGCAGCCGCAGCTTTCTCTCTCTTCAGCAGTCATCGTCGTCACCTTGTATGAAGAACATCCCATCTCATTGACTGTGGCTTTTTAAATAGGTTGTTCATGGCTGTCACTTTGTTTTCTTCCCTATGATCTTGCCTTTGGAAATTTTTTATAAAAGAATATCGCGTCTAATAAAGTGTCCAATGAGTTTTGTTTTGTGTTTGCTGCATGGAGTGTGGTTTCCGCTGCCTGAGACTGCAGTTGTGTGTGTGAGTTGCATTTGCGTGAGTGTGTGTGCATGTGCATGTGTGTGTCTATTTTTGACCAAATCTTAATGGCCGAAAGCTATAACTGTGAGAGTATTTTTGTTGCGTCTATCTGCGACTCAGCATCTCTGCTATATGGTTTCCTTCTCATAATAAAATAAGTAATGTGATAGAGGGCATCTGTGTCATATTCCCCTTCTGATTTTGGTTTCTTTCTTGCTGTTATTAATATCCAGTTCAGTACTTTGACTTTTGTTTATATTCAAAATTAATCACCTGTCCTTCCATTCAACTCCTACTTTTTGCATTGGCTTAAATAGTAACTTCCCATCAACCATATCAAATACTATATACATGCTATACACGTTTTTTCTGTTTACTTATAATCTTCATTCCAAGAACTGAAGTACCGGTAGTACCAATACTGCTTTCCTTTCCCTGACCTGAAGCCAAAATGATCATTAACTACATTCCTATTTTTGATGCATGTGACAGAAGAGATAGTGTTCTGTAATTTGTACAGTTCGTTGCATTTCCTCTCTTGCGTAATGCAAAACAATTTACTTTTTGTTAAGTCAGATGGTGCGATACTCCCTCTTCATAATATTTAAATGGTTAATACTCATGAAACAAAATTCACGAAGGACACAAACACCAGCCGTGAAAGCCTGCATTGTATGTCAGCTAAATTACTTTCAACAGTAAAAACACAATGAATCATTTGGCACATAATGGTGTGTATAAAACCAATAGCAAGCACTGTAGAATAGTTTACACTGGTATGTTGGGTAGAATTGTGGCATTGGAACATGAGAAGAGCTCTGGATAAGGGAAGACAAGACTCAACCATTGCAGAACACCTTTCAACAGAAAACCATTGATACAAGAAGGTTCTAATATTTTACACACTGTTAAGAAAAGCGGAAAAACTACACAACATTAAATATTTGAGATCAATAAGCTTATGACTAGAGCTCAGATTTTTGCATTTTGCGAGTTAGTGCACATTTAACTAATTTTGCATATTTATGTATATATTTTACTTTTTCAGCAATGGTTTTTGAAATACAAATATTTCACTGCGGTACTTTCAGAAGAAGGGAAAGCCAAAGCACATTTCTCTTTTATCACTCTGTATAGAAGGACTGTTATCGATCATGTTCCTAGATCCATAAAAGGGCACCAAAAATGAGGACAACATAGCTACCAACAATAAGCAGTTCCTTAAGTAGCATAAAAAATATGCCACTCAACAGCTTAACACAAAACTAAACAGTGTTCTATAATCATCTGGCAAATTATTAAAGTTTGGAGCAGCTGTCGCATCACAAAACTTGACATGGTTTATATTATGTTAGAAACGAAGTTGGCTGCTGCAAGATAACATTTCCAAGAATTACAAAGTGCCATTTTCAGTTAAGTTATTAATTTTTAACTAGTGTGTTGTTACTATAAACTTCTGAAGTGTTAGGAAGAGGAGGAAGGAACAGAGCAGTAAAGTTGGTTGCTTTGAAAATGGATTGATGGAAAACCTTCTCTAAGAACAGCTGGAAATTCTGTACTGTGCCAAGAGTGTGAATAACACTTAAGTTTTATTTTTTTACTGTCAGAATATTTTAAAAATGACTGCACTTTTTGATTTGATAATGGTCATTTTTATTTACATGAAACAAATTCAATTATTTTTATACCAGTGTTATATGTGCCCTGTGACAAAAAAATCTAGATTACACAATATTTATAAACAGTTGCTCATAGAAATCCTATTAATAAATCTGTCTCCAAGATCGAAACAACCTTACCAGCAACATTTTCTGCAAGTAGGAGTGGAAATTGTGGCCGTGATAATTTTTCGAAATGATATTTGCAAACCATTACTTTCAGCCAACATCCCTTTGAAAATGTTAAATAATGCAGAATTTTAAATGTACCTGGAAAAATAATTGGAACAAAAAGTTCTTCATGAATCAACAATAAAGAACAAATCCCTTTGTAAAGTTCATGAAGAGGTAAGTTTAAAAATTTATATAATAAAATTAGTTTGTTTGTCAACTACCCCCCTCCTCCTCCTTCCAATATAGTAATTTGAGCTTTATAAAACCTTATCAATTATTTAAAATTTTTAAATGTATTATTTAAGTATATTTTAAAATGGAAACATAGAATTGTGTGTGGCCTATACCGCCATTGAGTTTGATTTATTTTGCTTTATCATCAAGAAATATTTTTTAAACTTGTTACTCCAAATGTAAAACCCAAATTACATCCCAGATCTTCACTAATTTTCAATAAAATAAATATTTTCAGGTAATAGAAGAAACAGAAGATGACATCAACAACTCAAACGTGTGGTTATCTGTAGATGAAATGATGAACTCAAGTGGGAAATTTATTGCCACTGTCATCTTGGGGGAAAAAATGCTTGATTATGAACTAGAAATACCCCATCCCATTGCCTCCAGGATAATGGAGAAATAGACCATTCAATGTTATGGTTGTTCGTGATGCATAATGTGTATTGGGGCCTTCCAAAGAAAATGAGAAAAAACTGTAGGTGATACAGTAGTTATAGATGCAGCAGTATAAAGGATTAGGTTGCTGAAGCTTTGTGGGTATTTTATCCTAAGGCAGTGCAATGATTTATTTAGCACAGTATCGAAGGAATTTTCTTGAAGTGAATGCCTTATTTCCTCTGAGAAAAAGGTGTTAGTGAAGTACCATCAAGAGTGAAATTATTTACTGATATGATGCAAGATACTCATTTACTCCCTGCTCCACCATCATGAGATGGGGAACATGGATTGAAGCAGTTCTATGCTACAATGATTATTCACAGACTGTGTGAAAAAGGTGCTTGATGAAGCCACAAGTATCCCTGCTGCAATTAGTGCTTGCAATGGGAAGAGTCTCCAGAGTAAATTACAGTATTTATTAGCACCTATTTTAATAAACTCCCAGCCACAATCTCATGTTTGGATAAAAGGATGCATCTTTCTTTGGCCCTGTAGGTATGTGAAACAACTGTCGATAGAGGCGTGCCAGGAGAAATAGGAAAGTGTCTTTGTAATAAAACTGAGAAAACAGAAGCAAGGAATCCAGGTTTAATGTTTCTTATGGATGTGAGTAAGGTGCTGTAGAAAGTTGAAATCATGTACTTTATTTTTAACGCATATTTTAAAATTTTTAGAGTATATTTATGAGATTTGTAGTGCTTAAAATCATGCTTATATTCATACTTCACAGTGCACAGAAATCAGAGCTCTAATTATACCAAAGAATACCAGTGTAGTTTTAAATGACCAAATATTTTTCTTTACCCCCTGTTGCTATATTAAGTTTCAGTTACATACATGTTAGCATTAAAAAGCAAATTCAATTTTATCTTTAATTTTTTGTTATCTGTAACAATCTGCATATTATAATAAAAAACACTTTTCTTTGAAAATACTTTGTACTTTATCAGTTTATATATAAGGGGCAAAAAAATGTTTTTTTTTTCAGAGTCTACACAGTCCAGAAGCGGTACACCAATCAGGCAAAATCACCAAGAGCAGTGGGGCAATCATCTCAGTGACACACCAAGTTGAAGGCACCCATTCAGATAAAACCAAAGGCATGATAATCAGATGGGAGGAGATCAGGGCTATAGGGTGGATACGAGAATGTCTGCCACTTTGAATTTGCGTAACTTCTGCATTACAATATTCATGATATAAAAACATACATTATCATGAAGCAGAAGCACCTGTTGTCACAGTTTTTCCACAGTGGTGATTTTTGATGGGCATACTGTCCCATACTTTTCTTCATTCTCGGTGTTTGTCATCTGGCAGTCTCCCCTGCGCCTCCACCCCCCCTCCCCCCTTCCCCTGGAGATATATTATCCATAGTGGGACAGGAGGTAATGCCACACCATCTACTGACAATTAACACAAACTAACAGGATTATATTTGTCCTGTCAACTGTAATGACTGTTTCATCGTAACAACAAAAAAGTTAGTAAAAATGAGTGGAGTTACACCTATCTGGCCTTATAGGTATCACCAATAGCATTAAGTAAATTTTCTCAGCACATTTATTCCAGCAAATAATCAGGCAACTACGTAGTAAATTTTGAGTTATATAAACGTGGAAAACAAAATATGTAGATGGAGAGACTGATGTTAATTGTTGTGGTCTTGAGTCCAAAAATGGGATTGCTGCAGCCCTACACACTAGTCCATTCTCATTCACTTCATCTCCACCCACATCTACTTGAACCTGCTTCCTACACTCAGGTCATCGCTCCCACTGTAATCCCCCCCGTCGTCCACTACTCAATGCTTATTATCAGACTGACTGTTCCTCGAGGCCTCCGAATGATGTGTCCTATCAACTGATATCTTCTGTAATAATGTAGTAAAAGACGGACTGCCACTTATCGTAAAGTAGAAATGTCAAACTGCATAATAGGTAGATAAAAGACTCTTAAATTCTTAAATACAGCTTTCAGCCACAGCCTTCATAAGTAAAAGACACACACACACACACACACACACACACACACACACACTTCAGCACAAGACCACCTACTCCATCACTGGCCCGAGATGCTGGAGTTAGCGGTCATGTTTGCGCGAAGTGTGCTTGCTTGTGTGTGAGAATGGGATGTGTCTCCCTCTTTTACTGATGAAGGCTGTGGCCAAAAGCTTTATGTAAGTGTCTTAATTGTGCCAATCTGCTACATGACATTTTTTCTTTATGGTAGGTAGCAATCTGTCTTTTCCTACGTTGTTGATATTGCTACCTGGGATTTCCATTGTTTGATATCTTTTGTACGTCAGACTGTGTCAGAAATCTAACACTTGGAATATTCCAAGCAAACTTAATACACACTCGCTCACTCACTCACCATGTGGCCATGGGGGCAACACAATGCAAGTTCCCCCCAAGGGTGGATGAGAGAGTGAAAAAGAGGTGACAAAAATAATGAAAAATGCCCCCATTATCAACACCTCTCAGGTCTTAGTGTCGCTACGTTCTTTGGTGACAGTTCTAATGGCATCTAAGGTACAAACAAGTAAAAGGGATCATTTTAGAATTCTCACTATATTTGCCATGCTTTTACATTAAGAGAAATAATTATCTTCCTACAAACACACATGCTTAAATACACAATTGTGTATAGAATCAAGAACAAAAGGGGGAGGGAGGGTGGCACTTGTCACAGTTGATTCATTCCAACAGTATCTCTCTCTCTCTCTCTCTCTCTCTCTCTCTCTCTCTCTCTCTCTCACACACACACACACACACACACACACACACACACACACACACTTTTGTATATTTCATTTTTGCAATGAAATCTTATTTGTCCTTGGTCCACATGGTGAAACTTTCTTCTAACACAATAGATTTATTTGATTCTTTTTCATGTCTCATAGAAGATGCAATAAGTGGACATCATTGTGTAATTAAATAGCACACTATGCATCAGGAAATAGGGCAACAGGGAGAACAATGCTATACACAGGTAAGAACATAAACACAAATGAATTTACAAATTTCATTAAGCATAAGTTTGACTTTTACCACAAAATATTAAGTTATTATCAGTAATGTTACGTGAGCGTTACAATCAATAACTGGTGCATATTGCTGCAACTGATATATTAAATTTAACCTGAGCACTATAACAATGAGCAGACAGCCCACATGGTTATGTTTCCATTACATTTGCTGTAGTTGTAGCATTATGAGTATTTATGATCTAAATCTGAAAGAAATTCAGCCCAATTATATTCATAATATTGAGCACAGTTCATAGTTTTTAGGTCATCACTTTAAAACAGGGAACTAATGCAACTTTCTGCAATTAGACTCTGAGAAAGATTTTTATTTCTCTAGCCAGTTACAAAACAACTTTGAGACAAAGCAGATAAAATAACGGTATAAACAAATGCTTTACAGAATAAAGAAGACAACACGACAACCCAATGCAATTGCACTGATAGTAACTGTATAAACTGTGTACTGAAACAAAAGAGAAAGTAAGGAAAATTATAGTTTAACATCCAATCAGAGAGATCATTACAGACAGAGTAGAAGATGGGATTGGGGAAGTATGTCAGTCTCATACTTTTTCAAGGAAACGTCATAGTATTTGTTTAATGATTTGGAAAAATGATGGAAACATAATTCTGAATGACTGGACAGATATTTGGGCCACCATCCTATTAAATTTAAGTTCAGTATCTTACCACTGTGCCACTTTGTTCAGTGTGTACTCTGCAGTAATATCAATGCAAGTTTTGATGTGTAGGACTTAAATGCAAGAGGCATTCAATAAGTAACGCAACACTTTTTTTCTGAAAGCAGGGTGCTGGTTGCTTTTATGCAGAATTCCAATTCATCATATTATTCCCCAGTCTTCTGGCTATACAACCTTATTTTTTCACGACAATCTCCATTCAATGCAACGGCTTTGTGTGACCTTCTGCAGGGGCCTGTATGCCCGCATGGTACCACTCTACTGGTTGACGTCAGAGCCAACATCTTGCTGCATCAATAACTTCCCCGTCATCCATGTACTGCTTCCCATGGAGTGCATCCTTCATTGGGCCAAACAGATTGAAGTAAGAAGGTGCAAGGCATGGACTGAACAGTCCAATGAAGTTATGTGAGTGCCTCTTGGATGTACAGATTTGTGTGAGGCTATATGTTGTCACAGAGAAGGTGAAATTCATTTGCATTTTTGTGGCGACGAACATGCTGAAGTCGCTTCTTCAATTTCCTGAGAATAGCACAACACACTTCACTTCAGAGTAGACTGTTGCACCATGAGCGAGCACATCACACAAAATAGCCCCTTCAGAGTCCCGGAAGATGATCGTCATGAATTTACTAGCTCAGGGTGCAGTTTTCAAATTTGTATTTGGCGGAGAGGTGATGTGGTGCCACACCGTGGATTGCCATTTTATTTCCAGTTTGAAGTAATGAACCCATGTTTTATTGCCTGGGACAATGTTTGACAAAAAATTGTCATGATCAGCCTTGTAATGTGCAAGCAATTCTGCAAAGATGGTCCTATTGCTAGTCTGCAACAACCCAGTGGGTACACGAGTTCTTTCTGATTTTTTGTCAGTCAGCGACGAACCCAGCAGTCAAACACTTTTGAGTACCCCATCTGGTAGAAAAGTGTGTCAGCTATACCAACAGAGACATCCAGTTGATCAGCAAGGTGTTTGGCTGCGATCTGTCAACCATCACAAATGAATGTGTCTGTATGTTCCAATACTGCAGGAGCCACAGCTATGTGCAGCTGGCCAGCATGTGGAAGATCTGACAGGTTTGCACGATCTTGTTGCAATGATGACAGACACCTTGTTCAATGACTCACTGTGCTTTTGTTCGCTACCAGGTCTCCATAGACATTCTGCAAAAACCTATAAATATCTGCGATGCTCTGATTTTCTGCAGAAAGAAACTCAATGACCTAGTAGATAGTGTCTGAAGTTCCAGGCGGCTTTTCGCAGATGATGCTGTAGTATACAGAGAAGGAGCAGCGAAATGCAGGAAGATCTGCAGCGGATAGGCGCTTGGTGCAGGGAGTGGCAACTGACCCTTAACATACACAAATGTAATGTATTGCGAATACATAGAAAGAAGGATCCCTTATTGTATGATTATATGATAGCGGAACAAACACTGGTAGCAGTTACTTCTGTAAAATATCTGGGAGTATGCGTACGGAACGATTTGAAGTGGAATGATCATATAAAATTAATTGTTGGTAAGGCGGGTGCCAGGTTGAGATTCATTGGGAGAATCCTTAGAAAATGTAGTCCACCATCAAAGGAGGTGGCTTACAAAACACTCGTTCGACCTATACTTGAGTATTGCTCATCGGTGTGGGATCCATGCCAGCTCGGGTTGACAGAGGAGATAGAGAAGATCCAAAGAAGAGCGGCGCGTTTCGTCGACACTCTTCAAGAGAGGCGCTCTGCATCGCGGTGCAGCTTGCTGTCCAGGTTTCGAAAGGGTGCATTTCTGGATGAGGTATCGAATATACTGCTTCCCCTTACTTATAGCTCCCGAGGAGATCACGAATGTAAAATTAGAGAGATTCGAGCGTGCACGGAGGCTTTCCGGCAGTCGTTCTTCCCGCAAACCATACACGAGTGGAACACGAAAGGGAGGTAATGACAGTGGCACGTAAGGTGCTCTCCACCACACACCGTTGGGTGGCTTGCGGAGTATAAATGTAGATGTAGACAGCTCTTTTCTTAGAATGCACCTCCACTACAGACGCGCCTTTTTGAAGGCTATGTATAGCACTGCCACCTACTGTAACTTCCTGAAACTATAGGGGCTGAAGTGGGAATATTCCACGATGTCCAATGACAAGTTCTGCAATTTTTCAACCAAAATTGGTAGAGAAAAAAAGAAGTGTTGCATTACTTACTGAACACCCCTGGTATTAACACGCATATTCTGTAGTTCACCTACTATCAAAAAAGGTGTGTGTGTGTGTGTGTGTGTGTGTGTGTGTGTGTGTGTGTGTGTGTGTGAGTGAGAGAGAGAGAGAGAGAGAGAGAGAGAGAGAGAGAGCGCAATAAAAGGGCAGGGATAAACAGAGAGACAAATTCATGGAAAATATTATAGCTGTAACCGAAAAATAATGATTGCTTAGGGGAATGGTTGAAACAGATATGCGCTTGCTGAGCTGATCACATAAATTATTCTACATAATTCATTGTTTTAAGTTTTTCGTAAATACCATAAGAAGATCATGACTGACTTTTGGAGGCAACAACCATAATGTGAATGTTTCTATATCAAGAAGAAATTATTAACATAAATATCAAAAATGGGGAAAACTATTTATCATATGATTTAAAACAATTATCACAAAGTTAAAAGTGAAACAATATACAACATTCCAATACAGTAATCACTCATGGCTTAGAATCAAAATGGACAGGAAGAATATGATTACAAAGTAAAACCTTTAATAGATCCTTCCTGTATCTACATAGGTACAAACACACGGCAGAGTTATCTGCTTGCTTTGTCTCCATATTTACAGACCTCTCCTGATATCCACATTTACGGACCTCCCATATTTTAATGATACAATATATTGCCTATACAATAAAAATGCAACAACATCAATGATCTTCCATCAAAGTTAGCGGTTAAAAGACACGAATTCACAGCCTGATCATGGCACGATAATTATCTGGCGAACTTCACAAACTATATTCCAAAACCATCCTTCTGAAAGAATGTCACTTTTCCAGTAGTTTTGTAACAATAATTTAGTCAATTTCTTTGAATCCTTATTTTTCACTAACATTAACTGATTCACATATGCCAGACAGACAGTATCTTTGATGAGGTCAACAAAGGAATAGTGTCCAGTATTTGTGTACGACTCCTTGGATCACACAGGTGACATGAACATAGGAATTATCCTGCTGCAGTACTCTGCCACAACAATGTTACAGGGAGTGCATTGTTGGAACATCAAACTCATAATTTCCTCTGTTTCAGTTACAAAGTTCTGAGGTTTTCCATCAATGTGCATGGCCCTCAGCTCATCACAGTCTCCACACGGTAACAGGCTCTTGCAATGAATTGTGCCACTAGCAATGGCCCACATTGGCTGTAACATAATAATACGTGACAACAGTGGGATTTTTGTAATATGAGGGCTTGTTATTCACTGCATGCAGCTTCCTCTATAAAGTGCTATTTATCTGAGCTGAGTTGGTTCAGAGGTTACTATGGTGCAACCAAACAAAAAGCAATATTGAGACCTGGACATGTCAATCTTGTGAACCTACTATATAGGTCAACATTCAAAAGCCAATGGTTTCCAGTTATTACAATTTCCACATACAGGAGCCTCCATATACTGCTTTGTTCTAGAAGAATACTGACTACAGCACGATCCATAAACATTCGTCAATAAAATACTGAATACAAAGTAGAATGATATGATACTGAAGCTAAATATATTAACTTTAATGTATCAGTCACAATGGCATTTTTTTTCATCATTGGCACTATTAGTTCAGACTGCTGAGATTTGAAAATATTATAGTAAACAAAAACAACATGTGCTGTTAATGTAACACCACAGCTGGTTTTTGTTGTTTGCATAAAAAAATGAAGTCTGTCATTCTTGGTAAATATTATGGAGCCAGTAGAGCTGGAAATCTGGCAAAGTAAAGAAAGTGAAAATCTGCGAGTGTAAAAAGACTGTGCTTTTCCTTTATGATGATTTGCGCATCGTGTGCTGAAATACGGCTTCATCTGCAGAAGATATAGTGTTAAACAGTGTGTTGAAAGTAAAAGATGCTGCAAGTTTTTGTTAGAAGATTTGGAAATAAATGTGATGATCATGCCAAAGGGTCTGGCGGATATGTTACTGACAATATCAAGTAATCCGAAAACAAAAAGACATCCAAGTGGAAACAAAATGATGCACTTACAAAATACTATACTTTGGGAACCATAAGTATAAATGTTAAAACACGCATCCTTACCTGTGAAACATTTAAGGAAATGTGTGACACACTTAAGAAGATATATCAGAAGAATACAGACCAACAGATACCTCAATAATAGGGATGGTTCTACAATTTTGAATATGACAGAAATCTAGATATGATGTCCAATCAATAATTCAAGAACAGTCTTAATCGCATTTATTATTGTTATAATACCGCCAAATGGTTTCAACCTGACGTAGGGGTCATCTTCTGGGCGTTTACACCATTGGTCGACTACTGATCATGTCACTCCTGTCTACATTACGGCAGGAAACTATTCGTATAGTTTCTCCTACGTCGGGTTGAAACCGGCTGGCGGTATTATAACAATAATAAATGCAATTAAGACTGTTCTTGAATTATTGATTAATCATACTAATCGCTGCTTTTCTCCACAACCACGTTGTCCAAAAAAATGATGTCCAATATTGCTACGATCCAAATGCTAGCATTCAGACTGAACTGCCTGGGAAGAAACAGCATTGAACACCACGATAACAACAAAGCTGCTGGATGAATATAAACATTTTGCAAGTATGTGGGACTCTACTGCTAAGAAGGAGAAAACATGGAAATTCTGAAATCGAGACTTCTGAAAACTGTTACAATAAAGAGGAACATGAGAACATGAAAACAGCATCAAAGATAGTTTTTCTTTCAGAAGTACTTGTGACAGAAAAGCAAGAAAAGATAACTGATAAAATAAATACCAAGTTAGTTGTAGGCAGTGGTAGTAATGAGTGTAAGTAATATGAAAAGAAAATTTTGCCAAATGTGCATAGCCATGAGGGTACAAAAACTAAGATTGCAAATGGAAATTTCATCTGTCCTAATATTGTTGGTGAAGTCGAACCACAACAGGTGTCATTGACAAATGCGTCAAACATCCCTGAACTGTCAAGAAATTTACTATCAGTAAATGCCATTACTGAAAGAGGAGGAGTGGCAAAGTTTCATAAGAAAAAGGTGAAGATTGCGAAAGGTGGAGGCGTTAACTTGGAAATCAACAAACCACAAACTGGACCGTACATCACTGACATCAAAGTGACCTGAAGAAGGAAGCACTAATGACACAAACAAAGTAAACCGTTCACTGGCACAAAAAAATGTGACACAAAGTACACGTAAAGTAAACAAGTAAACCACTCTTTGACTAGGCATTAAGCCTGTTCCAAACGGCCGACTTGATGCCTAAAAGGCAGTATGAGCACCGTCATGAGACACATGATCATGAGGTTGCCAACTTCCAGCCATTATAGCCAGTAGAGAATTTGATGAGGCTGCTGCTCCTTTATTCAAGCAGCTCTTCATCTGGCTTACACGGTTTGAGTGGACTCCCTACTAGAACCCCCCTATATCAGAAAGAATCTGAGGAAATACCATTTACATCCACACAGATACTCCACAAGCCACCATATGGTACATGGCAGCCAGTACCCTGTACCACTACTGGTCAATTACCTTCCTGTTCTACTCGCAAGAAGAGCGAGGGAAAAACGACTATCTATATGCCTCCATATGAGCCATAATTTCTCGTATCTTATCTCTGTGGTCTTTACACACAACGTATGTTGGCAGCCGTAGAATCATTTGGCAGTCAGCTTCAAATGCTGATTCTCTAAATTTTCTTAATAGTGTTTCTCAGAAAAAACATTGCCTGTCCCCCAGGGATTCCCACTTGAGCTCCCACAGCATCTCTGTAACATCTGTGTGTTGTTTAAATCTACTGGTATCAAATCTAGCAACCAGCCTCTGAACTGAATAGAACTTGAATCCTTCTGCACTGAAGGCAGCAATGCTAACTGTTCGACTATGGAGGTAATCTAAACTACTAGGACATATTTGAAGAAAATACTAGAAATGCGTGATGGTGGCAGAAGAGAACATGCATTGCTATGAAACACGTATCAAGGCAAACCAAGCATGAAAACCATTCCACAATGTGCAACACAGAGCAATAAAACCTCTTGAGATTATTCACACTGATGAATGTGTAAGGCAAACTCACCAACTTATCTCAATGACGAAAAAAATAATCTTGATGATTATACACATTTCTTGAAACTGTGTCTTTTACACACAAAAGGGGAAACAGAAGACCACATCATGGAATTTGTAAATGAAAGTGAAGCTCATTTCAATATAAAGACATTCTGGTCCAAGTTGCAAGAGTAGGCAGTCATGGGTGCACGAGGTGTGCTTGTTTGGGTGAATGAATGGTGTGTGTTCCTCCTTCTGATGAAGGCTGAGACTGAAAGCTAATATGTAGGTGACTTTTAATGGCAACTGTCTGCAACTTAATGTCTCATCTTTACGGTAAGTAGCAATCTATCTTTTCCTACACTGTGAAAGACAGAGAAAACGATGTGACAGAGGAAGAGAGTAGTGAAGTACTGACTTTAAGGAATAGTGTAAAAAGAAGGGTATATAGGAGTGACTACACAATTAGCCACCTCAAATGAATGGTAAAACATACAAAATAAACCTTACAATCATGAAAAAGAGTTAAGGGCCATGTTGTTTGATTCAAAAGTTGCAAACAAAATTTGGGGCTATGCAGTTTTGACTGTAGTGTATCTAATGGCTGGTTCGTTGATTTGGGGAGGGGACCAAACAGCGAGGTCATCGGTCCCATCGGATTAGGGAAGGATGGTGAAGGATGTTGGCCACGCCCTTTCGAAGGAACCATCCCAGCATTTGCCTTAAGCGATTTAGGAAAATCACAGAAAACCTAAATCAGGATGGAATTCCTCTCGAATGAGAGTCCAGTGTGCTAACCACATTGATGGGACTCCAGCTCATATGTGGAACAAATGAAGACCAAATTTGTCAAGACTACTTATTTTTGTATCTATGGTGTTCACAAAAGAACTTCGGTGTTTAAAAAACTCAGAAGTGGAAGAGACGTTCTTGTGGGACAAAAGTCATGTCATATAGAATCCAAAGATTGGAAAATTTTCTGAAACAAGCGATGGAGTTTACACATCAATATGAACATAAAAATGAAGAAACTAAGGAAGAAGGAATAAATCTAACTTTGGAAAGCCAAATTATTAAAGTGTATAAAAGAAAAAGGAGAGAATACTTTGAATAACAAGAAAGAAGGTCCAGTAGAAGCAGAAGAGAAACTCTAGAAGAAGGTCAAAAAACATATCAGAAAGCAAGACATCAAATAAACTTGCCAAAGAGATAGATGATTATGTAATGTTCACATACAAGGAATGTACCAAAGGTGAAAACCAGGAAAATTGGATAAAGGCTACAAATGAAGAGAAAGTATCCTTGAAGAAAAATGAAACATAGACTCCAATGAATAAAGAAACTGCTCATGAAACAGAAATAATTACAGGAAAATGGTTTTTGATGGAAAAGGAGTGTGGAAAGTACAAAGCTAAACTAGCAACAAGAAGATGCCAGCAAGATCAGAGAGAATTGTGTTTTTTAAATATTTTTAGTTATATTATACAAACTAATTCCATGAGATTTCTATTCATTGCACAAGAAGATTTGATGATGATGATATTTGATGTCAGAACAGCCTTTATCAATGGTGATCTGAAAGAATGGGTTTTCATGGAAGTTCCAGAGGGATACAAAGCAGCTGGGAAAATTTCTCTACTCAAAAAGTCACTATGGATTGAAACAAGCTCTTTTACAATGTAATAAGAAACTGAATGAATTCCTTAAGAATGAAAAACTCGTCCAACTGAAATCTGACCAATGTGTTTACAAATCAGATACTGGAAATAAAATGTGTCTTGCTCTACATGCTGATGAGTGGATTCTATTTGGAAACCACATCCGCCAAATGAAAAATCTCCTGCAAAAATTGAAGAAAAAATTTTGACGCGACGTGATGAACCAACAGCGTGTCTTGAACTTGAAATGAAAAGAACAAAAGGTGGCTAAAAGGCACAGAATTAAAAAACTACGAACTTTAACTATTACAATTTCAATACAAGGAGAAGTTCAAGAAATCAGTGTAGCAGAGACAGAGTTTCCACACTGCCAAGCGATAGGCACTTAACTGTATTTAGCATGTAAATCAAGACTGGACTTGGCATTGTCAGAGAACATAGAAAGCAGATCAATGAATGTTCCAGATCACTCAGTCAGCCAAACAATGAGAAGAATTTTAATCAACCTAAATTCAACTACAGGGAGTGGAATATCAGGAAGAACAAGAACTAGTGGCTTACTGTGATGCAGATTTCTCATTCTGTACAATAATTGTAATGCCCCAGTCACTTGTTGTTACAAGAAACAGTGTGTGGTTGCATTACCTAATACTGAAGCAGAAAACATAGCTGGAGCTTAATGTTGTGAAAAACTGAAGTTGTGAAGACTTTCATAGAAGAATCACTGCATAAAATCATGAAAATGATACTTGTGAGTATATTCAAGAGTCCTGCAGCAATGATAAAATCATGTAAAATGTCAAGAAGCAAAAACACTGGTGTGAAGTATCGTATCATCACTGATGAATTGAATCACTGCTGGTTCAACACACAATACTTTCAAACTCGAGAACACCTTGCTGTTGTTCTAACTAAACCTCTCCCAAGTACTATTTTTAAAAGACTGACCTTCTAAACTATTATCTATTGCATACACAATGTATTTTTCATTACAAATTTTACAAGTGTTTTCATAGCAATTAAAAATTCATGGTCACCAATTTTCATAGCTATCCGCATCAGGTTAGAGTTCTGTATTGGACTTGTAGAAATTACTTATGCTTTTTAGTCCAATTTAAAAATTGTTATACTACAAACTTATTTTTATTTAAATGATTATTTTCTGCTTTTTAGTCTTGTATGTGTGAAATTTCTAAATGGATTTTAAACATTTCAATGTAATTATATGAGAGATGTGTTAAATTTCAAGTTTATTACAATGTCTTTTCAACTGATCATATCTGAAATAATGTTATACCTATGTACTTTTATTTCATTGTTTCAAACTATTGTGTCCAGACTCTGATAAGAATTGGGAATGTCTCAACAGAGCCAGGAGAGACTGGCTGACTGCCCATGGACTGTCAACAGCAGTTAGCAGAGTGTGAACAGGAGGACAGCCGTGAGAGTATAATGGACAATTGAGAAGACACTGCAGAATAACAAAGTTCAAACTAGTAATCCAAGAACAGAAACCTACGGCACAGCAAAATCTGAGACCAAACCGATGATGTGTAATGAGAACAATACAAGGGCACAATACACAACTGCACGCAGAGGCGCTGGGCAGCTTGCTTTATAGTGCCGCCGTGAGTAATAATTGGAGAGCACGGTGGGTGTGGTCCTGCAACTCTCCAAAGCCAGCGCCACAAAGGCGATACAAGCACTTGCTGATACAGCAGACCTTCTACCAGACATCACAGAGTTCCACGCATAGCACATGGGATGCAGGGTCCTGCAGGACAGTCAAGACATTAAGTGTTACCACGCCTTTTAACCCCACCACTACAGCAGCTAGGTGGATCAGACAGACGAGAAAGCGAGTTAATATACATTGTCATCCAGTTCTGAGCCCTGTTTGAAATTTAATGTCTCCATCTCATCATGAAGTTAGTTTAAAATTTATTGCAAAATTTGTACCAAACAGACAAACAGATAGACATGAATGCAACCTAAAAAAACATGTTAAAAATGAAGCTGCTTGTTCTTTGTGGATACAGGATTCAATGTATTCTTTAAGAAAAGAAGTCTCAAGCAATGAGAAACAATACCCAGGTTTTACATTGAGATATCTTGACAATGACAATTTATTACCGTCACTTTTGGATGGCCTACAATAATAATTAAAATATCAAATGTCACAACAGAGGAATCACAACACATGACTTCAGAAATAATTTTTTGAAAAAAAAAAGAAAACTTGGACTATGCCAGTAATGAAGCAAGAAGTTAATTATCTTTTACTTTTCACTGTTAACCAGGATCAGTCCACAGACACAGCCTCAAACATAAAAGACAAACTAACCAAATAGCAGTTAGTCACAAACTGATCATGTTAAGACTGGTAGGCTGTTGGAAAGCTGATCTTGCAAGTGTGAGCAATTTCTATACTTCTTTTACTACCAGTTTAATCAATAACACTTATGTATTACTCAGCTACTTTGAAAAGGCCATGACTTCCAAAAATCATGCCCTGAAATGAGATCAATTCTGCCTGAAGTTCCGCCCATCACACTTAGAACAGCTTTTCGTTGCCCTCCCAGTCTCTGCTATATGTTTGTCAGACCCTATGCTCCTCCACCCATCTCCCATCCCTATGGCTCCTACCCCTGGGACCATCCACACTGCATGACATTGCATATGCGCCCTCCTACCACCACCTATTCCAGGCCTGTAACTTGCAAAACATATACTACCAAAGGGAAAGCCATCGTGAAACGATATGTGAAATGACATGTCATATACCAGGTGTTATGTAAACATTGTTCAGCCTTTTACATCAGCTTGACTACCACCAAGCTGTCAGTTAGAATGAATGGGTATAGACACAGAGTGTATACCAGCAACTCACAATATCCTGTAGCAAAGCATGCTCTGCAACATGACAGTTGTGACCTCGGTGCCTGTTTCACAACACACGCCATCTGGATTTCACTCCATTTTAGTTTTTCACATTTTTCATTTTCTGACCTATCTAATTTTCGCCATCCACCTCCCACCCCTGTTACAAATATAATGCACTTAGCTTTTCACTCTTATTAACTTGTGCACGATGTTTTAGCAGTAATCTCTGTCTTTCATATTACCCTGTATTCTGCCTTTAAGCTCTCACATCTTGTCACAGTGCATTCCCCGCCAATCAGTCTTTCCTTCTCATCCTGCCCATGACCCGGGATTCTGGGAAATTTTTCCAAACTCTACACCTTTCCTAAACCTCTCCAGTCCTTTTCCTTCATCCTTCTTCCTTGCACTTTAACCCTTCTGCCGGAAGGAGGAGCCACTGGCCCTGAAAGCTTGTATACATAAAATATATTTTTTATGTGTGTTGTTCTGCCACCGTTTGTTAAGTAAATTTTTTTATCCATCCAATTACATTACACTTATCATTATTGATAGTAATAATCAACTAACGTGGGGCAGCAGGAAAACTGCAAAAATAAATCTAAAGTTGTAGGAGAATGACGAATTGCATTCTTCCAAGGTTGTCAGGCCTTATGTAATGGCTAGTGACCACTGAAGTTCACATGGCTGCATCTAGCACCAGAGTAAACACCTATCACCCATTATAAAAAAAATTGTAACACAATTAAAAATAAAATATGTTTAATATGAGAGTGGGCAGAATATAATTCTGTTCTTCAAAACAGCGCTGTCTTCCACGACAGCTCGCTACCAAAATGTCTACATGTAAACTGCTTACATCATGTTGCCAAGTAATTATCAATTAACATGATATGTATAACCCAGGAAACATCACTCAAGGAAGCTAAATAATGTATAATATTAAGTGTAACATAAGGGCGGCATATTAATCAATACATTAAAAACAGAGCCAGATCCTGAAACCAACATTTCTAAAACACACCTTGAATCAAAACATAAAAGATTACATCAGAAAACAAGTGTCTTTCATTAATCAAAACAAGGTGTTTTTTCTTTGCACGGTATTCCAATTTCTTCAAAATAATGCATATAATCTTCTTTATACACTTGTGAATAATACATTTGTTATTAACAGGGCTTGCTCTACAGTGATTCAACATTTTTAAATGAGCACCAAATGTACATATCATGTCTCCTGTTCATTGTGCACTTTTTATTCCTGGTAGTGAAACATCTTCGGAATTGTTCACTGTATAGTTTATCATAATCTAATTTTTTTTTTTTTTTTTTTTTTTTTTTTTTTTTTTTTTTTTTTAAACTTGCATTTTTTTTCCAAATGTTATATCTTAGCTTTCCTTTGAAACTGTTCTCTGTGCTAAAAGGCTCCTTACACCAAACTTTTTATAACACACCCCAAACTTCATTAGTAGGGTTTTTATGCTCCTCTCCGTTAATATTTAGTTCTAGTGTTAAGTTTCTCAGTATGTATTGTAATTATACACTACTGTGACCCATTTGACTACCATTAATTTCCACCTTCTCTCAGCTTCACTTATCAGCAGCTTGAGCATTCTGTAAATCCTGCTAGGGAAGGATGGTATACACACTGAAGACTCACCATTAAGCATTGAGCATGCAGTTATTGCTTGTTGAATATGCCAAATCAAAGAGTGCCTTTGTTCTGCCATATGTTTAGACAAAAACGTATTCCATCTTCTTTGTGCTTCATTGTGAAATTAACTTCCAAGTGTGCGTTACTTAATGTTTCTGCAAACTTGATAATTTCTCCATAAGAACCTTTATGTAACAAAATAAAGTTTATGACATATCTCTGGAAACAGATGATCCTTCCTGAGCCTTCAATATTTTTTAAGAAATTTATGTTACATGTCATTAATGAAAATATCTGCAGTCATTTCTGCTAGACCACACAGACTGTTGCAAGCCTATCTTTCTGTTGGTACGTTCTGCTGTTAAATACAGACATAATACTTCAGTACCACCTCAAATAGAGCTATATGTTCTAAGATATATTTTTATTTATTTAATTTATTATGGTGCAGAAAGTTCTTCTCATTTCTTTATTGTCTGCATGATGTACTACAATTCAATCTGTATATTTCAACTCTTCTTTTTTAATCACTGAAGAAAATATTTCTTACTTCACAGTGGTGCCTCTACAATACCTATTATTATTATTATTATTATTATTATTATTATTGGAAGAGATCTGATCACACAGTGACAGTGTTAATAAAACTGCTACTGAATCTGATTATAAGTGAATATATTTTATAAATGATGAGTACTGAAGCTCTGGCCATTCAATGGCATATATCAATAACATCGAGGCTGGCAAGGTATCAGAAAAAAAGCAATTTTTACACAAAGAGCAGTATATAAAAGATAACACTAATCACAGAGCTCAATGATAGGGAATAAAGCACTAATAAATAAAACCTGAAGCTGAATTTTTTATGCTCTCTTGGTTTTCTTCTAATTTCTAACTTAGGAGAGTGTGTGAGTGAGTGAGTGTGTGTGTGTGTGTGTGTGTGTGTAAAATTACTTAGCAATTCTGGAAAGATATACCGTAACAATTAAAATGTGCACAAGTACACAGCAAGTGATTTTTCACACTTATCAATATTATAGCACTGTAAATTTAAAGGAAAATACATTATAGGTGTGTGTGTGTGTGAAATTCTTGATGAACTTGACACAGGGTGTCACAATATGCAGTACACTACAATACTATGCTTGAGTGGATAGTAATAAATCTTTTCCACAAACTATTCAATTTAGAACATACTCCAGCAAAATATAAAAATATAGAAAGGAAATGTCATGCTGGGTAATTTTTAATTTAAAAAGCTTTCTGTAGTACTCCTTGGCATCTATGTCGTGGTGTGACACTAATAGGAGCAAACTGTAATCAATATGATAAAACATAAATAACATATTTTGAATGAAATAAAGCGCACAGCGTGAGAAGTGATACTATCATAGCTTAATTTAATGTATAGAATATTTCACACTAATGATGAGGGAAACTGTGTTTCTATCTGAAGAGCACGAACTGCTTTCGCATAAAACTAACCCCATTGTAAGATTATCCTTCTGTCCAAACTGAAGAGATATACAAAACATATATGTACTGAGGGGTACAAGATGATAGAAAACAGCCTAATAAAGTTGCTGCACAAAAAGTTCTAAGAACTTTCCTTTTTTGTACCCTTTAATGAACTCTTTTAATGTCATAAATACTATTAGGTGTTAACGTCAGGTACTTCAATGTTCTCAAATTAAGTATCAATATACAATACTGTGGAGAAAATTACTAAGGCAACAGTGAAGAATCCTCCAACTTCTACAGATGACATACATACTAGACAAGTTATAGATGAAATAAACCCATATAAAAATACTGGAGAATGAAATCATTGCACAGAAGTCAATATCTTGTTCCTTAACAACTTAACCCCCCCATAAAAATGAATTAAGTTACTTCTTCACAGCATACATCAAAGTTGTTTTGTCTGCTGTCTTCTTCTTCTTCTTCTTCTTCTTCTTCTTCTTCTTCTCATTCTTCATCTTCCTGGAACACTTCTTATTATGCAGGTCATTCACAGAGCCTCTTACAAGCTTCTCTTTTCTTCAACAGTCATATCATTTAGCACCTCCTACCACTGCAATCCTCTTCGGTTTACATCATCCTTCAACTGGTCTCTCCATCTCGTTTGTGGTCTTCCCATTGGTCTTTGTCCAGATTCGGTCCATCCTAGGGCTCTTCTTAGAGGTCTTTCTTGTCCCATTCTTTTAATGTGGCCAAACCATTTAAGTCTATTACTTTCTGTAGTGTCTTTTAGGGACTTGGTCTCCAGGGTGTCTGGTATTGTTTCATTTCTTATACAGCCCCCTCTCATCTTACCCAGGATCCCTCATAGAAAGTGCATCTCTGTTTCTTGTATTCTGCTCATATCTTTCTTTGTCCAAGTACAACTTTATGATCCAAAGGTCAATAATGGCAGGTGATATGACTTGTACATTACGATCACTGCTTTGGGAGGTATTTTCCAATTCCTAATTATGTCCGAAACATAACAATAAAATTTCAAACAATTTTTTATTCTCACCAAAATTTCATCCTTGCTTCCTTTCTTGATTAATTTACTTCCTAGATACTCGAAAGCATCTAGTTCTTCAATAATATTTTCACTGTTAGTTACATCCTTCACCACGTGTTCATTTTTCCTGCCGATTTTTGTTACCTCACTCTTTGTCAAGCTTATTTCCGTGGTTGCTCCTTCAATTACTCTCTGCCACATATTTAGTTCTTCTTCCAATTTCTGCTCACTTTCTTCTCAAATCATCACATCATCCACATATGCTAAGATCTTCATATCATCTGCTGTTAACCCTT
Source organism: Schistocerca serialis cubense (assembly GCF_023864345.2). NCBI lineage: Eukaryota > Metazoa > Arthropoda > Insecta > Orthoptera > Acrididae > Schistocerca > Schistocerca serialis. The sequence goes on from NC_064642.1 coordinate 38,239,375, forward strand.
GGCAAATTTTCCTTCTAATGTTGTACGTGATAATATTAAAAACTGCTAGTGACAGCAAACTTCCTTGCTGGAACCCTCTGTCCATTATAAACCATTACAATTCTTAGTCGTCTATTATAACACAATTCAGGTATATTTGGTATGTTTTTGCTTCTCACACCCAAACCCTAGACCTCAGACACTGAGATAGCTACCAAACACTGTATGTCGATACATTATCAAGAAAATCTCCGATTTAGTTCATACTATGTGCTGCCATCGGGCAGAATGGGTGTTAACATTGATTAAAAGTAACACCAGAACTATGGAGCACAGGAAAAGCATAACTGTAAGTAACAAATATGTATAGCTTCCGTGGGAAAGTTGATGTACAGGACTATTAATACTTCCGCATGTCTGATGCAATTGTTTCTTTATTCTACTGTTCCAACTGTTTATGTTTATTCTGTGTAACTACATATGCACTAGTTGCTTCATCATGTGTGGTGTCTGTCTGTTGGACTTGGGCAGCACCTACCTACACAGACGTACTCTATAGATTTGCTACTTTCAACCAACGAAGAAAAGCAGACTGCCAAAAAAACATTGCTACAAACTCCACAGAGTCCTTTTACAAGTCAGAAAAATGTTCTCCCATATAACAGTTTCACACGTAAACAATTAAAAGAAATTGTCATCAGTGGGATTTGAATAATGGGACTTTTGGCACGACAACCTCACACTCTACCAACACACCCAAACGAGATCTACAGAACTATCACTCACAGATACGCCCTTCCTGTGCTCTGTAGTTCTGGTGTTATTTTTTAATTACCATTTATACATGTCCTACTGGACAAAACATAGCACGAACTAAATCGGTGTTTTGGTTGATAGTCTATCTATACACAACATTTGGTACCAATCTGGGTGTCTGACAACTGGAGGTTTGAGTGTCAGTTGCATTTCTTTTGATAGTTTCAGTATATTTAGACCTTGCCATCTTTCTTCCCTTCTAACAGTGTCACATGCTTTTTTAAGGACTGTTAATATTTTTAAAAATATTGGAAATCCGATATTATATATATATTGCACATTGTAAATATATTGCCAGTTTCAGAGCTGTATAGTTAAGTATTGATTTGTTATTAAATACTCTGTATATCAACAAGCTAGAAGCCTGCTTATCCCTCTTAGAGCGAGAATTGAAAGGAAAATGATGCTCATTCATGCTTTGCAATAACCCCTTTGTTAACAATGGTAACTGTAGGTAAGTGGCACAATAAAAGGTGTCCAATGGGTCTGTTGTTCAGTTTCATCACAAATTGAATTTGTCTGGAATGCTTCACGTAGACTTCCCTGTTATGCTATTTCTTCACATCAGATATCTTGTTATTCGATTCACGTTTCACCTGCCATATATATATATATATATATATGATGATGTGACTTACCAAACGAAAGCGCTGGCACGTCGATAGACACACAAACAAACACAAACATACACACAAAATTCAAGCTTTCGCAACAAACTGTTGCCTCATCAGGAAAGAGGGAAGGAGAGGGAAGGACGAAAGGATGTAGGTTTTAAGGGAGAGGGTAAGGAGTCATTCCAATCCCGGGAGCGGAAAGACTTACCTTGGGGGAAAAACGGAAGGGGATACACTCGCGCACACATACACATATCCATCCACACATATACAGACACAAGCAGACATATTTAAAGACCCTGTATAGTCATATTTAAATATGTTTGCTTGTGTCTGTATATGTGTGGATGGATATGTGTGTGTGTGCGCGAGTGTACACCCGTCCTTTTTTCCCCCAAGGTAAGTCTTTTCGCTCCCGGGATTGGAATGACTCCTTACCCTCTCCCTTAAAACCCACATCCTTTCGTCCTTCCCTCTTTCCTGATGAGGCAACAGTTTGTTGCGAAAGCTTGAATTTTGTGTGTATGTTTGTGTGTCTATCGACGTGCCAGCGCTTTCGTTTGGTAAGTCACATCATCTTTGTTCTTAGATATATTTTTCCCGTGTGGAATGTTTCCCTCTATTAATTTATATATATATATATATAGTTATAATAGAGGGAAACATTCCACGTAGGAAATATATATCTAAAAACAAAGATGATGTGACTTACCAAATGAAAGTGCTGGCAGGTCGACAGACACACAAACAAACACAAACATACACACAAAATTCAAGCTTTCGCAACAAACTGTTGCCTCATCAGGAAAGAGGGAAGGAGAGGGGAAGACGAAAGGAAGTGGGTTTTAAAGGAGAGGGTAAGGAGTCATTCCAATCCTGGGAGCGGAAAGACTTACCTTAGGGGGAAAAAAGGACAGGTATACACTCGCACACACGCACATATCCATCCACACATACAGACACAAGCAGACATATTTAAAGACAAAGAGTTTGGGCAGAGATGTCAGTCGAGGCAGAAGTGTAGAGGCAAAGAAGTTGTTGAAAGACAGGTGAGGTATGAGTGGCGGCAACTTGAAATTAGCGGAGATTGAGGCCTGGCGGATGACGAGAAGAGAGGATATACTGAAGGGCAAGTTCCCATCTCCGGAGTTCGGATAGGTTGGTGTTGGTGGAAAGTATCCAGATAACCCGGACGGTGTAACACTGTGCCAAGATGTGCTGGCCGTGCACCAAGGCATGTTTAGCCACAGGGTGATCCTCATTACCAACAAACACTGTCTGCCTGTGTCCATTCATGCGAATGGACAGTTTGTTGCTGGTCATTCCCACATAGAATGCATCACAGTGTAGGCAGGTCAGTTGGTAAATCACGTGGGTGCTTTCACACGTGGCTCTGCCTCTGATCGTGTACACCTTCTGGGTTACAGGGCTGGAGTAGGTGGTGGTGGGAGGGTGCATGGGACAGGTTTTGCATCGGGGGCGGTTACAAGGATAGGAGCCAGAGGGTAGGGAAGGTGGTTTGGGGATTTCATAGGGATGAACTAACAGGTTACGAAGGTTAGGTGGACGGCGGAAAGACATACTTGGCGGAGTGGGGAGGATTTCATGAAGGATGGATCTCATTTCAGGGCAGGATTTGAGGAAGTCGTATCCCTGCTGGAGAGCCACATTCAGAGTCTGGTCCAGTCCCGGAAAGTATCCTGTCACAAGTGGGGCACTTTTGTGGTTCTTCTGTGGGGGATTCTGGGTTTGAGGGGACGAGGAAGTGGCTCTGGTTATTTGCTTCTGTACCAGGTCGGGAGGGTAGTTGCGGGATGCGAAAGCTGTTTTCAGGTTGTTGGTGTAATGATTCAGGGATTCCGGACTGGAGCAGATTCGTTTGCCACGAAGACCTAGGCTGTAGGGAAGGGACCGTTTGATGTGGAATGGGTGGCAGCTGTCATAATGGAGGTACTGTTGCTTGTTGGTGGGTTTGATGTGGACGGACGTGTGAAGTTGGCCATTGGACAGGTGGAGGTCAACGTCAAGGAAAGTGGCATGGGACTTGGAGTAGGACCAGGTGAAACTGATGGAACCAAAGGAGTTGAGGTTGGAGAGGAAATTCTGGAGTTCTTCTTCACTGTGAGTCCAGATCATGAAGATGTCATCAATAAATCTGTACCAAACTTTGGGTTGGCAGACTTGGGTAACCAAGAAGGCTTCCTCTAAGCGACCCATGAATAGGTTGGCGTACGAGGGGGCCATCCTGGTGCCCATGGCTGTTCCCTTTAATTGTTGGTATGTCTGGCCCTCAAAAGTGAAGAAGTTGTGGGTCAGGATGAAGCTGGCTAAGGTGATGAGGAAAGAGGTTTTAGGTAGGGTGGCAGGTGATCGGCGTGAAAGGAAATGCTCCATCGCAGCGAGGCCCTGGACGTGCGGAATATTTGTGTATAAGGACGTGGCATCAATGGTTACAAGGATGGTTTCCGGGGGTAACAGATTGGGTAAGGATTCCAGGCGTTCAAGGAAGTGGTTGGTGTCCTTGATGAAGGATGGGAGACTGCATGTAATGGGTTGAAGGTGTTGATCTACGTAGGCAGAGATACGTTCAGTGGGGGCTTGGTAACCAGCTACAATGGGGCGGCCGGGATGATTGGGTTTGTGGATTTTAGGAAGAAGGTAGAAGGTAGGGGTGCGGGGTGTCGGTGGGGTCAGGAGGTTGATGGAGTCAGGTGAAAGGGTTTGCAGGGGGCCTAAGGTTCTGAGGATTCCTTGAAGCTCCGCCTGGAACTTTCCCTTCAGTATATCCTCTCTTCTCGTCATCCGCCAGGCCTCAATCTCCGCTAATTTCAAGTTGCCGCCACTCATACCTCACCTGTCTTTCAACAACTTCTTTGCCTCTACACTTCTGCCTCGACTGACATGTCTGCCCAAACTCTTTGTCTTTAAATATGTCTGCTTGTGTCTGTATGTGTGGATGGATATGTGCGTGTGTGCGAGTGTATACCTGTCCTTTTTTCCCCCTAAGGTAAGTCTTTCCGCTCCCGGGATTGGAATGACTCCTTACCCTCACCCTTAAAACCCACTTCCTTTCGTCTTCCCCTCTCCTTCCCTCTTTCCTGATGAGGCAACAGTTTGTTGCGAAAGCTTGAATTTTGTGTGTATGTATGTGTTTGTTTGTGTGTCTATCGACCTGCCAGCGCTTTTGTTCGGTAAGTCACCTCATCTTTGTTTTTATATATATATATATATATATATATATATATATATATATATATATATATATATATATAATAGAGGGAAACATTCCACGTGGGAAAAATATGTCTAAAAAGAAAGATGATGAAACTTACCAAACAAAAGCGCTGGCAGGTCGATAGACACACAAACAACCACAAACATACACACAAAATTCTAGCTTTCGCAACCAATGGTTGCCTCGTCAGGAAAGAGGGAAGGAGAAGGAAAGACAAAAGGATATGGGTTTTAAGGGAGAGGGTAAGGAGTCATTCCAATCCCGGGAGCGGAAAGACTTACCTTAGGGGGAAAAAAGGACAGGTATACACTCGCACACACACACATATCCATCCACACATACACAGACACAAGCAGACATTTTCAATGTCAATGAAAATGTCTGCTTGTGTCTGTGTATGTGTGGATGGATATGTGTGTGTGTGCGAGTGTATACCTGTCCTTTTTTCCCCCTAAGGTAAGTCTTTCCGCTCCCGGGATTGGAATGACTCCTTACCCTCTCCCTTAAAACCCATATCCTTTTGTCTTTCCTTCTCCTTCCCTCTTTCCTGACGAGGCAACCATTGGTTGCGAAAGCTAGAATTTTGTGTGTATGTTTGTGTGTCTATCGACCTGCCAGCGCTTTTGTTTGGTAAGTTTCATCATCTTTCTTTTTAGACATATATATATATATATTTTCTTCCAGGTCAATATCCTTGGCTGCTGTTATCTTCATTGTTTTTCTATCTTATGCCTGATTTTCTAAAATTAACTTTTCATAAATTTTCAAGCAGTGCCACAGTAGCGCTATTCCTCTAACTTTCACAGAGCATCTTGCTACCCTTCTTAAAGATAGGTACAGTAACTGTCTTTGACCAATGACAAGAAGCTTTCCATATGTCCATCCTATCCTCATTATCCTATGGAGCCACTGAATTCTGATAGGTCTTGCAGCTTTGATTATTTTCACTGTGACATTTCTAATGTGACTTTCTTTACATTCAACAACTACAGATCTTCTCTTTCTCTTTTTTCCGTAATAGTGACATTTCTTTCATCTCCCACTATCCATCATGTGTATTTGTTCCATTCTGCCCTTCATATAATTTTGGAAGTATTCTTTCCATACCTTCAAAACTATTTCTTCCTCCCACACAGGTTTTCATTCTTTGTTGATGACTTTTGAAGTATTTACTTTTTGCTTCCTTCTGTTGTCTAATATGCAGTACAATTCCTTCTTGTCATTCTTAAAATTATCTTCTTTTTTTTTTGTGATTTATTTTCCATGCCTAATAATCAGAATGCACACTTACCAATTAAAAAAGGTGATGTCAATTTCAAATCTCACCAAGAACAAACTTTGTACAATGAAAAACGAGCACATGACTTTAGCGAGCTCTAGTAACGCAGGTGACACAACTTGGCATGTGCACGTCCATTGCAAGCATGTGCAACATCATCTTAGAGATAGATATTGTATCCATACAGTGAAGAATACTGTCCTGGATAATTTGTTAACTGTATGGCAATGACACTTAACACGCATGTTGCAGTTCATATATTGTAGCACTTGGTAACATACATTGTATAGTCTATGTTTTTACAGAGAGAGAGCTTCACTTACTCTACAAGTTAAGGTAAGTGAAGACTTTTGCACAAGACAGTTAGGTTTTAGAGACAGTGATTAAGTGCACATGGGACTAGAAGGAAATTACTGGAATTAACATCATTGCATACAGACTAGTAAAATGTGTGGGACTGGCGCTTATCTGAAAAATAATTACAGGTATCTTTCAAATACCCATGACATTTATATAGAAATATAGTGTTGCTTAAATTATTTGTGTGTTTTGTACCTCCATTTTGCAAATAACACTCATAAACATAGCCGTTCCTTCAGATCATCAGGTCATCAGCTTGGCGTGGAATTTTTAAGGAACTACAGTTTCCAGTGTAATTTTTTTATGGGCTCCATACAAAAATAAATAAATAAAAATACATGAGGAAAGACTTGATTAAAACTGTATTGTAACCTTGTTTATTACTTACATTCACTGAGTGTATCACTGGTGTTGGCTGTTTCTAAAAACCTAACCAAGAACATTTATATATAAGGTTTCTTTCAGTGTGTCACCAGATACATGAAAACAAAATAAATACAGGGTGACCTATTCTCCCAGCCAGCAAAGAATAAAAAAAGGTAATCAGTTTGACTGACTTTTTTATTAAAATTTCCAAAATTAATTATATACACCTTACATTGAGACATTTGTGACACACTCGTGGTTCATAAAACAATTCAGTCAAATATTATGTATGGTCTATACCTATCAAAGGTATTGGGACAGCTTAATAAGTTCTTGCCATTATTCTTTAAACCATAAAGATAGTACAATTTTTTTAAAATCAATGGAGGATCACGGATATACCAACATAAGTTGGCTGTGAATTCTACATATACTGCTGTTAAGCAATTAACTGCATATAAGTATTTGGACATTTTTAAAATAAGTATGAATTAAATATCATGAAACTGCAACTTAAATGCATTTCCACTAAATACATTGTGGAGCTGAGAGCAGCTTTCGTTCCATGCAATTATACAGTTCTCATTTAATGTTCAACTAAATTATTTACATCTGCACTTGAAGTGAACTTTCTTTTAACACTGTTGAATTTCAATTACTGCCAACTTTTTGATGCGCTAACTATTTGTAGAAGTTCTGAAGAAAATTTGCACAATTCATTATTAAAGTATTTTATTATGGAAAAATCACCCTGTATAGATGTGTTTCTGGTGACACACTGCATGTTTTCTAGTCTTGCCAGTGATGCCACCCACAAGCACAGCCATTTTATGTCGCAATCAAATAAAAAGAAATGCAAAACAAAAATACAACTGGGCAATTGGTATATAAGGATATTTACTCCACACAAAACTATAAAAAATATGTTTGTAGTAATTAAGAAAACAGATGAAGTTCCGTACATATTTTCAACCAAGAGAAAGAGCAGTAGAATACAAATGAATGCAAATCACATATAAATCACTCCTTTTACCTTCGTAAAACACTAATATTTCATAGGAGACGCCAGCTAATTAAAATTGGGATTTAAAAACAGTATCCAAAAGAAGGCTTGCAAATGGTATGGGCTGACAAACAGTACTAGAAGTACAACAAATGAGTAGTAACATTAAGTTAGGAGGGCTGATAGCTATAGAGGATAGTCCATCAGAAGCAAAATGTGAAACAATGATATAATTAAAAATGTGAAACAATGATATAATTAATACTAAACAACATGCCATTGCTGCAACCAGAGGACAGTGTTTTGATAAGAGATGCTGCAAACATAAGCTCATTATTGTTTAAGAAAATGAAAGGAATGTGTTACTGAAGTGTTGTATCATTCTTCAAAAATCTGTTATCAGTGGAGCATGTGTGCAGGCAACTGCAAGTATAAATAAAGAACTAGACTATTAAGGAACTACTCCACCACCTTGAAGCAGTTAGCACAACCCATTTTCCTTAATATCTCTTAACATATTGTATTCCACTGAGATACATAACCTGTCATCATCACCCGGCATTCCTCCTACATTGTCTGCTGCAGTTTCATCCTTGTTGTGCCTGTTACGATCTTCTTTGTGCTTTTTCTTGTGTTTCACCTTATGTTTATGCTTGCGACGATACAGAGTAACCGTGGCGTCACAAGCTGTTTGTGGAGAGGGGTTTTCTGGACCAGGAGTACAAATAGGTGGCTGTGGCAGAACTTTGCGTCGTGCCTCACGTTTTGCCTTGCGAAGTGCTCGTCTTGCTGCCTTGGTGCCTAAAGCTTGACCTGTCGATACAATACTTCCGACAAATCTACTACATTCCCCACTATCACTATCACAAACACCAGCGGATTCTTGTTTTGCTACCAAATCTGTCTCGGTCTCACTTTCACTAGGAGCTGTATAACCTTGCACTTTGGCTGGAATTTTCAACACAGTACCCTCACCACTGGAACCACCAAATGAAATTTTTATTACTGGGGTAGTACGCGTACTGTTACTAACAACTGCATTAGTATTCACAGTTACTGCTGCAGATGCTGCAACGGCAGCAACCGCAGCAGCTGCTGCCACTCTTTTTTCAGCGTCAGTGCGTGCTCGCTTCAGACGATCCTCAAATACACTCTCATCCCACAAGTCTTCCATCGAACCGACACTGCGCTTCTTGCGAAGTACCATACGAGCATCAGTATCGTCCGTTTCTGAGTCGTCACTGTTGGAATCTGTTGCATCACCGTCACTCGGATGTGCACTGGAAAGTGCACTGGCTGAAGACAGTGGCGGTGGTGGCGGTGGCGGCGGTGGCAATGGTGGTGGAGGTGGTGGCAGCGGCAGCGATGGCGGTGGCAGTGGTGGAATTGTTGCTGACGATTCACGGTCCATAAGGGAGAGGCAGTACATGGCCCCACCACCATCACTTGATGCCTCAGTGTTACCTTTATCATTCCCCGATGGTGGTCTACTGCTCACCCAATAGCCACCCAGCTTGATTTTGTTGTTGCCTTCACCCAGTCGTGCCACCAGTGGAGGAAACTGTTGTTTTGGAGACTCGGATGGTGCTGAAGTCATCACCTGCCATCGGAATTGGCAAAATCCAAAATTTATTTTTGTACTACTTTGGCAACAATAAGCATTGATATAACCACATCAATCTTGGAGGATAGAAATATTATAATAGTAATGTTCTCTGTAAACTATTGTAAGTTTCAAGAGAGCATCACTCGTTTCAACACTGAATGATTCATGTCAAAGCAATACACAGTGTAATGTTCACTAAAACGATATACTGATTAGATAACATAACGAAAAATAAATAACGGCAATAAAAAAGTAATATTAATGTATGAGTGCAGATGGAAACAACAAACAAAAATTTGCATAAAGTGCAGGATTTGTATGCAGGTCTCCTGCTCACTAGGCAGATGAACTAACCACTACACCACCCTGGGGCACTGGTTTTACACAACTACATAGACAAAGGAAGGGAAGCAGCGGTTGGGAAGGGAGTGAGACAGGGTTGTAGCCTCTCCCCAATGTTATTCAATCTGTATGTTGAGCAAACAGTGAAGGAAACAAAAGAAAAATTCGGAGTAGGCATTAAAATCCATGGAGAAGAAATAAAAACTTTGAGGTTCGCCGATGACATTGTAATTCTGTCAGAGACAGCAAAGGACTTGGAAGAGCAGTTGAATGGAATGGACAGTGTCTTGAAAGGAGGATATAAGATGAACATCAACAAAAGCAAAACGAGGATAATGGAATGTAGTCAAATTAAGTCGGGTGATTCTGAGGGATTTAGATTAGGAAATTAGACACTTAAAATTAGTAAAGGAGTTTTGCTATTTGGGGAGCAAAATAACTGATGATCGTTGAAGTAGAGAAGATATAAAATGTAGACTGGCAATGGCAAGGAAAGCGTTTCTGAAGAAGAGAAATTTGTTAACATCGAGTATAGATTAAAGTGTCAGGAAGTCATTTCTGAAAGTATTTGTATGGAGTGTAGCCATGTATGGAAATGAAACATGGACAATAAATAGTTTGGAAAGGAAGAGAATAGAAGCTTTCGAAATGTGGTGCTACAGAAGAATGCTGAAGATTAGATGGGTAGATCACATAACTAATGAGGAGGTATTGAACAGAATTGGGGAGAAGAGGAGTTTGTGGCACAACTTGACGAGAAGAAGGAACCGGTTGGTAGGACATGTTCTGAGGCATCAAGGGGTCACAAATTTAGCATTGGAGGTCAGTGTGGAGGGTAAAAATCGTAGAGGGAGACCAAGAGATGAATACACTAAGCAGATTCAGAAGGATGTAGGTTGCAGTAGGTACTGGGAGATGAAGAAGCTTGCACAGGATAGGGTAGCATGGAGAGCTGCATCAAACCAGTCTCAGGACTGAAGACCACAACAACAACAACACAGAAAACCCAGCACACCTCCCTCCTCAGCCCAAATTCCCATTCATGCGTCAGCCCACTCAGTATTCCCCCTAAACTTGAACAGCTTTGTAGAAGCTCTCCAACTGTATTGGAATAGCACCCCAGCATTGAACACAACTGGGAACTTTATAATATTACTTGAAAGTACAGCTCTTCGGTTGCACAGGTAAAAATTTCCAACTTTACCTAGGTTTCAACTGCTCTAAGGCAGCCTTCATCAGAAGTAAAATTTTTTACATTACCTATAACAGAGTTTTGGAAAAGTAAAGTTGGAAATTTTTACCTGTGCAACCGAAGAGCTGTATTTTCAAGTAATATTATAAATTTTGTCTACGGTTGCTGCATTATCGGCCATGTTCAAAATTGTAACAGCTGGGAACCCTGAATTTGGATTAAGGAGGGAAGAATAAAGGGTAGTCCACGCAGTTGTGCAAATCCACTGTGCCAGGGTGGCGTAGTGGTCAGCACATCTGCCCAGTGAGAGGGAGACCGAGGTTCGAATCCCGGCCTAGGTACAAATTTTAATTCATCACTTCAATTTACATACATACATCATAGATGTTTGACACCTGAAAAGATGTCTGGAAACATATAGCTTCATTTGAGAAATATTAATGTTCTAAACTAAATTTCTTTATGAAGAGATGGCATTATTCACAAACGATATTCATACCAGAGATAGATGTGTTAACATCAAAATACACGGGGAAGTAAAGTTATACAAATTCAATGACGACTTAATTACCTTTTATAATTTAGAAAACAGAGAATCAGCTCTCAGAAAAATAAGGAAAAGAAAAATACGAATGGCAGGGTTATGTAGAGGAGAATCCAACACAGCACACAATGCTGAATAAAAATACTAATGGAAATATGCAGAATGTTTTTGTGTGAAAGGCCGGTTGGCATTAAAGTGTCAATCACAGTAATACCCATTAACTGTGCTGTTATTTATTTACTTTCATCTACTCCCATTTCCCTCCCTTTTAATGAGGTTCTCTCTATCATTTTATATGTACCATTATCTCTTTTTGTTTTGAACACTACACCATATCTATCTATCTATATCCATACTCTACAATCATCATGAAGTGCATGGCAGAAGGCATGTACTATTGTACCAGTTATTAAGGTTTCTTCCTGTTCCATTCATGCATGGAGAGCAGAAAAAAAAAACAGTCATTTGAATGTATCTGTGCATGCTGCAATTATTTTAATCCTATCCTCACGATACCTACATGAGCAATAGCAGGGACTTCCTCAGGATAGTTTACATCTACCTTCAAGAGTCTGCCAGTTAAGTTTCTTTGGCATCTCTGTGACTCCCATGGGTCAGGCAAACCGGTGGCCATTTGTGCTGCCCTTCTCTGTGTACATTCAATATCCCCTATTAATTCTATTTGATAGGCATCCTACACACTTGAGCAATATTTTAGAATGGGTCACACAAGTGATTTGTAAGCAATCTCTTTTGTACAGTGATTGCATTTCTTCAGCATTCTACAAATATTACTTAAGTCTGTCACCTACTTTATCTGTGACTGACCCTATGTGATCAATCCATTTCAGATTCCTACAAAGTGTTACACCCTGGTATTGTTATGAGTTGGTTGATTCCTACTGTGATTCATTGATATTATAGTCATAGGATACTATGTTATTCATTCTCACATTTCTGCACTTTAAAGCAAGTTGTCAATCTTTCCTGCACTTTGAAATCTTATCGAGATCTGACTGAATATTTATGCGGCTTCTTTCAGACAGTACTTCCTTATAGATAACCGCACCATCTGCAAAAAGTCTGAGGTAAGATTCTACAACAAATCGATGTCAAAGAAACTGGATGGTAAATTTGTAGATCGCTTCTACTACCCCCTTCTTGTACGCAGGTGTTATCTGTGCTTTCTTCCAACTACTGGGCATGGTTTTTTGTTCACGGGATCTACGATAGACTACACTAAGAAAAGGGGGTAACTCAGCCGCAGATTCAATACATAATCTGACAGGGATATCTTAGGCCGCTGGAGCTTTCTTCAATTTTAATGCTTTAATTTGTTTCTCAACACCACTGACACTAATGCTGATTTCAGTCATCTTTTCAGTGGTGAGAGGATTAAACTGGAGCAATTCTCTTTCAGCTTTTGTTTGCTACAATTGATTTCAGTTCCTTTTTCATTCGCTAGGGACTGGACACTAACTTTTGTGCCATTAGCAGCCTTTACATACAAACAGAATTTCCTTCGGTTTCATGAAAGATAATTTATGGGGACTGGTCCATGAATACCAGGGGAAACCTTGAAAAAATTGTCAGTTTTCTAAACAGTGTAATTCAAAGAATAAGATTTATAAGTTCATATAATGGTTACCATCTTTTAAGACATCTTTTGGGAACATTTTTATGTATGAACCACAGCTTTAGCTCTCACAGTTTTTTTAACTGTATTTTTTTGTTTCAAGTGAAATAAACCATGCTGATTATTTATCTACATCATGGGTACACGTTACTCAAAATACACACACAAAGTAGAAGGTTTTTTTCCCCCTGTAAATTCTTTACACTATTACCATTAAAGCAGACCAATGAAAAGATGGTGCTGTCATAAATTAAGGTACAAAAACATTTTTTAAGTATGATATCAAAAATTTTGGAAATGAATTCTGGGTTTTTCTTCAAAAAAGCATTTTACTTTCTAAGTTAAGTCACAAGAGTAGTCTACTTTTTAGTTAAGTATGTTTTAAGACAGTATACAAAATTTCAGCTCTGTATCTTTGATAATTTTTAGCCCAAGTGTACCAAAACATAAAATAATTTAAGTTTCAAAAAATTCAAGTTAAAGTTAAAACTTGCTTTTTCTATTAAACTGGCATGGCACTAATGCATCCCAGGTTCATATTCATCTTGTTTCCTGTGTTGTTCTTTCTCCCTTCTCTTTCTCACATTTCTTCTTATTCTTGCTTGGTGGCTTCCAACACTGATTTTTTTGCTTCAGAGAGTCTCCTTCAGTCAATGGCTATTAGAGCTCTTTGCACATTTAGTACACCAGGCACTCCCATCAGTTCCATAACATTAAGCCTTGACACTGGGCTATCATTGAAACATAGAACAGCATCTAGCACACCTATCTTCAAAGTATTTAGTCCTACTAGAAGAGTTTTTGGTATCTGTTCCCATGTACAATTGTTGAAACTTTCATTTGGATTTTGAGTCCTACCATGTAAACATTTCTCTAATAATCTTGTGTCACTAAGATCCCTACATAAAGGTTTTATAACTCCCATTATAGCAAATGGCAAAGAATGTTTATGGTTGTAGGTCTCACCTTAAGTAACAGCTCTCTGGCAGCCACACCATGAATCACTGTCAGGTGGGCAGCGTGTATGACATGAACTGTCATCTGTGGAGGATTTATGAATGAAGGTAGCCCATAGTGCCTGTATCATTCCCTCAAGGTCATTTTTATTCTGCCTTACGGCTTGTTCGTAATAATACTGTAACTTGTTTATTTCTTCATCTGTAAGCCGACCATGTCCACTAACGCACTTACCATCAGCTAATTTCTCTTCAAGTTCCTCAATCTAAACTTCACTGGACGTATCCACCACATCCCATTTATCCAATTTTTGTGTCAGCATAAGGTTTGGATTCACATACTTTTTGGTACTGTTTTGAGTCTACATCTCCTAGGAAAGATGTATAGATCACCATATTTCTTCACTGGCCTGTAAAATATCTTGACAACACCTGCAGATTCCATCCCTCCACTATAAGCATTAAAATGAATCAAGCATCTATTATTTTCAGTTCCACTAGTACAGCCGTGACAGTACTTGGTAATACATTCCACACCAATGATTTTACCATTGTACGAAGAGATAGCTGTCACTACACCATTTAGGAAACTATGGTCTCTTCGTTACCAGAATGCATGCAGGACTGCAGACATACGTGCATTGTTATCATTCATGTCTACACTTTCCTGAACAGCATTTTTCGTACTATCATTTACTACTTCTTCTAAAGTCTGTTGAATAATTTTATTGTACCTATCAAACCTTATAGCAGGAGGTAAGTCCATATGAGCACAGAAAATTTGTGCACTTCTGTGCACTTTGCCTATACACCTCATAGCATATGCAAGTTTAATATTTGTGTTATACACTCTATGTTTAGCTACACCACAAGTATAGCCACATTCGCTTATATCTCAAAACTTACAAAAATTCTGACTTTTGATGCACAACCTCTTCTAGCACATATTCCCTCATCTACCTTCGCACCACTATTACCACATTCCTTACACTGCATTGCTTTATTTATGGGTTCAGATAGAGCAGAGAATTCAACAATAACACAACCTGAAACAATAGCTGGCGTCTCTATATTGTCGACATTAATACTGTCAAGCCCATGTCCAAATATTTCAGTTTGAGCTTCAAAGCACTTGGAGTAATTGAAGCTGATTCATGTGTTGTATCACATTGTATTTTGGTATTAGCAGAGTTAATCCATATGGTGAACCGACTTCCATAAAATTTATGTTGTTTAACACTGAACTCCTTAATTCTTCCCATTGCTCTCAAGTGGAATAAGAAACTCACGCACGCAGTTACTGCACTGCAAACAAAATATTTGCGCAAAAACAGCAGTAAACAATGACTTAAATCTTTGCACAAACGAAAGATAAGCCACTGTAATGCTTTCGCAGTTTAGCCAACTTAAGGACTAAAAAGTCATAAAAATGAAACAAGTAACAGCAAAACTTTTTATTTAACAGAGCTGACTGTGTGCCATGGGGACGTCGTGGTTCGTGCAGCCACTTTTAAATTCCTCTAATTTTGGTACTTTCTGTGGTCCATTTTCCTGGAAGTAAAGTACTTCTTGTTCAGAAAACTACTGAGAATTTCTTATGGCAAAAATTAAAAAATCGGTTTTTTGACAGTTATTCACCTACAAGTCCCCTTAACCATACTTTGCTACAGTTATCACTGAAGGCTTCACGCTTTGCTCTCTTGACCCTCTATCAAGGGTACTATGTTTCATTTTGCACCCATTATGCGGCAGTCTCTGTTTCTTTACTGTTACTGTATACATGTAGTGACCCTCTCATTATGAACTATTCTACTGGGTATGTATCTGTCTAGAGCACAGCCAATTATTCTTTTAAACTTGAGCCATAGTCCCTCTACAATAATACTAACTTCCCTACTGATCACTGATCACAGCAGCATCAAACATTCAATGATGCTTGTGTTTTCAAGAATACTTTGACTGTTATACTGTGACAGAATACAGATCCCCCCCCCATAATTGTATTTTATGGTATAACTTACCACAGTTTGCAAACAAATATTATTTCACCACTGCAGTATCAAACAGTACAAGGAATATAGTGGTCAAATAAAACAAAAAATAATGCAAATATACAGATAAACTGTTGTTACCATTTGAACAGAGGAAAAATTATTTGGTCAAATGTGTTGTTGTTGTTGTTGTTGTTGCTGTTGCTGTTGCTGCTGCTGCTGCTGTGGTCTTCAGTCTAGAGAATGGTTTAATACAGCTCTCCATGCTACTCTATCCTTTTCACTCTTCTTCAACTCCGAGTAACTACTGCAACCTACATCCTCCTGAATCTGCTTAGTGTATTCATCTCCTGGTCTCCCTGTACAATTTTTACCATCCAAGCTTTCCTCCAGGACTAAATTGGTGGTACCTTGATGCCTCAGAATGTGTCCTACCAACCAATTCCTTCTTCTAGTCAAGTTGTGCAACAAATTCCTCTTCTCCCGAGTTCTATTCAGTACCTCCTCACTAGCTACGTGATCTATCCAGCTAATCTTCAGCATTCTTCTGTAGCAGATTTCGAAAGCTTCTATTCTCTTCTTGTCTAAATTATTTATCACCCGTGTTTCACTTCCATATGTGCTTACACTCCATACAAATACTTACAGAAAAGACTTTCTGCCACTTAAATCTATACTCGATCTTAACAAACTTCTCTTCTTCTGAAACGCTTTCCTTGCCATTGACAGTCAACATTTTATATCTTCTCTACCTCAACCATGATCAGTTATTTTGATGCCCCAATACCAAAACACATGTACTACTTTACGTGTCACATTTCCTAATCTAAATCCCTCACAACTGCCTGATTTAATTCAATTATATTCCATTATGTTGATGTCCGTCTTATTTCCTCTCTTCAAGATGCCGTCCATCCCATTCAACTGCTCTTCCAAGTCCTTTGCTGTCTCCGACAGAATTACAATTTCATTGGCAAACTTCTAAGTTTTTATTTCCAAAGTTTTAATTCCAACTCCAAATTTTTCTCTCATTTCCTTTACTGCTTGCTCAATATACAGATAAAATAACAGCGGGGATAGGCTACAACCCTGTCGAACTCGCTTCCCAACCACTGCTTCCCTTTCATGTCCCTCGACTCTTATAACTGCCACCTGGTTTCTGTACAAATTGTAAACAGCCTTTCGCTCCCTGTATTTGACTCCTGCCACCTTCAGAACTTGAAAGAGTGTGTTCCCGTCAACATTGTCAAAAGCTTTCTCTAAGTCTACAAATTCTAGAAATGTAGGTTTGCCTTTCCTTAATCCATCTTCTAAGGTAAGTTGTAGTATCAGTATCGCCTCGCCTGTTCCAGCATTTGTACGAAAACCAAACTGTCTTCCCCCAGGTCAGCTTCTAAATGTTTTTTTTCCATTCATCTGTAAATAATTCGTGTTAGTATTTTGCAGTTGTGATTTATTAAACTGATGGTTCAGCAGTTGTCAATGCCTGCTTTCTTTGGGACTGGAATTATTATATTCTTCTTGAAGTCCGAGGGTATTTCGCTTGTCTCATATATCTTGCTCATCAGATTGTAGAGTTTTATCATGGCAGGCTCTCCCAAGGCTATCAGCAGTTCTAATTGAATGTTGTCTACCACGGTGCCTTATTTTGACTTAGGTCTTTCAGTGATCTGTCAAAGTCTTCTCGCAGTAGTATATCTCCCATTTCGTCTTCATCTACGTCCTCTTCCATTTCCATAATATTGGCCTCGTATAGACCCTCTATATACTCCTTCCACCTTTCTGCTTTCCCATCTTTGCTTAGAACTGGTTTTCCATCTGAACTCTTGGTATTCATACAGGTGATTTTCTTTTCTCCGAAGGTCTTTCTAAGTTTCCTGTAGGTACATTTCTCCTCTAATCATCCCTGCTTAGCCATTCCGCACTTCCTGTCCATCTCATTTTTGAATTTTATATTCCTTTTCACCTACTTCATTTACTGCATTTTCATATTTTCTCTTTTCATCAATTAAATTCATTCTGTTACCCAAGGATTTCTACCAGTCCTCATCTTTTTACCTATTTGATCATCCTCTGCTGCCTTCACTATTTCATCTCTCTAAGCTACCCATTCTTCTTCTACTGTGTTTCTTTCCCCCATTCCTGTCAATTGTTCCCTTATGCTCTCCCTGAAACTCTGTACAACCTCTGGTTTAGTCAGTTTATCCAGGTCCTCTCCCCTTAATTCCTACCTCTTTGCCATTTCTTCAGTCTTAATTTACAGTTCATAACCAATAAATTGTAGTCTGAGTCCGCATTTGCCCATCTGCCCCTGGAAATATCTTACAAATTGAAAACTGGTTCCTAAATCGCTGTCTTACCATTATATAATCCTTCTGGAACCTTTCAGTGTCTCCAGGCCTCTTCTATATATACAACCTTCTTTCTTGATTCTTACACCAAATGATAGCTATGGTTAGGTTATGCACTCTGCAAAATTCTACCAGGCAGCTTCCTGTTTCATTCCTTACCCCCCAGTCCATATTCACCTACTACTTATCCTTCTCTTCCTTTTCCTACTATTGAATTCCAGTCCCCCACTGACTATTAAATTTTCATTTCCTTTTGCTATCTGAATAATTTATTTTATCGCATCATGCATTTCTTCAATCTCTTCATCATCTGTGGAGCTTGTAACTACTGTGGTAGGCTCGGGCTTCATGTCTATCTGGGCTATAATAATGTGTTCACTATACTGTTCATACTAGCTTACCCGCATTCCTATTTTCTTATTCGTTATTGAACCTTCTCCTGCATTATCCCTATTTAGTTTTGTGTTTATAACCCTGAATTCACCTGACCAGATGTCTTGTTCCTCCCACCACCGAACTTGACTAATTCTCACTATATCTAACTTTAACCTACTCCTTTCCCTTTTTACATTTTCTTAACTACCTGCCCAATTAAGGGATCCGACATTCCACGCCCCGACCCATAGAATGCTAGTTTTCTTTCTCCTGATAATGACGTCCAGAGATACAAATGAGGGACTATTTTACCTCATAAATATTTCACCCAAGAGGAAGCCATCATCACATAACCATAAAGTAAAGCTGCATGCTCTTGGGAAAAATTACGGCTGTAGTTTCCCTTGTTTCAGTTGTTCACAGTACCAGCACAGCAAGGTCGTTTTGGTTAATGTTACAAGGCCAAATCAGTCAACCATCCAGACTGTTGCCCCTGTAATTACTGAAAAGCCTGCTGTCTCTTTTCAGGAACCACACATTTGTCTAGCGTCTCAACAGATACCCTTCCATAGTGGTTGTACCTACGGTACGCCTACCTGTGTCGCTGAGGCACCCAAGCCTCCTCACCAACGGTAAGGTCCAAGGTTCATTTGGGGGGGGGGTCAAATACAAACATAAAAGTAGGCCCTACTTAAACAAAACTCAGGCAATGGAGCATTATAATATGTAACAAAGAATATTAAAGTTTTTTCTAAGGCTTCATAATGAGGCAACTTATAATTTAGTGTCAAAGTAGGGAGCACAGATGTAATATTCAGTAAAAAATTATTAAATGCCATCAGACAATGGCTGCAAAGAAACTCAAACACATTATCTGTTAAGTAACTGTCAAAAAATTTATGGTCTTTGAACAGCAACCACAGCTATTGAAAGATTAATCTTATGAATGGATTTCCAGAGGTCAATAACCAAATCATTACACTCTGTGGAAATATTCAGTTGGATGTAAACATTAATGGTACTTATACAGGATGATTTTGCTAGAAGGCAATGAACTGCAGGCAACAGTCCCTGGCATTACAAGAAGCAAAAGAGGTTGTATGGACATATGACCAGAATTGCTTACCAATTAAGAGTGGAGATAAAAGATATTTGACAATGTAGGTTTTAATGATTGAAATGGCACACCTAGCAAGTGAGAAAGTTTTGCGTGTACTGTGTTTGTAGCTCTACACTCAAGAGGGCAGTAACGTTGCCCAACACAGCTGCGTGCTCCAAACTGGTACTAGTGGGAATCTACTTTATTGTTGTTGGCAGCTCATTATGTTGTGGACACGTACAGCGTAGTGTAACATTCAGAAATGTTGGCCCAGTGCACCGACCAGGAACAGGCCTACACGGCCTTAACATAGGAAAAGGCAAATGGTAATGAGCAGGCAGCAGCACGACTGTACCAGGAAAAGTACCCCTGTTGATAATAACTGCACCATAAACTGTATACAATAGCATTTCATCATCTGTGTGAGGCAGGCGCATTTACAGGAATGGGTAACCGTGAAAGGAATGGATAACCATGAAAGGCAGATGTTCCCAGTACGCAGACAAGCCTTCGAGGAACGGATGTTTAGCATGAGCACTGTAGAATATAACCCCAGTATCAGCACTAGGCAGGCTTTCTGCCAGTGTAGACTAAGTAACCCTTGATATTTGTTAGTTGTAGAATCTCAAAACATGTTCTGAGCTCAAACACAATGATGTATTTCCATGCCAAGCAGCACATATTCCGAAAACATCAACCATGCAAAACCCAACTCAAAATTTTCACACGACATATTGAAAGCTTCGGAAATGCAGATTTCCGAAAAGCATTCGACTCGGTACTACTCCTACATTCACTGTCCAATGTACGATCATATCGGTTATCGAAAGCAATTTGTGACGGAATTAAGGACCTTTTTGGTAAAGATGATGCAGCAGATTATCTTGGACGGAGAGTCCTCATAAGATGCAGAAGCAACTTCATGTGTGACCCAGGGAAGTGTGTCGAGACCCTTGCCGTTCACGTTATGTTTCACTGAACTCTTGGACAAATAATCTCAGACTTTTTGCGGATGATGCTATAATGAAGTACTATCTGAAAGAAGCTGCATAAATATTCAGTCAGATCTTGATAAGATTTCAAAGTGGTGCGAAGACTAGCAACTTGCTTTAAATGTTCAGAAATGTAAAACTGTGCACTTAACAAAATGAATAAACATGGTATCCTATGACTATAATATCAATGAGTCACAGCAGGAATCGGCCAACTCGTGCAAATATCTGGGTGTAACACTTTGTAGAGATATGAAATGGAATGACCACGTAAACTCAGTTGTGGGTGAAGCAGGTGGTAGACTTTAGTATATTGGTAGAATGCTGAGGAAATGCAGTCAATCTACAAAGGAGATTGCTTACAAATCATTTGGGTGATCCATTCTAGAATATTGCTCAAGTGGGGGGAACTTGTACCAAATAGGACTCACAGTGGATATCTAACGTATCCCGAGAAGGGCAGTACAAATAGTCACAGGTTTGTTTGACCCATGGGAGGGAGTCATAGAGAAGCTGAAGAAACTAAACTGGCAGACTCTTGAAGACAGACAAACTATCCCAAGAAAGTCTACTATCGAGTTTCAAGAAACAGATTTAAATGATGACTCTTGAAATACACTACAATCCCCTATGTATCATTCACAAAGGGATCGTGAGGGTAAGAGTAGAATAATTACAGTACGCACAGAGGCATTTAATCCGTCATTCTTTCCATGCTCCATATGTTAAAGGAATGGGAGGAAACCCTAACAACTGGTACAGTGGGAAGATGCTCTGACATGCGCTTCAGAGTGGTTTGCAGGGTATAGATGTATATGAACCTTCCATCTGTGAGCTACGGAAAATCCCTACAGTGGTGGCAGTGAACCATCAGTAGCAATTCAGTCCGGGTGTGGGTTATTTGTAACTGCCTTGTGGGACCAGTCATCATTCCACAACACTTTAAAGGTGAGGCGACCTGCACTTCCTGCTAGTCACCCTGTGTTTGCCGTTGGAAGGCTTGCACTGACAGTACGAAGGGTAATGTGGTTGCCACATGATGGAGCTACAGCTCACTTTTGCATTTTCATGCGGAGGATCTCAACATCTACCCTGGCCAGCAGATCACATAAGGTAGTCCAGTCACACGGTCCGCCTAGTCATAGGACCTTGAGCATTTAGATTTCTACCTCTGGGGACATCTGTAAGAAGTCATCTGTCCTGGATATGCAGGTACAGAAACAACACATTCGTGCTGCCTGTGACACCGTTTTTACAGGATTGCACATTTGAACATGTCTTTTAGTCACTGCTGCACCATGTTTGCGCACACTTAGAGGGCCATGGGGATCACTTTGAGCACCTCGTCTGAGGGTGGTCACATCACAGCATGTCGTGCAATGCACTGTAATGTACAAGCACGATGAATTAGTAAATACCCTGTAACACAGACACCGTGCATTTCCACCCGTGAGGTATTTTCTTTTTTCTCCTCCTTATCCTCTCAGCGATTGTTTTGTTTTAGTTTCTCCCCATTGAGCAAAATTGCCATTTATAAATGTAGTACAAGAATGGCATGTCTGTAACTGGGGACTACATATTTATTAATAAAGATTTTTCAACGCCAGTATAAGGAGAAGGAACAAATATGATGTTAAGCTGCAATTCCCAACTGATAGGATCTACTTCTGAAAAGGAAATTACTTCTGCGTGTATTTTCACAATTTCCATTAAGTTAAAGGCAGATGTACCAATAAATCACATAATGAAAAAAAGAAAAAAATACTAAGAATTTCCATAAAATAAGAGTAAATTTATGATCAGGATGGATTATAAATGTAGGTCTGGTTCTCGGACAATTCAGGCCTGGCGTCATGTAGGGTACATTAATGACTAACCTGATGAAATACACAATCACTTGGATCCTTCCAAAACTGTTTCAAAACACATTCACCGCAGTATGGACAAAACTGCTGCAAACTGTCTGTATTTGACCACTCTAAATGCGTGCACTGCAGGTAGTTATGGTAATGCAGAAAACTGAACAGAACGTTTATTTTCAATAGTACCTCATTTCATTTACACACAGTGTCACCAGTGATAAATAATTTTTAAGTATTCTAGGTATTTTAAGCCATATAGCAAAGTGTCCAACTTACAAGCTAAATACTCCTCTTCAATATCAGTACGACAAACGCATTGCAGATAGAAGAGAAATAGGTCTGTCTGAACATATTCTCATCTGGATGTATTTTGCAATGAAGACTTACACGATATTCTTACTGTAGCTAAAGTGAAAGTCTGGGTCAAACAAATACTTCCAAGAAGTATGAGAGTGAACTGGAACCACTCTCTTCATATCCAGCTTCCATAACACCACACTAATGGCGTCGTATTGTTTGTGGGGATTTTAATGTAGATTTTCTGAAAGAGTCCAATAGAAAGACTGACCCTGAAGTTTTACTTAGTTCTTTCAATTTGACATCAGTTACCGATTTTCCTACTTGGATGGATCAAGATAAATTTAATCAAATAAGAATTTTTCCTGTTAAGAATGGTCTGTCTAATCATGATGCACAGCTAGTTACAGTATATGACATAGCTCCATACAGTAATGCAGAACAGTCCTCCAAAATGATGCACTCAATTAGCAATTTAACTAAATTTTAGAGAAGCTCGCAACAGATACACTGGGACGAGGTGTACAGGGAAGCTGACGTTAATTTAAAATTTAACCTATTTCATGATACCTCTGTGAGTATATTTGAAGACAGTTCTTAAACAGTGAAATATAATTGTAATCAACCATTTAAAAATCCATGGCTTACTACAGGGATAACAATATCTTGTAAGCAGAAAAGGGGAATGTATCTTATAGCTTGAACGATCCAGAAACAGTCAAACATTATACAAACCACAGCACTGTATTAAGAGAAGTTATTATGAGGGTTGTACCAAAAGTAAGGTTCCCAATGAGCTACAACCGCGAGGGAAGGTGCTAGGCTAAGTCTGATGACAGTACTATGCACAGTGGTTCCCCCACTATCGAGCCCGCTATGCCGCTCAGTGTTGGCTTCACAGCTGTCAGAGATCACTGCTCCCACCAAGTACGAGGTTCGAGCAGTAATCCGGTTTCTCCACAAAAGGAAGTTACCGCCCTTGGAGATTCGTCGGCAACTGACTGAGGTTTATGGTGAAGAGTGCATGTCCATTCAGCACATCCGTAAATGGCGCAGCACATTTGCTGAGGGTCGCACAGAAGTTCATGATGAAGAACGGAGTGGAAGACTGCTGGTTTCAGAAGCGATTGTCCAGAAGATCAACTGTGAGCTGCTCAAAGATTGGAGAGCCACTGTCCCTGAACTTGTTGAACATATTCTTGAAGCTCCCACAGCACAACTGAAAGAACTTTACAGAAACATTGGGTTATTGCAAGGTGTGTGCTCACGGGGTTCCCTGGATGCTGACTGACGGACACAAGGACTTGACTGTGCTCGCAAGTTTCTTCAACAATGAGGGGGGAGACAACAAGGAGAAGTTGTTGGACTTTTGTCACAGGAGATGAAACATAGGTGTTTCATTACACCCCCGAAACAAAACAACAATCTCGTCAGAGGCATCACTCCGGTTCACCGCCACCAAAGAAATTCAGACGAACGCAGTCGGCACGAAAGGTTATGGCGACAGCGTTTTGGGATCGAGAGGGGATACTCCTCATCGATTTCACGCAACCTGGGACGATAATAAACTCAGACAGATATTGTGAAACACTGAGCAAACTCTGGTGAGCAATCCAGAATCGCCAGAGAGGACGACTGAAGGAGGGAGTAGTGCTTCTTCACAACAACACTCGACCCCACATTGCTCGTCAAACACAGGAGATTTTGAAGAAACTTGGGTGGACTGTTATGCCCCATCCCCCGTACAGCCCGGACTTAGCCCCCACCAATTATCACCTCTCCCCACAAGATAAAGTAACAGTTAGGTGGCAAACACTTCAAGACCGAAGACGAAGTCCGAGCAGAAGTCACACGCTACCTCAACAGTTTGGCGGGAGACTTCTTCAACTTAGGAATACAAAAGCTGGTGCACTGTCTTTAAAAGTGAATAAAAAAAAATGGAGACTATGTTGAAAAATAGACAAAAGTGTAAGTTTTTCATAAATGTATAAATTAATAACAATAAACAATGTTTTCTATTTGTAAAAAAATATGGGAAACTTACTTTTGGTACAACCCTCGTAAAGTGTCCAGAAGTATGTGTATTATGTCTGACATTAGCACCTCTGATAAAAAAATTAAAATAATTTGGAATATTATTAAAAGAGAAACCGGGCAACCAAGAGCAGAGGAAGACCGTATTTCTATCAAACTCAATGAAAAGTTTGTTTTCAAAAAGTAAGAAATAGAAAAGGTTTTTAGTAATCATTTTTAAGTGCTATAGAGAAAATAGAACGCAGCTATTTATTAGAAAATGTAAGGCAGTATATTGAAGAGGGAATACCTATGCAATTTAGTAAAACTGAATTTCGACCCACCTCTGAAGTCGGCGTAGAACTTCTCGGCACTTTAGAAAACGAAACTCGGCAAAAGGAAAAAAACGCGTTTTGGAAAGATTTCTGATGTGCGCAACATATTTTCATATTACGCTACGCTGCATATTTTCATGTTACGAAAGTATAAACTCGAATTCTACCGAACACAGCATCTTAATTTCCGAAGCATTGTAATAGAGATTCCTATGCGCTTTTGTAAGTCAATCATGGCTCATGCCACGTGATCTCGCCAGCCAATGACAGCGGATATTCAGAGCATAGGAGACCTCACGTAGGCAGCCAATAACAATATCACTGTTAAGCAGAATGAACACACAAATAGGAAAAGTTAATAGTTTAAATTAACGTACATTGTGTAGCTACATGAAAAGCTCAGATTTTATGAGTAATACTGATCTAAGCTTTCACACATAATACTGGTCTTTTTTAGCATATGTTACACTTAAGGATACATCACACAAATGAGCCCGTAAAATTTTTAACAATGACATTAATGTCAGGGCTCAAAATTATTCCAATTGGTTGTTACTCAAAGTGTTAAGTTTTAAATGAGAGGCAAACACTCTGTGATTTAAGAAATTCATTGCACATTCTCACACTAACTAAATTTATCTCGTGTAAAAGGAAATTTCCTTTGAAAATAACGCTTTTCAAACAACCATTCGCAATATTTTCCCCAAGACCTCTTCCACATGTGTTCGTTTCAGCAGGCGCGTAGGCAGCTACAATGACGTAGGAACCCCGAATGTTCGTACACATATAGCATTAAGAGTTTTTACACGACGTCATAAAAGAAACAGGACATCAGAGGATACTCCATAGGAATTTTGTAAACCATACTAAAATGCATAATTCAGCTTAATGGACACATTCTTATGTCCAGATTTACAATGAAGTTGGCCTCTAACTAATATGAGGCTTTTCAGTGCACTTTTTCAGGATGCAAATTTTCTTGGAGTACTGTATTGCCTCATATTTGGTTCTGTATTATGGCATAATGCAATATGTGCCAAAAGATGAAAATGTGCACTTTAAAATTCAGTGAACAGTTGAAACTAGCCAAAAGTGTGAAATGAAACGTTCCGTTTCTTACAAATTGACTGCATCTGTGGAAAAGATTAATTAAACCCACATTTATTTAGCAAACCGACAAAAAAAACTTCGCTGTTGTGCAAGGTGATTAATGCTTGACTGCCAGAAACGTGGAAATAAAATAAGAAAACTGAAACTAATAACAATTTTAGCCTTATATAATTAAGTGAATGTATTTTAATTCACTTGATAGCTGGTTGGTTGGTTGGCTGGTTTGTGGGATTAAAGGGACCAGACTGCTACGGTTATCGGTCCCTTGTTCCAAAACTTAAAAACACCCACACAGAGTAAAAACGAATAATGGAGACAACAGACGACACAGGACAAGACAGATTCAGACAGAGAACAGACAAAACGAATTAAAATCACACAGAATGTGACAGTGGTTGGCCGACCATAGAGACAAAAAAGGAAAAGCCAACCACCGAAAGAAAAACACACTAAAAACTCAAGACTAAAATCGTTGGCCAAAGGCCAGAATCAATACAAAAGGACAAACACTTAGATTGAGTGATAAAAGCCCCCTGCCCGAATAAAATGCAAAACTAAGCCTGCCAAAGCATTGTCATCAGTTAAAAGGGCAGGAAGCGTATCAGGCAGCGCAAATTTCTGCCCGAGCACAGTTAAAAGTGGACAGACCAACAAAATGTGGACCACTGTCAATGCCGACCCGCAGCGACATAGAGGGGGTCCTCACAGTGCAATAAGTGGCCGTGCGTCATCCGTGTGTGCCCAACGCGCAGTTGGCAGAGTACGACAGACTCCTTGCGACAGACTCGCAAGAAGGAGCGCCACGCAGTTGTCGTCTCCTTGATAGCACGGAGTTTATTGGGCGTTGTCAGATTGCACCATTCAGCGTCCCAAAGAGCAAAACTTTGCGGCATAAGACAGCTTGCAAATCAGTCTCCGGGAGGCCAATGTCCAGAGATGGTTTACTGGTAGCCTCTTTCGCCAGGCGGTCTACATGTTCATTGTCGGGTATCCCAACATGGCCTGCGGTCCACACAAAGACCACAGATTGGTCGCAACGGGCAAGAGCATGGATGGACTCCTGGACAGCCAGCACCAGATGAGAGCTCGTAAACTGCTCAGGGAGTCGCTACAGATAACGAAGGACTCACCTGAGCAGGAGCGGATATACTCTTGGGCACGAAAGATGGTGACCAGCTCAGCAGTGAAAACGCTGCAGCCAGCCAGCAAGGATCGTTGTTCGTAATGGTCCCCTAGAGTTAGAGCATAACCAACACGACCAGCAACCATCGAACCATCTTTGTGAAACACGCCAGAGCCCTGATATGTGGCTAGGATGGAATAAAAGTGGCGGCGGAAGGCCTCCGGAGGGACTGAGCCCTTCGGGCCCTGTGTCAATATGAGCCGAAGGCAAGGGCGAGGCACACACCACGGGTGTGTACGCAGAGGGGCCCGGAAAGGAGGGGGAAGAGGGAAAACCCCAAGCCCGGAGAGAAGCTCTCTGACGCGGACGGCGATCGTACAGCCCGACTGGGACCAACGTTCTGGGAGATGGACGATTGACTGCGGGAACAGGAGACAGTAATTAGGATGCCAGGTTGGTTGGTTGGTTGTTTTGGGGAAGGAGACCAGACAGCAAGGTCATCAGTCTCATTGGATTAGGGAAGGACGGGGAAGGAAGTCGGCCGTGCCCTTTGCAAGGAACCATCCCGGCATTTGCCTGGAGCGATTTAGGGAAATCACGGAAAACCTAAATCAGGATGGCCGGACGCGGGATTGAACCGTTGTCCTCCCGAATGCGAGTCCAGTGTTAGGATGCCAGGGCAAGCTACAAACATGCGCAACATAAGCGGCCAGTATGTTTTGGCGCAGTAACCACAGTGGAGGGACACCTGCCTCCGAAAGTATGCTGTCCACAGGGCTGGTCCGGAAAGCACCAGTGGCAAGGCGGATCCCGCTGTGAAGAATTAGGTTCAGCACCCGCAACGCAGATGGGGAGGCGGAACCATAAGCCAGGCTCCCATAATCCAGATGGGACTGGATTAATGCCTGGTAGAGCTGTAAGAGGGTAGAGCGGTCGGCGCCCCACCTGGTGTGGCTCAAGCATTGCAGAGCATTAAGATGCCGCCAACACATCTGCTTAAGCTGCCGAATATGTGTGAGCCAAGTCAACCGGGCATCAAAAATCACACCCAAAAAGTGATGTGTCTCCACCACAGCAAGAAGTTCGCCGGCAAGATAAAGCTGTGGCTCAGGGTGAACTATTCGTCGCCGGTAGAAATGCATAACGCAGGTCTTGGTATCCGAAAACTGGAAGCCATGCGCGACAGCCCAAGACTGCGCCTTACGGATAGCGCCCTGCAGCTGACGTTCAGCTGCTGCAATGCCAATGGAGCTATAGTAGAGGCAGAAGTCGTCAGCATATAAGGACGCTGAGACAGACATTCCCACTGCCGCAGTGAGCCCGTTAATTGCAATTAAAAATAGTCAGACACTTAAAACAGATCTCTGTGGTAACCTGTTCTCCTGAACTCGGGAGGAGCTGTGGGAGGCCGCGACTTGCACGCGTAAGGTTCGATGCGACAGAAAACTTCGGATGAAAATCGGCAGTGGACCCCGAAGACCCCAACCATGAAGCATAGAGAGGACGTGAGGGTGCCATGTCGTATCGTACACCTTATGCATGTCGAAAAAGACAGCAATGAGGTGCTGACGGCAGACAAAGGCCATACGGATGGCTGACTCCAGGCTCACCAGATTGTCAGCGGCAGAGCGGCCTTTACGGAACCCACCCTGAGACAGAGCTAGAAGGCCCCGAGACTCGAGTACCCAACTCAACTGCCGGCTCACCATGCGTTCGAGCAACTTGCACAGAACGTTGGTGAGGCTAATGGGGCGGTAGCTGTCCACCTCCAATGGGTTCTTGCCAGGTTTCAAAATGGGGATAACAATACTTTCCCGCCATTGCGACGGAAACTTCCCCTCGACCCAAATACGGTTGTAAAGGTCGAGGAGACGTCACTGACAGTCCACTGAGAGGTGTTTCAGCATCTGACAGTGGATGCGATCTGGCCCAGGAGCTGTATCAGGGCAAGCGGCTAGGGCACTGTGAAATTCCCACTCACTGAATGGAACATTGTAGGATTCAGGATGGTGGGTGCGAAATGAAAGGCTCCTACATTCCATCCGCTCTTTAATGGAGAGGAAGGCCAGTGGGTAATTCGCAGAAGCAGAACTCAGAGCAAAATACTCTGCCATGCGGTTTGCAATTACGCCGGAGTCAGTACAAACTGCTCCATTCAGTGACAGCGCAGGGATGCTGACAGGGGTACGATAGCCATAGAGGCGTCTAATCTTGGCCCAGACCTGTGATGGAGAGACATGGAGGCCAATGGTAGAGACATACCGTTTCCAGCACTCCTGCTTGCGTTGGTGGATAAGGCGGCAGGCCCGCGCACGCGCCGTTTGGATGCAATGAGGTGTTCTATGGAGGGATGTTGCTTGTGACGCTGGAGTGCCCGCCGGCGATCTTTAATCGCCTCAGCAAACTCAGACAACCACTAAGGCACAGTCCGCCGCTGAGGGGACCCAGAAGAACGGGGAATGGCAGATTCTGCGGCAATAACGATGCCAGTGGTGACTGAGTGAACCACCGCATCAATGGCGTCATTAGGAAGAGGCTCAATAGCGGCAATGGAGGAGAACAAGTCCCAGTCAGCCTTATTCATGGCCCATCTGCAAGGGTGCCCAGAAGAGTGATGTTGTGGCAGTGACAGAAAGATCGGAAAGTGGTCACTGCCACACAGGTCGTCATGCACACTCCATTGGACAGACAATAAGAGGCTAGGGCTGCAGATCGAAAGGTCGATGGCGGAGTACGTGCCATGCGCCACACTGAAATGTGTGAAGACACCATTGTTTAAAAGGGAGAGGTCGAGCTGTGCCAATACATTCTCAACGGTGGCACCTCGACCTGTCGCCACTGACCCACCCCACAGAGGGTTATGGGCGTTGAAGTCGCCCAGTAACAAGAAAGGTGGTGGCAATTGGGCTATCAGCACAGCCAGGACATGCTGTGGGACATCACCATCCAGTGGAAGATACAGACTGCAGACAGTAACAGCCTGTGACGTCCACACCCGAACAGAGATAGCCTCTAAATGTGTTTGTAGAGGGACAGACTCGCTGTGAAGACAGTGAAGGACATAGATGCAGACGCCACCAGACACCCTTTCATAAGCTGCCCGATTCATATAATAATCCCGATAGCCACAGAGGGCGGGGTTCACATCGCTGGAAACCAAGTTTCCTGAAGAGCAATGCAGAAGAAAGGGTGAAGGCTGATAAGTTGTCGGAGCTCAGCTAGATCATGGAAGAAACCGCTGCAGTTCCACTGGAGGATGCTATTGTCCATGGCTCAGAAAGGCGTGAAGGGACTGGGAAGGCAGTTTACGCCATTTGTTCACTCGCTGAAACCGATTCAGAACCCGCGCGAGTGAAATCCATGGCGTCTGAGGGACTGGCGAGATCCAGGTCTTCAGCAGACGCCAGAATCTCGACCTCGTCCTCAGACGCTGAGCTTGTAGGAAGCGGTGGGATGGGTGCCACCGCAATGTCGGGATTCTTGGGAACCTTTTTCTTTTTCAGCTTCTCTCGCTGTGCCTTCAGTGGTTCAGGCTAGGAGAGCCTCACTGCGTCACTAGAGCCTCACTGGATCAGTTTCAGGGACGGACGACGACCGTGAGGCCCTAAGACCAGCGACTGGTGGTTCTTTGAGCCACTTGCGGGTGTCCGCTTTTAAACCAGTCGGAACTTGCGAAGGGAAGTCCCCAAGGGACCCCTTCCTGGCGAGAGGAGACGAAGAAGTCTTATGCTTCTCCGGCTGGGAAGGGGGAACTGATGTCCCCTATGGTTGGGGGGGGGGGGGGGGGGAGGTGTTGCTCCTGAAGTAGATGGAGCAGGAGCAACAGGGAGTGAAGTGCCCCCCCACCCCCCCCCACCCCACCCCCCCACCATCAAGGGGGCAGGTGCGGTCCTTCGACTCTGAGAGCTGACTGGAAGTATTGGAGCTGATGGAAGTGTAGCAGAAGTGACAGTGGCGGCATAAGAAGACATCTAGCGCACTGGAGGAAGTCGATCAAATTTCCGTTTAGCCTCAGTGTACGTCAGTCGGTCCAGGGTCTTGTATTCCATTATTTTCCTTTCCTTTTGCAGAATCGGACAGTCCGGCGAGCAAGGGGGATGGTGCCCTCCGCAGTTGACGCAGATGGGTGGCGGGGCACATGGAGTATCAGGATGGGATGAACGACCACAATCGCGACACATGAGGCTGGAAGCATAGCGGGAAGACATATGGCCGAACTTCCAACACTTGAAGCACTGCATCGGAGGAGGGATATATGGCTTTACATCACACCGGTAGACCATCACCTTGACCTTCTCAGGTAATGTGTCACCCCTGAAGGCCAAGATGAAGGCACCGGTGGCGACTTGGTGATCCCTTGGACCCCGGTGGACGCGCCGGACGAAATGGACATCTCGTCGCTCTAAGTCGGCGTGCAGGTTGTCATCGGCCTGTAAAAGGAGATCACTGTGGAAAATAATGCCCTGGACCATATTTAAACTTTTATGGGGCGTGATAGTAACGGAAACATTCCCCAGCTTATTACAAGGGAGCAAGGCCCGTGACTGGGCAGAGGATGCCGTTTTTATCAATACCGAACCGGGCCGCATTTTGGACAAGCCCTCCACCTCCCCAAACTTGTCCTCTAAATGCTCTACAAAGAACTGAGACTTCACAAATATGAAGGAGTCCCCATCAGCTCTGGTACAGGCGAGATACCGGAGCGAATATGTTTCACTGTCATTCATAGACTTTCATTCCTCCCATGATGTGGCCAGGGAGGGAACGATTTGGGGTCATACACATTAGCTTTAAAATGAACCCTCGAATGCTTAGAGACTGCTGGTGGCTGGCCACCAGCAAGAGATGATGTGCCACACTTCATTCTGTGTCATCCACACTGATGCCACCTACTCCGACCAAGGGCCCTCTCCATGGGCGCCACCCACCCACAGCAAAGGCCACCTGGCAGGATGGCCATTGCCGGGAATCCTGACGCCCCAGGGAGATGGGCATCTACTCCTTGGCATACGTAGGGAGTTAACGGCGCAGGCATCAGTAGAGTGATCCCTGTGTTGTCCGGGGGCTACAACCAACAGGGTACATGGTGGCCCCGCCACAACGGACCGGCTACCGTGCTGGATTTTAGGTCGCCATCAGTGCAGAAATTGGCACTGCACATTGCATGGCGGAAAGTGCATGCAGGAAAGTATCCATGCCCAAGAGATGGAGAGCAGGCAGGACTGCAATGCAACGACGAATAAGCTGACGAAAGTTCTCAACGCAAGATGGACACAATGCACCAAGTTAAGGCGCCCTTCCCCAATCGGCTCGCTCTTCAGAAAAATTTTGAGATATGGAGGTCAAACCCGATAGGGGACCATCACATAAGGCCGAAACGTTTGAGACTCCTTTTAGTCACCTCTGACGACAGGCAGGAATACCGCGGGCCTATTCTAACCCCCGAACCCGCAGGGGGGTCACTTGATAGCTGCCAGCCGCAGAAATCCGTTTTACTTTCATTTGACTTGTGTACTGTAAATGAAGAGAAAGCAGCAAAATCATCAAACGTAAACACGGGTCACTATCCCCCTCCCCACTACAACCCAGACTTCTCTGCGCGTGTGCCCATCCGGCAGCTTAAACATGCCAGAAATTTTTTTCTGGATGGCACGACTGCTTCTTGCTACTGCTGCAGCCACACTTCAATAGCCAGAAGCAGAAGGTTCTGTTCACATGCAACTCAACTGCGCATGCGCGCAGGAGCCAGCTGGCAATTGCTCAAAACGAATTTAATGTAAACAGTTATGATGTCACACTCATCGGAAGTTGTTTGCTATTATGAAATATTCTATTGTCTTCGTTCTACAGCCTTTGGAACACTTTGCTTTAGGCAGGCGCTTGTGTGTACACTGTGTGTTGCTATAAATGGTCCATTGAAACTTATATTTTATTTTGGTTTTATTCTGTCGTTTACATTTTATTGCTGCAGCATTATTGTGCAGTAGTGGGATACAGTAAAATTCTTTGTTGGGCCATAAGTTCTTACCAGTCAAAATTACAAAATTTAACTGAAGACTCAAACAATGAAAATTTTCCAGAATTCTAATAAATTCTCCGGTTTTCTCCTGTATAAAAAATTCCCCAGTTTTTCTCGGACTTCCCGGTTGCCCAGGAGCGTATACACCCTGCAGGAAAATAATAAATTCACTATTAAAGTAAACGCTCACATGGAATTGATGACATTTCCAACAGAGCACTAAAAACTTGTTCCCAACTGATATGTAGGATTCTCGATTCTCACCCACATATGTCGTAGCATTTTTCCAGATAGACAGAAATATGCTATTGTTAAACCATTGCACAAAAATGGGATTAGGTCTGATGGTAACAACTACCGCCCAATATCAGTTCCGACACTTGTCTCCAAATTTCTTGAAAAAGTGATGTATTCAGGAGTAGCATCACGTATTTGTAAAAATGAAGTACTAACAAAATGCCAATTTGGTTTTCAGAAAGGCTTTTCAACAGAAAATGCTATATATGCTTTCACTGATCGAATATTACATGCATTGAATAATTCAACATCATCCATTGGGATATTTTGTGATCTCTCAAAGGCTTTTGACTGTGAGAATCATGGAATTCTTTTAGATAAGCTTAAGTATTGTGGTATGAGTGGGACAGTGTGCAAATAGTTTAGTTCATATTTAACTGGAAGAATGGAGAAGGTTGAAATTAACAGTACAGACAGTCTGCAAAAGTCCTTTAACTGGAGAGGCATCAAGAACCGTGTCCCATAGGGCTAAGTTTTGGGTTCCTTACTGTTCTTAATATACATCAATGACTTGCCACTCTATATTCATGAAGATAGAAAGCTAATTCTTTTTGCTAATGATACAAGAATAGTAATCACACCCGACAAACAAGAATCAGCTGAGGAAACTGTAAATTAAGTCTTTCAGAAAATTATTAAGTGGTTCTCTGCACATGGACTCTCACTAAATTTTGAGAAAATGCAGTATATACAATTCTGTAAACTAAATGGCATAACACCCTTGATAAATATGGACTTTGAACAGAAGTGTATTTCTAAGGAAGAATATTCAAAATTTTTGGGTGTGAGCATTGTTGAGATATTGAACTGAAACAAACAAAATGATGATCTTCTGAAATGGTTAGGTTCAGTTATATATGCCTTAAGGGTTATTGCAAATTTTGGTGCTAAACATATCTATAAATTAGCCTACTATGTCATTTTCATTCACTGCTTTCATATGGCTTCATATTTTGGGGTATTTCATCACGAAGAGAAAAAGCATTCATTGCACAAAAGCATGCAATCAGAATAATAGCTGGAGTACACGCAAGATTACCTTGCAGACATTTATTTTAGGAATTAGGAATATTCACCGTAGCTTCGTAATACATGTACTCACTTATGAGTATTTGTTATTAACAACACGTCTCAGTTCAAAAATAACAGCGAAATGCATAGCGACAACACTAGAAGAAAGGACGATCTTCACTAGTCTGAGTTAAATCTTTGGCACAGAAGGGGGTGAATTATGTTGCCACAAAAATCTTTGGTTATTTGCCAAATAGCTTTTAAAGTCTGACAGATAGCCAACCAACTTTTAAAAATAAAAGTAAAAGAATTTCAGAATGACAACTCCTATTCAGTAGCTGAATTTTTAGATATTGTTAAACTGACACATTCCACATCATTAGGAAATTTTGTACTCATGATCTTTTGAGTAATGCTATTACTTCTTCATTATTCTTCAATGATGATTTATTCATGAACAGTGTACTGAGTTGTAGTTAATGTCCTCATAACTTCTTGAATCAAAATAAGATGACTGGCTGGCAGGGTTAAGCTAAATACATACATCAAGAACCAAAGACTAGCAAGTTTAGGAACAAGAAATAAAATGTCAGAACAAAGAAAAATAATTTTATCATTCATGCCTCATACACACAACCACCACTTGACAAAACCCACAAACAAGATATTTTCAAACACCACTTGAATTGAAACATTGTTCATTAGCATCCAAATTAACTTCGCAGTAATCAAAATACAATACAGCAAAATAAATACAACACCAGAAGTGCTACAAAAGAGAAGTTGCACAAAGACTGTAAAATCATATTGTAAAGACCTCCGTATACAGTCAGGGTGGTTTTTTTAAAGCAAGTTTCATAACCAACGCTAAAACTTTATGTTGAAGGTAAGAAACTTTATGTTGAAAGTGTGACAATAAAGCTAAATTTAGCAGCACTTTATGTGGTCCCCAAAAATATGGCATGTCCCCAGTGTAATTATTGACCACTCTCTGAAGCAAACTCTATGGTCTTTTCCAAAACGTGGCATAGAGATCTGCAGGCAAAGGAATTTTTATGTCATGGAACACTGTTCAAACTGAAGGTGAATTAAAAGCATTCCATCCGCATAAAACTTCACCACAGCTGCAGCTGGTTATTTGGCTTCACTGACGGAACTGCATCTGGTCACTTATCTTCATAGTTATACATTTGTCTCAATTGTCAGGAGGGATACTGCCCATTTTGCCTGCTGTCTCTAATGGCTCACTGCTCCAAATTCCTACTCTCTCTCTCTCTCTCTCTCTCTTAGACAATGTTGGCAAAGACTTAAGTCCAGGTTGTTGTCAAATCCTTTATCTGAAGGATATGGGAATTGCATAGCCCGTAGTGCACTCAGAATAAAATGCCAAGGAACTGTAATTATACTATTGCTCCCATTCATTTTAAAGATCACATTTATCTAAGTGTCAAAGATGATTTATTCAATTGGTTATCATATTCTGAGGTATGAAACATGGTGAAGAGCAGACTATCCAAGGTTTTACTCCCCTTAGATACATCAATGTAGATTGGTGTATTACCTTAGTGCTGGCATAAAATGTGTGGGATTTTTAATTAAAAAATGTAATATGTTGCATCCTTTTTCTAACAATGTATCATTTTCGCATCCGTCAGACAGTTCCTTTCTGAATAAGACCTGGACTGTTGAGCCCACAGGAATTTCCAAAATGTCATACTTTGTGAATAATGGCAACGGCTTTACAACTTGTGAACAGCTAGTATATTTTATTAGCAAATATGAGCGAACAATCAAATTAAAACCAGAGAAGTGAGTAGAGGCAAGAGGAGAAATGCTTGTTGCACAATGAGGAGGTAACACCTGAAGGTTCCTGGCAACTCATCACTATCATTGCTGAATCAAAGGGTAAGATTTGTCCAATATAGTCATCTATAGACAATCTAAGTTACTCACGGACAGAAAACTTCAATGATTTTTCAGATCTGTGGGCCTTCCTAAGACATTTTTAATATTTTTGAAGGTGAACGGTGACTTGTGAGTATCCACATAAAGGTTCAAATTCTGACCCCATTAAGAACCTGCATAATAAAATCTTTTAGTCAAACTATGGACATTCCAGGATGGAACTGACAATATTGTGAAAAAGGTAAGACTGCTACTCACCATACTGTGAAGATGCTGACTGGCAGATGGGCACATCAAAAAGACTGTCAAACACGTAAGATTTTAACCAAACAGGCCTTCATTGGAATTTGACAACACACACACACCCACATACATGACCACAGTCTCTGGCTGCCAAGGCCACACTAGCCTCAGCAACCAGAGACTGTGGACACCTGTACATATACTACTTCCATCTTCCTGCTTTCCCCTCTTTGCTTAGGACTGGTTTTCCATCTTGAGCTCTTGAGATTCATACAGATGGTTTTCTTTTCTTCAAAGGTCTCTTTAATTTCCCTGTAGGCGGTATCTATCTTACAACTAGTGATATATGCTTCTACAGCCTTACATTTGTCCTCTAGCCATTCCTGCTTAGCCATTTTGCACTTCCAGTCAATCTCATTTTTTAGACGTTTGTATTTCCTTCTACCTACTTCATTTACTACATTTTTATATTTTCTCCTTTCATCGATTAAATTCCAAATCTCTTAGTGTTACCCAAGGATTCCTATTAGCCCTCATCTTTTGACTTACTTGATCCTCTGGTGCCTTCACTATTTCATCTCTCAAAGCTACCCATTCTTCTTCCACTATATTCCTTTTACCTTTTCTTGTCAATCATTCCCTAATGCTCCCTCTGAAACTCTCTACTACCTCTGATTCTTTGAGTTTATCCAGGTTCCATTACCTTAAATTCCCACTTTTTTGCAGTTTCTTCAGTTTTAATCTACAATTCGTAACCAATAAATTGCGGTCAGAGTCGACCCTGGAAATGTCTTACAACTGAGAAGCAAAATAGAATACAGCAGGCCAATCAACAGAGAGTGTGAACTGACCACCAAATTGTGAGTATTACAGTGTAGAAGGTGGTAGCAGAGATGCTTAGGCTGCTCCCCTGAGGAACACTATCCTCCTGTTCAAACATGACTGACAAGGCAACTTCGTATCTGAAGTAGTGATCCAACAGAGGACCATATACATACGTAGACACGCACTCAGAGTACCACTGATGGGGTATTTGGAGAGAAGAATATTATGCACAAACTGGTGTGATGGACCTTTCTAAGATCAAAATACATATCTATTAGGTGATGTTTGAGCAGGGAATTTTCTTTGTAGCTATCTTTGGAACGATCAGAGCATCTATTGTGGAGCGATATCTCCACAAAACCCACACTATAAGTGACTAACAAGGTGCTTGAATAGAGCAACCCTAAGGAGATAGTGGTAGCCCATTTCTTTCAAGTTCTTTCATCTACAGTGATTGAGGACAACAGAGGTATAAGTGTTTGGGCATGTATTGTCCTCCTCTAAGTTTCAGAAGGGGTATCTGTACCACATCAAATTAGGTTGAAAAGGTTGAAGAGATCTTTAGCTAGCTCCGTGAAGTGGAACAACACTGTCTCAAGGATTGTAACTTAACCTGGTGGTGTCTCTTGAGACACAGCAAATACTGGATACAACTTCCAACATTTAGAATGAGCAGCTGTAAAGTTCTTCACTTTTGGAACTGAAGCATCAATTGCCCCTCTGATAGATGGTTCTCTGGTGACGAAAGAATGACACTTGCCTTCTGAAATGACCACTTTGGTTATCTGAGCTGCCTCTCTTCAGTTGATCTGATAATGGCCACTAATTATACAAGTAACAGAGACCTCCAATGTAACTCATAAATCCTCTTAATTGTCTCCATCATGAATTTCACGGAAAAATTTGTGGAGCTCAGGAACTCTTCTTGCTCTCAATTTAGTTATATATTGTCATGACTACCTGAAAGATTGTGAGGTTACTGCTTACTAGTCTCTCTCTCTCTCTCTCTCTCTCTCTCTCTCTCTCTCTGTGTGTGTGTGTGTGTGTGTGTGTGTGTGTGTGTGTGTGTGTGTGTGTATTCCTGATTGTGAAGTGGCAATGCTCAATCCACTACGGAAACAGGCACGCTTCATAGACGGTCTGAAGAATTCTGAATGGATGCATTGGTGGTTGTAATGTGATCCACTAAAGCCCAAATGCTGTTATGAAATTGAAAAACAGCCACTGGCTGTACAATGTAGTGTACCGATGGGAACACTAATGTCTGTCTCATCTGAGTGAGTCCAGTAAATATTTAAAGATCAATATTTTAATGTGTTTACATTAGTTATGCTTCAGTATATTCATACTCTCTTGTTTCTTTTATGTTCTGTGAAGAGTTTATGACACCGTACAATGGAGTATCCTCTTTCTCTATTGAGGCAGGGTTTTGCAGTTCTAGTAACTGCAATGTATTAGCTGTTGGCCAGTGATCCTGAGAAGATGGAATACATACTGTCAAGAGCCTTGTCGACATACACACACACACACACACACACACACACACACACACACACACACACACAAAAGTGGGTACGATAAGTTCGTAAGCTCAAAGGGGGACATCAAATGATACTCCACTACTTCACTTGATCTCCAGCTCCCGCCCCCTTGGGGGGGGGGGGGGGGCAACTTTTAAATCTTAAATGGAAGCATCCATTTTTTATTGCAGATTTGGGTACCGTAAATTTAAAATGTTCTGCACATTTTTAGCATAATGGGGAACTGTTTCATCCTGTTGGAACCACATTTGTTGCCTACTTTCTAAATCAACATCTTCCATTAGCTCCAAGAAATCATCGCAGAGAAGTTGTCAATAAGATTCCCCAGTAACATTTCGGTCAAAAAAATACGGTCCTATCAAGTA
The DNA here is from genome assembly GCF_023864345.2 of Schistocerca serialis cubense. Lineage (NCBI taxonomy): Eukaryota > Metazoa > Arthropoda > Insecta > Orthoptera > Acrididae > Schistocerca > Schistocerca serialis. The sequence continues at coordinate 38,279,057 of NC_064642.1, forward strand.
ACCGTATAAAATTCCACACCAGACCATTAACGACCATTTGTGTTGATTGTCAACGGGTCTGTGCCAGTGTGGATTGACAGGGGACCAATAATGACAATCATTACGATTTAATTCGCCATTGTTTTTGAATGTGGCTTCATTGGTGAATATAACGTATCTAAAAAAATCATTGTTACCTGTTATCATTTCCAAGGCGCACTGGCAGAAATGCACGCGTATTTGCACACCTTTCAGCGTTAATGCCTGTGTCAGTGTGATATGATACACATAATATTTATGTGCCTTCAAAACCCTCAAAACAGTTGACTGCAGTATTCCAGTTTGTGTCTGAATCACACGACTACTAATTTCGGGATCCAGTTGAACACATGCGAGAACGGAAAGGGTATGAGCGTCATTTTCACTATATTCGCGATGATGAGGTGGACAGTATGTGTATCCAATTCGAGCTTGTTGAGTGCAATTTCAAATAATGTTTTCGCTTGGATGTTGTCTGTCTGGGAAACGATCTGCATACAACTGCGCAGCTGCAGCTTAATTGTAATGGCATTCACCTAAAATTAAAATCATATCAACAATCTCTGTAGGAGGATAGTGAGCCATGTTTTGCTAAAGAATAATTTACTTTTGTCAGTTGATGTTTACGGTTCACAATATGAAAGTAAAGTGACGTCTGATTGCATTGCACCAACATTTATACTGCGCCATAGTTCACAGTTTGGCCATGGTAGCGCCACAGTCGTGTGAGTAATGCAAGTGTGAAGATTTCCTAACGAGATTTTAATACCATTCCGCCTCCTTGCATCAAAAACTGTGGCGGGTAGGATACATTTTCTAAAAAAGAAAAAGCTTAATTTAGCATAATGAAAGAATTGGTGCACATTTTGTATTGATTTGATGTGTCCTCCTTGGATCATTCTAAATAAATCAGAGTACTTCCCCAATTTTAATTTTTCTTGATTTCAGCGACATCTGTCAATGGTTTAAAAAAATGTTTCACACAAAACTCGATTACTTTTTATGGAGAATCTGAATCTGCAGTAAAAAATAGAGGTTTCCATTTAAAAGTTGCCCCTGCCCCAGCCAAGGGCGCGGAGGCTGGGGGTCATGTGTAGTATCATTTAAGGGGAGCCGAAATGATCCATCTCCTCCATTTTAATTTTAGCAAATAGAAGGAACATTTTTTTCTAAAACCATTACACATATTGCTCTGAAATTTGGACTACATGTTCAGTGAATATTTCTCTACAAAGTTATAATGCCACGTTAAGATATATTTATTGGTTTTTGTTTTACAATTTTTTTAAACAGATACTTATTCTTTTCTCTAAAATTTTGAACTTTTCCTTCTATAACTCTTGAATTATACAATATTTTTTTACAACTTGTTATAAAAATGAAGGAAAAGAAGTAAACAATATTGTGTATAAAATTCATTAATATACTGTTAGCAGTTTTTGAGAAAATGTTCCTCAAAGATGAAAATTTTCAAGTTACGGGAAATGGCTTCCAAAGTTTTTTAATACATTCCTGCCCCATAAGATGGATTATCAGCATCCTCTTCTTTTTCCAGTGTTCGTTTCCTTTTCACTGGTCTTTTCTTCCCTTTTGCTGCATTTTGTAGGCTTTTTTCTCTTCTTCCTGTACCTCTTAGTCTTTCTTCATCTATTGGGCGCATTGTGGAAATGGTGTTGTGTCCTGGTTGGAAACCTAAACGTTTCGGCCCATCACATTTGATAATGTTTCCTTCATTGTATGTTGCCACTGCATCATACACTCCAAAATGCAATGTTTTTATCTGTACAAACACTCTTTTGGGAATCCTAATCCAAATTAAATTATTTACACTTTCATTTGGATTTTGTATTTTCCCATGTAAACACTTTTCCAATAAACTTGGCTGTGATAAATCTCTGAATATGGTCTTAATTACATCAATTACAGCATTTGGCACACTATTTTTATGGGCATATTACTTTCCTGATTCGTACTTACACCATGAGTCATCACCTGAGGTGCACAGTGCATGTTGTGGGTGCTCATTTGTTGATGCAGTATGAAAAAATAATGCCCATACTGCTCTACTCATATGCTCAATGCTTCTTGTATTTTGCCTAATTGCACACCCATAATACCTCTGCAATCTATCAATTGCTTCATCTGTCAATCTTCCTCTTCCTCCAAGGGTCTTACCATCACTAAGCTTCTGGGATCTTAATGTCTGCTTTAGTTTGCGCAAGTGAGCCCCCATGCGCTCCTGCACATGCCCAATGCCGTCCTGTTTTTTAATGTGAATTTCATTGCCATAAGGTGTGAGTTCCTCTACAGCTTTATATCTCTCAGAATCACAATCTCCTAGATATTTAGTGTATCGCACATCTCATCACTCCTGTGATCTGGAAAAAATTGCTTTCACACCCTCTACCTCCGTCACTCCACTCATGCCGTGAAAATTTGCTTCACAACTTTCACTATGTTTGTCCTTAGTATTGCCTTTACATCTACAATGTTTTGAGACAATAGCAACATCAATTACTTTGCAACTGTCTCCACTGGTAGCTGTCACAACTCCATTTAGAGATTTATGACCTCTACATCGCCATGATCCATTTAAAGCAACAGTTAAATCTCTGCGATTCCCATTATCTGTCACAGCTCCTTCAACTGCTTTCTTCATTGTTGCTTAAGCAATATCTTCAGCAGAAGATCCCACCAATTCATTATAAAATCCAAACTTGGTTGGTGGTTTTGGCAAGTTCATAATTCCATATAACATTATCCCTGCAGCACTGCCCTTGCCAATGCAACACAAGCCATACACTAGCCTAACATTTATATCATACACCTTCTTTCCACTATTACTACTATGAGGAATACTGTTAGAATTAGAAAACGAAACTTCTGCTGCACGTTTGTCACACTTCAGTAACATTATATGCCGAATCAATGTGTGAAGTCATTTCCAATTCCAGTCCTCTTTTTCTTCTTTTTTTTTTTTTTTTTTTTTTTTGCAAACTTGGCATAATACGTTATGTTTCAAAATATTAGAGAGCAAGGAAATGTTAATTATTTCATTCACGTCATTACTATCACTTTCACAGTTTTCAAATTTTTCTTTGCTGTCACAAAGTTTCTTGCTGGAAGAAGTTCTATCCAATTCATCTGGAGTAGTCGGTGAAGCAGTCTGAGCAGCATCTCCCTTCGAAACAATAAAAGATTTCTTCTTCCACCCATTGTGCCTTTTCTTAAACACTCGATTGCTGAAACGGAGCATACTGATTTCCTCAAACCAAATACATAAAACAGGTACGAGCAAAATTTGTCAAATACACAAAATTGAACAGCTAAACAACACACAGCAAACTCCACAAGTCAACACACACGGTACTGCGTTTATGTTTATTGTGTTTACCAATATGAACAGTCACTTGTCACAGAGATAAAGCCATACAACGTTGGAACACAAAACACTGTCTAATTCTGCAAAGATATCCTGCTTGCAGCCAGCGAGTGGCACCGTCAGAGGTGACACACCAAGTCGCTACAACCGTTTACGCGGCACGGCAACTTTGCAGCGATAAAAAACACTTACAATTCACTTAGAAGGGTAAAACTTGATTTGTTTTATTCAGAAAACTCCAAATAATTTCATAACGAAAAAAAACCAAAAAACTTTAATTATGTGATTTTCATTGTTCCGGCTCCCTTTAATGTCCCCCTTTGAGCTTACGAACTTGTCTTACCTACTATTTTTACCCGATGTATAGTTTTCGAGATAATCTCATCCAAAACTTCAGATGGACCACCCTGTATATCGAAAGCCATGTAATTGATCTCTGTAATTAATGTAATGCAAACTCTCAGTTCCGCTTTGTATCTGATTGATGATGGAAATAGTCCATTAGTACTGGATGAACAGAACATTGTATTGGGATCGACCTACATAATCATCAACATATTTATCCCATATCCGATAAACTGTAATGCAATAAATATACGAGAAAAAATATTATAGAATTCAGAGTTTTTTATTTCAAATAGAATTATTTATTTGCAGCCTCAAGTTTGAAATTACTGGAAATTCGTTCAAGTGAGAACTACAAAAAATAGGCTATTAATTGTGTATTATCTAGCACTAATATTTCCTGTTTATCATCAGTGAATGACAGTCATGTGTCACTCAGTTATTACAAACTATTACAAAGAATTAATCAACATGTTTTCTATAATGAATGCTTCCACGAACCTCATTACCATGATAAAATAATCCAATACGAAAAGAAAGCAATATTAATACAATTTATGAATATTGTACCTACCACAAAGAAATACACTTAGATTTGCAAAATCTCCTAATTACTTACAATGTGCAATGGAATTTATGATTTACAGGATGAATTTTTCAGCTTACACCACAACTCCAAGGGACATAGCTACAGTGTTGGCATTACAACTATCATCTACCCAAGCCAAGGCGCTGTTGCGAAAGCAAAAAAGAACCAATAGCTTGCACAGCATATTTTTGATATGTTTAGCATCCATTCCAGTGGTTTTACACTAAACAGAGTCTATGAAAGCAAGAGAACGTGTCAAGAAATTAATAGCAGGAATGAAGTGTATTCTCTGTCCTACACTGAGAAGGTACAGAACCTCCAATGACAGGTGACATCAAATCCCATACCAAATTAGTGGTGTCTCCATGTATAAACAGGAGAAATTGTTGGGTGAGCTGTGTAGTAAGACTGTTGAGGGCTTCACTGTCTGCAGTTTCATTAGCAGGAGGAGTACATAACATATATTCACCCTACACAGCACGAGCACCGTTACAGTTAAGAACGTGTGGATATGGAAGCAATACCTTTAGTTTTCTTCCTATTGGGGTCACCTTCCTATAGAGGATTTAACTTCTCAGCAAAGGGGCACTTGTGTTGATATGTCTCTCCTAGAGGCATACGCATGTTGGCCTTATTTCAGCCTGCTATAGTCCCAATGGATTTGGTAATTTATGGAAGCTACTCTTACTTATTACTGCAGCTTATCTGGAGTTAACAATAGATTTGTTATCAATTATGTTACTACATGCACACTCACAATTCTAGGCATTCATGTATATGGTTATAGCATGTCTTTGTTAATGGGCTCAGATTAGGGACTAGATTCTTAACTAATGAGGCATATAACTTGTGTTAGATATCAACAGACTGAAAGGTTATTACAGGGTCCATATGTGGACTGCAAAAAAAATTCTGAATTTCCTAGTTAAAAATACACTTTACCTTGGGTGAAAATACTTTTTTTCTAGGTTAAAATACACTATTTCCCTGGTAAAATACATTTTTCCATGTTAAGTGACACTATATTTACTATACTTTCCCTCGGAGCTGTAAAACCCATCAGTCCTTTGAATAGTGAAGGTTTTGTACACTGGCATAGAACTTCCCGGCACTTTAGGAAACCAAACCCAGCAAAAAACAACACGTTTTGGAAAGAGCTTTGATGTGCAGGAACATTTACACTGCATATTTTCATATCGCGAAAGCATAAATAAGAATTCCACCAAATACAGCATGCTAGCTTCCAAATTACTGAAACCAAGATTGCGATGCACTTTTGTCAGCCAATTATAGCTCATGTCACGTCATCTTGTCGCCCAATAGAAACGTTATTGTTAAGTATCATGTACACACAAATAGGAAAAGTTAATAGAATAAATTAATATAAATACAGTATAGCTAAAAGAAAAGTTAAGCTTTCACATATAATACTGATCGTCAAAAATTTTTTGCTGTTTTTCTCCAAGGGTGTTGTTAGGCAGGATCCTAAGAGCATTGCTTAAATTGCAGCAGCTGAATATTTCTGATAAGCATGATTATATGTTTCACTACTGTGCATCGATCATTACATGGGTTACGTGGCTGAATATATGTTCCATCAAGCACATCGACTTTTCCATCGTAAAGCCAAATACAAATGAAATTGCTCAAGAACTCACTTCACACTTTTTTTTGAAGGATAATTATAATTTTTACCATTGTTATTGCATAACTTGTAATCTATGAAAAAAATTAACCTTGAAACCTTGTCTTTTTAGCGTGTTACCTTTTTACAATGCATCAAACACATACATGCCTGTAAAATTTCAAATACTGATATCAATGGCTGGTCTTCTGGGCCCAAAATTTTTCTAAGTGACTGGTCTTAAGTGTTAAGTTTTGAATGAGAGCCTAACATTCCATAATTTAGGAAATTCATCACACTTTCTCACAAATAACATAATTCATCTCGTGTAAATGGAAATTTACTTTGAAAGTAACACTTCTGAAACTACCACTGGCAATACTTTCCCTGTTATCTGTTGGAACTGTAAAGAGTTGTGATGTCACACATGTCAAAATGAGGGACTGAAAGCAGTTTGTTGTTACAAATTACTGTGCAGAATTTAACACATTTTGCTATTGGCAGACATTTGTGTTGTACTGTGTTTTGTTGTTGTAAATGGTGCATTTTCTTTGCAACTAAAGCTTTATTTTGGTGTTATTCTCATGTTAATGTTTTATTGCTGCAATATTATTCTGCCGCAGCAGGTTAAAGTAAAATTATTTGCTAGAGTATCGGCTTTAACCGATCAAAATTACAAAAGTTTAACTGAAAACTAACACAATTAAAAATTCCTGGGCTTCAAGAAATTCCTGGATTTTTCCCACATGAAAAAATTTCCAGGTTTTTGCCAGATTTCCCAGTTGTCTCAGGGCATACACACCCTGTATTAATGACTTTTTCTCATCTGTATAAGAAATTCACCTAGTTACACTTATTTCTCATCTTTTCTATTTTCTCATTAAAACTGAATAATGGCTGCTCAAAACTGGGTGGTTATCACAGGAAATGACACACATGCAACTGGCAATGAACACAGAATTTTTGGACCATGTGTGACCTTACCTTGCTTCACACAGGTTGCTTGGCTTTTGCAGTCAACAGTTGTGTGGCCATGACTTTGGTAGTTAAAACATTGCCAGCCAAATTAGATGCAAAAGGTTTTACTTTTAAAGAGATACCTCTAAAATCAATATGTATTGGAAATATGGGAATAAAACAAATGAATGAGGCACTTTCCTCTAAAACCTTTTTGTTTCACTTCTTTATATTCTTCAGTTCTTCAATTATTTTCTCATGCTGCCACTAAAGTAGGAGAGCTGCATAAGTTGTATGCTAATGGCTGTTTCTCCTGAACACCCATATACCATACCAGTGAACACCTCATCTCGTGCTCAGGGTTAATTTTGGCTAAAATATACCAAAATGGCAATCCGACACCTCACAGGTGTTTTTTTTCCCCCCTCACTGGAACAATATGGCACCGGAGATTTATTAAAATAGTACATGTATTAAATCACAATTTAACTATCATTTACTGCTGCATCAGCACCACTGAATGTGATGATGGGTGATCAACGTGATGGGATGGAAAGGAGCATGGGGGCGAGGTACTATGTATCTAGAATTACGTGTAAGTTAATGAAATATTTCAATCAGAAAAGTTAAGTTTCTAAAAAATTTGTAGTGAGTTTTTCTGATCTTAGGGATATAAGTGTACACCCTAAACTTCCATTTCAAGAAGCAGCTAAATTGCTACTGTTTGACTGTTCCGGCTGGCTGCAGTTGAAAACATTACGTCATAGACACAAAGACTTCCGACTTGCTGACCTCTCCCCTTTCTTTCCTTTTAACAGACGCTGGTAATATTTTGTGCTATGGATGGTTACGCGAATCCCAACTCCTTTGAAATACACTATGTTTCACTGTCACAAACAAATAGTGGTCACTGATACATGTCTGGAGTTTACAAAAATGGGGAATATGATGGTGCAGTTCGGAAACTGCATGTTTATCAAACCTATTCTCGGCAATTATACGTCTAATTCCTTTATGCAAGACCATTTAAAAAGATCCAGTAGGCACATGTACCTCAATGCAATATGGATGTGATTAATATGAATTCTCTGCATTATTGAAGCTTACATCAGATGCCCAGGGAGCAAATGGCAGGCCGTTCACACAGTAAATTAAGAATAGATAGCTTTGTTTTGTGTGCAGATATTGAAACCAACATGTGATGTTCTAAGACAGTGATGCCTTATCATTAAATCACTCTTAAAAATCATTTTCTGTCAACTTTTTGCTACAATGGATCACATTAAAGGGTTTTAAAACTATCACATGGAGACAAAATCATAGATCTGCAGCCTCTGACTCCTATTGTAGTTAGATTAAGTTTTGAATGGCAGAGGTGACAATAGGAAAGTGCAGGAGTGGAGGGGTACCACTCTCTTGAAAGAAAGCACTTGTACCTTTTGTCAGTTCCTCCTTTCTCAGTAAAATTTTAAATATTTTTATTCATTTATAACTTTTTTTGTTATCCCTTTCTTTGTCTGGCTAACATAAAGACTGGTGCATACCAAGTCTAGGAAAACAGAACTAATGATTCATCTTTGAAGTAGAGAGTTAGAATTTTTTAGTTGCACACCTTTTTCCTCACAGTAAATTAAAGCTGCTCAGAAAGACATAACAGTGCGCAAAATTTTGCCTCTGGTTGCAAAAAGAGACATTTTTTTCATGCCCCTTTTCTGGGACTTCTGCCTCTTTTTTCCTCCAAGCGTGTCCATATCCCCCCTTTTCCCTTTTTTTCTTTTACTGTAGCTTTTCAGTAACCTTCTGGAGCACATTTTATTACTTAGAAGACAAATAACTTGTGGGTTTAATTCTATTTGTATAGGGGTTTCAATTTTAAAATATTTTAAATTTTAATTAAAGTCTTCTCAGGTTGCATTGAATATGCAAATAATACGCCTACCTCTGTCAGTAAATGTGGACTGAAAGCACACCTGCAAAAATGGAAAATAATTGCATGTGTGACAAATCCTCTTTCTCTCACTTTAATGCCATAAATAACCTGCAGTAATGCAAATCACAAATGAGTGTATTTTGTTCTACCCCCTACTGTTCATTAATGTGATTGTCACTGAACAAGTGTATTACTGTATTTTACCATGCCAAAGGTGTTCAGTGATCGAGGTTTTGTCCTGGCTCGGGAATCCAAACGCAATTTCTATGAAACAGATGGGACTGTTATGTGACGTACTATTTGCAATTCAGGAATTTTTCTTGATGATGAACATCATCAAGACTGCATCAAACAACACATTTCCAGCTCTAAGCATCAAAAGAATAAGACTCCTCAAACAAACATATCACAGGAATATCTATTACAGAATGCACTTGAACAACGTTTTTCAAAAGGCCAAATTTTGAAGGAATTCAACATTGATTTGTATGCACTTCTTACACAAGCACTCACTCAATAAGGTGAACCATCCAGCCTTCAACGGATTTCCCGATGACAGTACTTTCAGAAAAACGTCACAGAGCCTGTTAACCACAGACAGAATTGAGGAGAAAATGTCTTACTGCAATGTGACGATTATTATGTATGAAACCAAAGACTCAATGGCACTGTATGTTTTGAACAGTTTACTTTGTCGCTTTGCAGGAGAGAAAGATAATTCCATGTTGTTAAAAATGTATGAGCTGTAGAAAGCCAATGCCAACACAATAAGGCAATCAATCACAGACTTCTGTCAAAAACTGCAGTCTAGCAGTATCAACTTTGAAAAAGTTCTTCTGGTGGTTACAGGCCAGGCTTGATACACGGTTTCAGCTGGTAACCATGTGAAACCTTTGTTCCCTAAGTTGAAGCATGTGAAATGCTTTGTGCATGCCCTTCATAGGGCTTGTGAGTCCATAAGGAACAAATAAGACATTGCAAATCAATTCATCTCTGCCCTGACGAAGATTCAACTGAAACTTTGAGCCATGTTGTTGCCTATCAAATTTCTCAGTCATTACTCACTGGGGATCTTGGATTGAGGGAGCTGCTATGTTGCGTGAGAATTCTGAGAATATTAAAGAGTTTGCAGTTTCTTTAGGTCCAGCTGATGCAGGTGCAACTTCCAAGGTATAGCAACTTCTGCTACTGGAGAAAATTCACAATTGTGTGTCCATATTAAGTACCTGAATGGAGCTATTAAACAATTAGAAGAACAAAGTCTTGAAGAGAAAAAAAAATACTGGATGTTTTTACTTTCCTGAGAAAGCAGTTAGATGGCTTTGCCAAAGTCAAACTTGAGTTCAATCTTCAGATGGAACCACATCTTTAGGATGCCATTCTGAGTGAATACAACGTTTGTCCCACTGATTTCTGTGGACGCTGAAAGAAGCATTAGCATCTACAAAAATATGTACAACAGCTTCATGTTTTTTCCTTCTTTTGATAAATGATGATTTGGTGTGCTTGTTTGCAATTCAGTAAACTAGAACAGAAGAAAGAGGATTTATTGAAATAGCTGAGTTAATCAGCACCTTTTTGTCATTTTTTTACTTTATTTTAGCACCTTTTCTCTCCATTTTTCCATCCGAAATTTTTACGTAAAAATCCTAATCCTGCTAATGAATGTGCTGTTGATAGGACACTTCATTTAATGATCCAATGACACATAAAAGTACAAAATATACATAACACTGATCCCTGGATGAGGTGGTGAGGGGAGGGTTGGAGAGAGAAACTCATAAGACTTCAATCCTGTAGCGCATGATTTTTCACTGCCTTTAACAGCTTTTAATGGTCACTTTTCTGGCATTTGAGGCTGCTAATACATGCAGGGCATAATAACCATAGGAAGTGCCCACTGCAATGGGCGGAGTGCATTTGCAGCCTCAGGACTGACTGAAAATGCCAAAGAAGCAACCATTAACAGCTGTCCATTGTAGTTGACGCTATGTCCCATAGGTTAAGGACCTATCCCCAGCACTCAATAACATAGCTGAAAGTCCAACATGGTCCCTCTTTAACCAGCAGAATTACGAAAATTGAAATATTTTATTAGTGATAATACTTTCCAGTTTAGATAATAATAGGGCAAACAGTCTCATTTCAGGGATAACAAGGAAAATGTAGATTAGCAAAATAAAAGGAATAGATTGCTTCTCACCACATTGAGGAGGCATTGAGCTGTAGATGGACACAATGAAAAACACTGCTATATTTGTGCTTTTGGACAAAAAAAATATTTCCCCTCAAATTGAAATCTGACACACATTCACATAAACACAACTCACTAGCACCTCGCCACTGTCTCCAAGCCCCAGTGACCAGAGATAGTGGCCATGTGCTAGTGAGTAGTGTTTTGTGTGGATGTGTGTCCGCTTTCAATTTCGGGGGGCAGTCTAGTTAAAAGTTGATTAACTCTCTACAGTAAATTGTTGATTTCTTAGGATGGATAGGATGTGTGACTGCTGTGTACAGATGCAGGAGGAGCTGGCCACTGTTCACGAACAGCTGAACGTGCTGATGGCCGCGGTCAGTCGTCTTCAGGCTGCTGCCTCCGAGTGTAGCGGCAGGGGGAGTGTGGAGCGTCGCATGGTACACCTCAGGGATTACATGCTTCACCCACGATCCCTGCTGTCGAGACATCTTCGCGGGTACTGGGCACGGATGGGCCACCCTCTCCCGAAGAGGAGTGGAGGGCTCAGCGACATTTGCGTCGCGAGAGGCGCAGGGTCAGTGTGGAAGCTGGCCGTGTGGCATCGCCCACTCTGCCTGTGAGTGAACATGTGGCCGCTCCTTCAGTAAGGTCCAAGATGGCACACGGGGGGAGGGGTTTATTAGTGATTGGGAGCTCCAATGTTAGGCAGGTGATGGAGCCCCTTAGGGAAATAGCAGAAAGGTCGGGGAAGAAGGCCAGTGTTCACTCTGTCTCCTTGCCCGGGGGTCTCATTCGAGATGTGAAGGAGGCCCTGCCTGCAGCGATAGAGAGCACCGGGTGCACCCAACTGCAAATTGTTGCTCATGTCGGCACCAATGACTCCTGCCGTCTGGTTTCAGAGGTCATCCTCAGTTCGTACAGGCGGTTGGCGGAGTTGGTGAAGGCGGAAAGCCTCGCTCGTGGGGTGGAATCGGAGCTAACTATTTGTAATATCGTTCCCAGAACCGATTGTGGGTTCTGATTTGGAGCCAAGTGGAAGGCTTAAACCAGAGGCTCAGATGATTCCAGGGAGATCTGGGGTGAAAATTTCTCGATCTCCGCTTTCGGGTGGAGAAATGTAGGGTCCCCCTGAATAGGTCAGGCGTGCACTACACGCAGGAAATGGCTACAAGGGTAGCAAAGTACGTGTGGAGTGCACATGTGGGTTTTTTAGGTTAGAGAATTCCCTCCCTAGGCCCGACAAGACGCCTCCTGAAACACGACAAGGCAGTAGTAGGCAAAATGCAACATGGAATAACGATATTAATGTGGTAATAGTAAACTGCAGGAGAGTCTATAGAAAGGTCCCAGAACTGCTCTCATTAATAAACTGTCACAATGCCCACATAGTAGTAGGGACGGAAAGTTGGCTGAAACCAGATGTAAACAGTAATGAAATTCTAAACTCAGATTGGAATGTATACCACAGAGACAGGCTGGACGGTGAAGGGGGAGGCGTGTTTATAGCGATAAAAAGTGCAATAGTATCGAAGGAAATTGACGGACATCTGAAATGTGAAATAATTTGGGTGAAGGTCACGGTTAAAGCAGGCTCAAACTTGGTAATTGGATGTCTCTATAGGCCCCCTGGCTCAGCAGCTGTTGTGGCAGAGCACCTGAAGGATAATTTGGAAAATATTTCAAGTAGATTTCCCCACCTTGTTATAGTTCTGGGTGGAGATTTTAATTTACCAGATATAGAGTGGGAGACTCAAACATTTATAACAGGTGGCAGGGACAAAGAATCCAGTGAAATTTTTTTAAGTGCATTATCTGAAAACTACCTTGAGCAGTTAAACAGAGAACTGACTTGTGGCGATAATATATTAGACCTTCTGGTGACAAACAGACCCGAACTATTTGAAACAGTTAACGCAGAACAGGGATCCATAAAGTGGTTACTGCATCGATGATTTCAGCCATAAATAAAAATATTAAAAAAGGTAGGAAGATTTTTCTGTTTAGCAAAAGTGATAAAAAGCGCATTTCAGAGTACTTGACGGCTCAACACAAAAGTTTTGTCTAAAGTACAGATAGTGTTGAGGATCAGTGGACAAAGTTCAAAACCATCGTACAATATGCATTAGATGGGTATGTGCCAAGCAAGATCATAAGAGATGGAAAAGAGCCACAAACGAGTTAGAAAACTGCTACAGAAGCAAAGGGAACTTCACAGCAAACACGAACATAGCCAAAGCCTTGCAGACAAACAAAAATTACGCGAAGTGAAATGTAGTGTGAGGAGGCCTATGCGAGAGGCGTTCAATGAATTCGAAAGTAAAGTTCTATGTACTGACTTGGCAGAAAATCCTAAGAAATTCTGGTCTTATGTCAAAGAGGTAGGTGGATCAAAACAAAATGTCCAGACACTCTGTGACCAAAATGGTACTGAAACAGAGGATGACAGACTAAAGGCTAAAATACTAAATGTCTTTTTCCAAAGCTGTTTCACAGAGGAAGACTGCACTGTAGTTCCTTCTCTAGATTGTCGCACAGATGACAAAATGGTAAATATCGAAATAGATGACAGAGGGATGGAAAAACAATTAAAATTGCTCAAAAGATGAAAGTCCACTGGACCTGATGGGATACCAGTTCGATTTTACACAGAGTTCGCGAAGGAACTTTCCCCCCTTCTTGCAGCGGTGTACGGTAGATCTCTAGAAGAGCGTAGCGTTCCAAAAGATGGGGAAAGGGCACAGGTCATCCACATTTTCAAGAAGGGACGTCGAAGAGATGTGCAGAACTATAGACCTATATCTCTAACGTCGATCAGTTGTAGAATTTTGGAACACGTATTACGTTCGAGTATAATGACTTTTCTGGAAACTAGAAATCTACTCTGTAGGAATCAGCACGGGTTTTGCAAAAGATGATCGTGTGAAACCCAGCACGCACTATTCGTCCACGAGACTCAGAAGGCCATAGACATGGGTTCCCAGGTAGATGCCATGTTTCTCGACTTCCGCAAGGCATTTGATACAGTTCCCCACACTCGTTTAATGAACAAAGTAAGAGCATATGGACTATCAGACCAATTGTGTGATTGGATTGAAGAGTTCCTAGATAACAGAATGCAGCATGTCATTCTCAATGGAGAGAAGTCTTCCAAAGTAAGTGAGATTTCAGGTGTGCCGCAGGGGAGTGTCGTAGGACCGTTGCTATTCACAATATATATAACTGACCTTGTGGATAACATCGGAAGTTCACTGAGGCTTTTTGCGGATGATCCTATAGCATATTGAGAAGCTGTAACAATGGAAAATTGTACTGAAATGCAGGAGGATCTGCAACGTATTGACACATGGTGCAGGGAATTGCAATTGAATCTCAATATAGACAAGTGTAATGTGCTGCAAATACATAGAAAGAAAGATCCTTTATCATTTAGTTACAATATAGCTGGGCAGCAACTGGAAGCAGTTAATTCCATAAATTATCTGGGAGTAGGCATTAGGAATGATTTAAAATGGAATGACCATATAAACTTAATCGTCAGTAAAGCAGATGCCAGACTGAGATTCATTGGAAGAATCCTAAGGAAATGCAATCCAAAAACAAAGAAAGTAGGTTACAGTACATTTGTTCGCCCACTGCTTGAATACTGCTCAGCAGTGTGGGATCCGTACCAGATAGGGTTGACAGAAGAGAGAGAGAAGATCCAACGGAGAGCAGCGTGCTTCGTTACAGGATCATTTAGTAATCGTGAAAGCCTTACTGAGATGACAGATAAACTCCAGTGGAAGACTCTGCAAGAGAGACGCTCTCGTGAAGAGGCCGTGAGGATAAAATTACAGAGATTAGAGCCCACACAGAGGCATACCGATAATCTTTCTTTCCATGAACAATACGAGACTGGAATAGAAGGGAGAACCGATAGAGGTACTCAAGTACCCTCCACCACACACCGTCAGGTGGTTTGCAGAGTATGGATGTAGATGTAGATTTTTTTTTGTCCAAAAGCATAAATATAGCAGTGTTTCTCATTGTGCCAATCTAAAACTCAATGCCTCCTCAATGTGATAGGTAGCATACTGGAATTTTCCACTGTTTAAAAATCTAAATCAGAATGTCTCCTTGAAAGTTTAACAACACAGCTGTGGAGTTAATTGTCATATGACACTGTCACTTCATCCATTATTAAATGTAATGACAAACAGTTATATACAATTATTTGTCATTTTACATATACTCACAGGCCATCTCTAATTATTGTGACAACAGCATCAACAACAACTTACATCCAGTAATTAATTTATTAGGCACTGTCCGAGTGTATCTCGTTCTCTCAAATGGCTCTCATTTTAAATATTGAAACTTCTTTATGAGAAATGCACTAAAGAGTCAAAGAAACTTGTACAGCTGCTTAATATCTTGCATGGCCCCCGCAAGCATGCAGAAGTGGCACAAAATGACGTGGCAGGGACTTGACTAATGTTTGAAGTAGTGCTGGAGGGAACTGACACCATGAATCCTGCAGGGCTGTCCATACATCTGTAAGAGTACAAGGGGGTGGCAATCTCTTCTGAACAGGACGTTGCAAGGCATCCCAAATATACTCAATAATTTTCATGTCTGGGGAGGATGATTGCCAGTGGAAGTGGTTAAACTCAGAAGAGTGTTCTTGGAGTCACTCAGTAGCAATTCTGGAGGCATGGGGCATCGCATTGTCCTGCTGGAACCTCCAAAGTCCGTCGGAATGCACAATGGACATGAATCTTTTTCCGGCCGCAGTGATGACGGAGATTTGACGTTTTGCCGGATTCCTGATATTCACGTACACCTGTGAAATGGTCACGTGGGAAAATCCCCATTTCACTGGTCCCTCAGAGAGGCTGTGTCTCATCACTCGTGCACCGACTATAACACCACGTTCAAACTCACTTATCTTGATAACCTGTCATTGTAGCAGCAGTAACAGATCTAACAACTGCACCAGACACATGTCTTACATAGGCATTGCCGACCGCAGTGCCGTAATCTGCCTGTTTACATATCTCTGTGTTTGAATATGCATGCCTATACCAGTTTCTTTTGCATTTCAGTGTACATAAATTGAGTTACAACTACTTGATATGACATTTTCTGCACACTGTCAGGGAATTTTCTTCATCTATGTTGGAAGTTAAATTCTAATTCACTCACAAAGCTGATAGCCGAAAATATAAATTTGTCTTTAAATATAGTACACAATGGTGCATATATCCATGTAGAGGTAGGTTCTCTGATACTATTGTGCTAATATAACAGTGAGCACAACAATTAATGATAGGTTTGCTAATGAAATACTGTGGAATCTCATTTATCCAGCCATCATACCACAATAAACAATCATTTAAATTTGGCAAATCTCTACTTATTAATTGACTGATGGAAAACGAGATAAAGGAGAAGTATTAACGATATGCTCACTAACTGATAAAATGAGAAACAACTTAGTGAGAAGTTTGCCACAACATCATCAAAACATATTCAAATTGAAAGCAACTACAGTAACAATGTGTGTAAAAAAATTGTTTCTGTGGCAGTAATGTGCTTTTAAAAGCACTAAAATTACGAATCAGTTGAGTACCAAGAACAATTTAATCATAAGGTGCTGTTACTGCAACTGTGATTTAATTAGATGTCAGGAGAAAATGGATTCACAAACAGCAAATTTACATAAAGATAACCACAATTTACTAGAAGAGGTAGACCTGAGATGATTAGGAATTACGGGCTGAAGTTCAATACCACACACAAAGAGGAGTTTGAGTGGAATTTCTGAATACCATTAAGAGCAATAAATGCTGTCATCTATCCCATGACACCAAACAGGAATGTTTTTGAAGATTCCTGGCAGACAAACTGTGTGCCACACTGAGCCTCAAACTTGGGACCTTCGCCTTTCACGGGCAAATGCTCTACCAACTGAGGTACCCAAGCACAGCTCATGACCTGTCCTCACAGCTTTACTTCCACCAACACCTCATCTCCTGATTTCCAAACTTCACAGAAGCTCTCCTGCAAAACGTGAGGCTAGCACTCCTGGAAGTAAAATGGAAATGTCGTGTGGCTAGGGCGTCCCGTCGGGTAGACCGTTCGCCTGGTGCAGGTCTTTCGATTTGACGCCACTTCGGCGACTTGCGTGTCGATGGGGATGAAATGATGATGATTAGGACAACACAACACCCAGTCCCTGAGCGGAGAAAATTTCCGACCCAGCCGGGAATCGAACCCGGGCCCTTAGGATTGACAGTCTGTCACACTGACCACACAGCTACCGGGGCGGACTCCTGGAAGTAAGAATACTGCAGAGACATGGCTCAGCAAGTGTCTGGGGGATGTATGCAGAATGAAATTTTCACTCTGCAGTGGAGTCTGCACCATGAAAGGCAAAGATCCTGAGTTCACGTCTCAATCTGGCACACAGTTTTAACCGGTCAAGGAGTTTCATATCACGACACACTGAAGAGTGACAATGCTATACAGGAAAGTTTCCATCAACGATGTACAAAAATTTCACAAGTTTCTAAATCCAAGATTATTTCACTCCCCCTTGCAGGTTCAGATGGTACATTGTTTCCAACATATATGATAGTAGCTTAGTGGCCACTGCTTTGCTCACATACACCGGTCTGCACAGTTTCTTTTTTATGTTGTTCACACATTGCACTACCTTCCAAACTTTTCAAGCTAACTAAGGCCATGGAAGTGCCATTATTTCCGAATGTACTCATGAGCCAAAAGCAGTTCTGGTAGCTGGAGTCTGAGCTCTTTGTCAGTCTTGCCTTTCGAGTTCTTATGGTTATATTTTATAAAAACATTCATCATCTAATACATATTTCTTTAGAAGTCAAACACCAGTTTTCATGGATGTAGCTGTAAAAATGCTTTAGTAGTACTTTCATAATAATTTATTTTCAAAATAAAATTTCACTTTCTATTTTAGTCCCCTAGCAGCTGAATTACCAAAGAGGCTGAAGCAAGTATTTTTATTTCTGACTGAGAAAGTAAATACCAATTTGTGTAGTTCTAGCTTCAAAATAGCTTGAACATCGACATATTTTCAGAAAACCTTTCATCCGCCACTTCAATCCCTTAGGGACTGAATTTCATACAATCCATTACTAAATGACGCCTGTGTTGTCAATCAACACCCTCTTCAAATTACAAGCAATTTGGGCTGGGTGATGATGAGTCAGGCCCTATTTCACCCCCTTAGGGGTTGCATTTCCAAGAACACTGAAACATTTAATTTTTTTATTTCAAACCGATAAGCCAAATCCAAATTTTCATAGATTTAGCTATAAAAATGATTTCATAATGAAGTATTTTCATAAAACATTTAATCCCCTAATTCACACTCTTAGGGGTTGAATTTCCGAGAACTCAAACACATTTTTTATTTGCAACTGAGAAGTCAAATGCCAATTTTCATTGTTGCAGCTTTAAAAATGCTTTAGTACTTCTTTAAATGATTTATTTTCAAAAAAATGTTCACCCACTACTTCACCCCAGAGTGGTTAAATTTCCAAAAATGCTGTAACGCATATTTCTTTACTTCTAACCAAGAAACCAAAATTCCAGTTTTTGCACTTGTAGCTTCAAAACTGCTTTAATGGCAACACATTAAGAAATAAATAAATAAAAAACAAAATAAAACAATTTTTTATTCCTTATTTCACCATCTTAGGTGGGAACTTTTGAAAAAGTTGTTATTAAACAACGCCTACAGTATAAGATCAAAACCCTTCCCAAATTTCAAGTTCCTATCACTAAGGGTTTGGGCTGGGTGATGATGAGCCAGTGAGTGAGTCAGTCGTAACATCCTTTTACATATAGAGATAAAGAACAATATACACATCAACGGTATTACTATAACAGCAGCATAGCTATTTATAATAAAAAAGACAAATTATTTGCATTAGTTTACAATTGAAGATCAAAATGGATACCTTGGATGGTAGTTTATGCTTCTGATCACTGAAGCAAATGAATATGAGCAGTACCTCATGTGTCATATATGCTTATAGTGCCTGATGGGATCTTGTTGCAGCCTCAAACGCATTGTTAAAGAAATTCTATGTTCCAAAATGGGATCAAAATAAAGCTGTTATCACGCTTACAGGCACAGTCCTTTTAGAGGTTGTGTCCTCCTTTTCCTCTGACATTTGAAATTAATTAGCCAGCTAGTTTAGTGTTCACTCTGAACCGCAGCAGTTTGGTATTTCTCACATTAACAAGTCACTGACCTGGGAGCAGCAACTGGGAATTTAACCTTGGACATTCAGACTGCTAATGTGACAAAATACCCCCTGAGACTCAAAATCCAGTAATTCTGCTTCTCTCTTTGCCCTAATAAGTAGCTCTTCATTGTTCAGCATTGCCACATCACATACTTTTTTAGATCCCCCTGCAAACAATAGACTGAACAACATTTTGATTGAGCAAAACGCTCAGGCGCAAATTTTGGGGCACGGTGTATACATTCTCCTGTTCCTGCAATCTGCTTCAAAATATGCTAGATTCTAAAACAATGTTGCACAAAGATGAACTTTGTACAAACCACTGCCATGCCAGTACACAGAATGTAAACAATGTCATACAGCTCCCAATCACGGAAAAGATTTATTAGTGCATTATCTTAAATACAGACACACAATTGTGTGACTGAAAGGAGTAGATCCTAATATTATCTCGCATGTGTACATCTCTCAAATCAGTTTTCATACATCTGTGTCTTCTAACGATGATTTGACATTTATCTGGAGAAAAACAATGAAGATGCTATCAAGAATAAAGAATGGAAAAATGGTACCCACATAAATGACTTCATATTAAATCATTGACAATGATGAGCCTGCAAGTTTTCTTTCTTTCACTTCTGCTTTTCAGTGAACTCATTGCTTCTGCTTTTCAGTGAATGATCAAGTATTTAACATGCTTTTAATTTATTACCACTTTTAATTCGTTACTGTTATTATTTATTATGGATGGGCAATTATGAGTACAAATCAATTAATTGGCCTTAAATGAACTGATTAATCATATTGATTAACTGTATCTTAATAGTTAATCATTCAATTAACTGTTACATTACACATTTATTTTAAAACATTAAGTATTCCCCTAAAAGTATTTTTATGATGTAAAGGTTAGTTATACAAAAAGTGAAGCAGTGCTATCACACTTTTATTTCTCTTCGTGTAACTAAAATAACAACCTTTTCTTAAAATTTTTAGCTAAAGTATTTTTAATATCTATACTGTAGTGAATGTGCTAACAAGAACCAAAATTCTTCAGAAAGTTAACCTTTACCACCTTTCACTACATATTTCTATTCTTTGCTACCACGAAGTTGACGTATCACATACTGTATCTCATAAGTATACACAACATTATGAGTGGCTCGTAGGTGTGTAGTGAGCAGAGGAAGGGTAACACTGTTGCTGAATGGTGAAGGGATGTGAGAGGGGGTAATGCTTACTTACAGTATTTCTGCCCAGTGCTGACAACTCAGGAGTTTGCATGTTTTGTGCTAATCAGCAGCTATGGTATAACTCACTACAGGAGTAACAAGATTTGGTAAAAACACATCACAGAGATGTTCATGTTCAAATAATCTTGTTGTGTTATTTATTTCTGAACTGACACAACAACACAAAACTTGGCCACACTACTTAATAGATAATGTGTTAGACTGAGGATGACAATTTCCTTGGCACCAACTTCTCTACATCTATACCTCATGACTACTGGTAAAACAGTTGTGGTCTCTTGCTGCATTTATTGTTGTACAGAGCCTTTTGTGAAAGGAAGTATTATTAGTTTAGTATAAAAGCACTTCTTGAAATTGTGGAACAGCTGTTAATCATTTTTATACTCAGAAAGGCACTGTCACAAAAATTACATTTTGTTTAATGGACTAGTACAGCAGGAAAGTACATTTTTTGTTTTCAGTCACTAAACCAGAACTGGAAATGAATGCTGGGACGAACAAATGTTTTAAATATATCAGGGACTTCACTGAAAAAGATTTAGCTATCCCTGGCACAGCCATAAAATCGGCAAGTGTAGCAAAAAAGCAGCTTGGGAAAGAAACAACAATGTTAAATAATTTGCAGTGACCAGCTTGCAGGACGAAGAAGATAATTTTAGATTTGGAATCATTAGTATGTTACCTTCAAAACATAAGTTACTATGTGCTTACAGTGTTCGTAATTTCTTGAAATGTGGAACTGAAAAACCCACCAAATTCGGCACTCTTTTTATAAATTATCTGATTATCTAGATTCTAATATTCCAATTGTCTGTTAGTTGCAGACAAGTAGCACAGCTGACTGTGAGCAAGTCTGTAATACCACAGATGTAAGCAATGTTCTGACAAATATCAACATGCCCATATAAATACTAACTACAAAAACACTAAAGGATAAACACCCTCTATTCAATACAAATGAGAAAGTGGAGGCTTTCTTGCTAACTGTAACAAATTTAGCACGACTCAGCACAAATAGTAAAAACAAACAGTGATGACTTTGTTCCCCCACTGTAAACATATTTAGTTTTTAATAGTTAATTCTGATTTGTTGTCTTCCCATTCCTCATCAACATAGATTCTCTTCCATGATGGGATCTACACAACATGCAGATTAAATAATAGTTTGCAAGTTTAGATACCTATGCCAAAGCAATAGTGTAGTAAGCACTTTCAGGTGCTGCCAACTGGTACCTCTATGAACAAAAATTGAACAACAGAAAAGCATTCATCAGCTTTTCAGATCTTAGATTTAACTCTTAATTTCCATTGCCAAAAGACATACAGTTTCATCACAAGCAATCACAATTTGAGAGAGAAAGTGGGAGAAATATTCCATAAAGGGTGTTTAGGAAGTTTGATTACAGAAACAGTATTGCTTAATGGACATTTTGGCCTCCCGGTTTGTTGTCTATAAATAAGATACAAAGGTAAACCCAAAAGTAAGGTCTCCAAAGCACTGGGGCGGCAGGGAATTTGTCCAAGTGCCTGCTGGCCACACTGTTTTTCTCCTTGCTCCCTCCACTCTATACAGAAACCACTACACATCTGTTGGAGCTTTCAGTCTTGGCTTGGCAGCCAGTTGTGATGGAGCTCTGATTAGCCACTACTGCCAGGTGCAAAATTCACACAGTTTTCAGTTTTTGAGTGCAAAAGGCTTTAAACCAATTGACACTCATCGACAATTGACTGAAGTGTATGGCGAGTCATGTATGGATGTCAAAAATGTCCACAAGTGGTTTAGAGTGTTTGCAGACGATTGTACTGAAATTCACAATGAGGAAATAACCGAGAGACTGCCAATTCCCACAGAGACAACTGAAAAAGGTTGAACGAATCATGTTTCAAAGATTGGCGGATCACTCTCAATGAGCTCTGCAATGATGTTCCAGAGGATTTTTGAAGCACAAATCACAGGACCTTGACTAAAGAGTTGCAATTTCGGAAGGTGTGCGCAAGATGGGTTCCGAGAATGCTGACAGAAGACCAAAAATGACAACGCGTTTGGATGGGGCATCACCACCCACTCACCCATAGTCGCAACTTAGAACCCAGTGACTACCATTTGTTTCCCAAGTTGAAAGAACACTTGGCTGGAAGGCGTTTCAGGGATGACAACAACAAGGTGAGGTTGGATGCTTCTTCAAATGCATGTTGGCAGACCAGTATGACATGGGCACACAAAAACTGCTACAGCGTTTACAAAAATGCATCAAACAAAATGGCAATTACGTGGAAAATATATATATATATATCCACGTAATATGTAACCCACTTCCAAACCATAACCAAAAAAATTTTTTTACGCTTTCAACACTACCGCTGCTATAAAATCCACCGTTTCTAGTTCACAAACACTTCCTTTCACCTATTAAACAACCATTTCGGCTAGTTCTAATAACTTTTGCTTTATTTCCATTTCCGTTTTTCTCACATCACTGATCATTTTAGCCGCTTCCCACAGAATTTAACGTCATTATTTCTTCGCCAGACAATTGTTAACCTCATTTTCATAACCTGCCACCACAAAGCCACTCCTTTTAATACATTTACACATAGTTTTTTCGAAATTTTCCCGAATTTCTCCACCCTTTAACGTGTTTTGGCGAAAACACTACCACCTAACCTTTATGCACGTCGTCGTCTACCAACCCAAGTTCACCACAAGATCAACATAGCCCAGCTATAACCAATTCTTTTTCGCCTTTTTTCACACCAGATCTTCAGTTGATTTCTAGTTCACCTTTATCTCTCCCCATATATTTTTATTTTCATTTTCATTTCAGCCTCATGTTACACTTTCCACCTTCTAATACCATGTCACCATCACAACACCCCCACAACGACCCCATTAAGTTTTATTTACATTCCATCCGCAAACATGCCTTTGCCCTAGCCGGATTACACTCCCATATTTTATTTTCTCAGGCTTGTCTGACATTTGGCATTACCCCCAAAGGCCTCACACTTAAAGTTCACATCTCTGGCTGTAAACTTTCTTTCCATCAGTCCCTATAACAGTTCCGAATTGAACAATCCATTGCCCTCACCCACCTAATCCTTCACCTACACATTAACTCAGCTAATGAACACAGCCGTCAACTCCTATCCTTAATAAAAGTCCTCAATCTTTCCTCCCCCACATCCACACCGGCTGTTCAGAGCATCCTCCTACAGGCCAACCGGAAATTAGAACAGCATGCCACCCTCCACCTCAAAAAACTATCCAATCTCCTGGTTTCCCACCTCCGGAAAGGCAACTCACTCACCCTTCACAACCTTTCCAGCAAACCTCAACCTCCTCTCATTGCACACAGACCCAGTCTCTCCCATCACTCAATCTCCCACTTCCAGCTCCACTCCCTCCAAAACCTCAAAATTCCAATCAACACAATCTGGAACCACAACACCCTAATTCAGTAGTTAACCTTTCCTCCAAACCTCTCTCCCAATCCAAAACCTCTGCCCTATCCAAAGGCCTCACCTTCAGCCTGAAATATGGTTTCCCGGCTAAGACACAAGTTGAAAATATGATCACTATTTTTTATTTACTTAAATTTGCCATATTTCGTGACAGTAACTTTCCCGTTAGACGTTTGCAAGGCGATATTAGTCTTGGCTTCAGTTGTCTAAGTATGATTCCACAATACATCGTTGTCGGCTGCAGAAAAGACGTGGTTTAACGTGTTTCTCTCATTTTGGTGTTTCAAATACAGTTTCTTCAAATGTAGTTTCTTCTTTTTAGTTAATACAAAAATAATAGTAACATAATTCAAAATTATTTATGACTGCGACCTTCACATTGTTCTTCCGTCAACACACACCAAGAGTTAGTAACGACTGACTATAGTCAAAGACGACTCCAACGTCAAAGATATTTTACACAATTCAAAAGTTTCTGCTTATAATCAGTCTCTTTGCTATTCTTCGATTCATTTTCTAATAGTAATCAATATGCTTTTACTCTCAAAAACAGAAGTAAATTAACATATAATAAGACAAATTATAATAAATTCTGACAAAAATATAAGAAAACATTTACAATTCGGTATCGACAAATACGGTAAAAAAATAACATCTCCTAGATCCATTACAAGCCCCACTCCCAGATTCACCAAACAGCCCTCGTCAAAGATTTACTGTCCTACACTCATACTCTCTGCTGGAAATATCACTTTGCCACGAAGAAAAATGATCCTAATCCTAATCCTAATGATCCAACTCCCCAAGACACTATCCAAATTGAACCCTGCCTGGAACAGTTCCGTCCTCCGTCACAGCGGGACCCACCTCCTCTTCCTCAAAATCACCCTCACCAAACCTTCCTGGAATTTCTGACTTCCAGCCTTGCCTCTCAATCCTTCTTAAAAAACCTTAATCCTACTCTGCTGAAGCCCAAGGTATCCGTGATCTGAAGGCTGACCGTTCCATCGTCATTCTTCCGGCAGACAAGGGGTTCCACGACCGTGGTACTTGATCGTCGGGAGTATATGGCTGAGGGACTGCGTCAGCTTTCAGACAACACCACATACAAAGTTTGCCAAGGTAATCCCATTCCTGATGTCCAGGCGGAGCTTCAAGGAATCCTCAGAACCTTAGGCCCCCTACAAAACCTTTCACCTGACTATATATATATATATATATATATATATATAAAAAAATAGAGGGAAACATTCCACGTGGGAAAAATATATCTAAAAACAAAGATGTGACGACTTACCAAACAAAAGTGCTGGCATGTTGATAGACACAGAAACATATTTTAAACTGAAGATCTTACTTTTGGGATCTCTCTTGTATATTTGTTCATTTCTGAGTTTACTGCATTTACTGTATTATATCTTTGTTGCATAAAAGAAATTATTCAGGTAGTGAAGGGAGAAGAAAATTTAATAGTCATGGGTGACTGGAATTCAAGAGTAGGAAAAGGGAGAGAAGGAAACATAGTAGGTGAATATGGGTTGGGCTAAGAAATGAAAGAGGAAGCCGCCTGGTAGAATTTTGTGCAGAGCATAACTTAATCATAGCTAACACTCGGTTTAAGAATGATGAAAGAAGGTTGTATACATGGAATAACCCTGGAGATACTCTTAAGGTTTCAGATAGATTATATAATGGTAAGACAGAGATTTAGGAACCAGGTTTTAAATTGTAAGACATTTCCAGGGGCAGATGTGGACTCTGACCACAATCTACTGGTTATGAACTGTAGAAACTGGAAAAAGGTGGGAATTTAAGGAGATGGGACCTGGATAAACTGACTAAACCAGAGGTTGTACAGAGTTTCAGGGAGAGCATAAGGGAACAATTGACAAGAATGGGGGAAAGAAATACAGTAGAAGAGGAATGGATAGCTTTGAGGGATGAAGTAGTGAAGGCAGCAGAGGATCAAGTAGGTAAAAAGACAAGGGCTAGTAGAAATCCTTGGATGACAGAGCACATATTGAATTTAATTGATGAAAGGAGAAAATATAAAAATGCAGTAAATGAAGCAGGCAAAAAGGAATACAAATGTCTCAAAAATGAGATTGACAGGAAGTGCAAAATGGCTAAGCAGGGATGGCTAGAGGACAAATGTAAGGATGTAGAGGCCTATCTCACTAGGGGTAAGATAGACACTGCCTACAGGAACATTAAAGAGACCTTTGGAGAAAAGAGAACCACTTGTATGAATATCAAGAGCTCAGATGGAAACCCAGTTCTAAGCAAAGAAGGGAAAGCAGAAAAGTGGAAGAAGTATATAGAAGGTCTATACAAGGGCGATTTACTTGAGGGCAATGTTATAGAAATGGAAGAGGATTTAGATGAAGATGAAATGGGAGATATGATACTGCGTGAAGAGTTTGATAGAGCACTGAAAGACCTAAGTCGAAACAAGGCCCTGGGAGTAGACAATATTCCATTAGAACTACTGACAGCCTTGGGAGAGCCAGTTCTGACAAAACTCTACCATCTGGTGAGCAAGATGTATGAGACAGGCGAAATACCCTCAGACTTCAAGAAGAATATAATAATTCCAATCCCAAAGAAAGTAGGCGTTGACAGATGTGAAAATTACCGAACTATCAGTTTAAAAAGTCACGGCTGCAAAATACTAACGCGAATTCTTTACAGACGAATGGAAAAACTGGTAGAAGCTGACCTCAGGGAAGATCAGTTTGGATTCCATAGAAATATGGGAACACGTGAGGCAATACTGACTCTACGGCTTATTTTAGAAGCTAGATTAAGAAAAGGCAAACCTACGTTTCTAGCATTTGTAGACTTAGAGAAAGCTTTTGACAATGTTGACTGGAATACTCTCTTTCAAATTCTGAAGGTGGCAGGGATAAAATACAGAGAGCGAAAGACTATTTACAATTTGTACAGAAAGCAGATGGCAGTTGTAAGGGTTGAGGAACATGAAAGGGAAGCAGTGGTTGGGAAGGGAGTGAGACAGGGTTGTAGCCTATCCCCGATGTTGTTCAATCTGTATATTGAGCAAGCAGTAAAGGAAACAAAAGAAAAATTTGGAGTAGGTATTAAAATCCATGGAGAAGAAATGGAAACTTTTAGGTTCGCCGATGACATTGTAATTCTGTCGGAGACAGCAAAGGACTTGGAAGAGCAGTTGAACGGAATGGACAGTGTCTTGAAAGGAGGATATAAGATGAACATCAACAAAAGCAAAACAAGGATAATGGAATGTAGTCGAATTAAGTCGGGTGATACTGAGGGAATTAGATTAGGAAATGAGACTCTTAAAGTACTAAAGGAGTTTTGCTATTTGGGGAGCAAAATAACTGATGATGGTTGAAGTAGAGAGGATATAAAATGTAGACTGGCAATGGCAAGGAAATCGTTTCTGAAGAAGAGAAATTTGTTAACATCAAGTATAGATTTAAGTGTCAGGAAGTCGTTTCTGAAAGTTTTTGTATGGAGTATGGCCTTGTATGGAAGTGAAAATGGACGATAAATAATTTGGACAAGAAGAGAATAGAAGATTTCGAAATGTGGTGCTACAGAAGAATGCTGAAGATTAGATGGGTAGAACACATAACTAATGAGGAGGTACTGAATAGGATTGGGGAGAATAAGAGTTTGTGGCACAACTTGACTAGAAGAAGGGATCAGTTGGTAGGACATGTTCTGAGGCATCAAGGGATCACCAATTTAGTATTGGAGAGCAGCGTGGAGGGTAAAAATCGTAGAGGGAGACCAAGGGATGAATACACTAAACAGATTCAAAAGGATGTAGGCTGCAGTAGGTACTGGGAGATGAAGAAGCTTGCACAGGATAGAGTAACATGGAGAGCTGCATCAAACCAGTCTCAGGACTGAAGACCACAACAACAACATCTTTGTTGCTCCAGCTAAACAAAGAAGAGCAACATTTACAGCTGAAATTTCATAGTAGTTTCCCGTGTCATGACACAGCTTTTAGTACACAGTATTGACTTATAAATTCTATCACATTTGATATCCTCTGGATACAAGCTATTTAAACTATATAAGGTTTTTCAATTTAACATGCTTTAGCTTTCATGGGAGAACAAAACAGTTGAATTCATTGCACGTGATGAGAAGACATGTGTTTACATTACAGATTTCTTTATTTATGTCACTTAGTGTAACCGTGAAGCCCTAGTACTGTTTACAGATTTACAACAAATATTTTCTTGAATTGATGCTCTACTCGTAGGTAATGCAACATTTTATACTGTGCATAATGCATATCAGTAATGGAGCATGCACCTCATAATTGGTAAAACAGGAATATACACAGCAAATGTGTTGCTGCCTTTATTATAGAGGGAACAAGACCTAACAGAACACAGAACGTGCTTCAGCAGTCTCACCAACTTCATTGAGAAGTAACCGTAGTAAAGCTACATTCGTACAATGTTTAAACAGTAATTTATCACTACCAGTTTTGTTTAAACCAGGGCCAGCCAGAAATTCTGCACACATGCAAAGCTGCTGCACATGTGCAACTTCTTCGTCACAGTGAGAACATATGCCACACATGTAAACAGGTAAAGGTAACCGCCACTGCTCATGTAATGTAGGCCTCTAAGCACAGATCTCACTGCTTTGCTTTACCCACTAGCTGTGAAGCACTGTATTTGGGGCACTCACATGCTCTTCTCACAGTAATGCAATCATGGGAAGGTATCATGTTATTCCATCGCCCTATCAACAAACGTCATGGTTCTAAAACAAATGGTGCATAAATATGCTGGGTTAGTTTCACGCCTATGTTAGGTACCGAAATATCCATTGCGGCAAGGCATATGCCTCTCAATAACGAAAGGATGATTTTTAGGCATGTGAGTACACCCCTTGAAGAACCAGTTTAATATCAAATTTTTCAGATAACAATGTTTTCCTATGTAACAAGGAACAGGATGAGGCACAGTTAATAAACAATCATTTTAGATCCAGGAAAAAAATAGCGAAACATGTTTATCACTGATGATGAGAAATGATAAAGTTGATGTTGCGCACAAAAGCACAGCATATTCATAAACACAAGAAGTTGCTAAGATTTTCGTCACTAATACTCGATCGAAACCTTGATTTATTCATTTTCATTACAGTGAAAAATCTTTCACACGTAAGTAGATCCGAACAAGGACTAAACTCTTGCAGCTTTGTGATGTAGGTGTGTGAACTCTTGCTGTGGAAAATTTTTGTAGAATTCTTTTATACTTTGTACTGCAAAGAACTTGTCCTTCAGCTACGTGTTGTGATGCAGGTTGATCAGTTCCATCTATAGATGATTCAGAGCATCTTCAACTGACGCTGAAAATGACCGTGCAAAGCAACGAATGATAGGAGACACACTTGTTAACATCTGCAAATCATGTTTGAAATTTGCTCTTTATTTTTAAATTATTGATATGTATTATTAAAATCTAGTACTTTCATGGGCCAAACACAAAGGTTAGTGAAATGTGCAGCGTATTCAAACATTAGTTGGGTCTCACAAAGAGCAAACTTCCTTTCAAAAGAGTTTAATTTTCCCAACATGTCAGAAATTAAATTATTTTCACCTTGCAAACTAATGTTCGGACTGTTGGTACAAGACGTAATGTCGATGAGAAATGCAAGGGCCATTAGCCAGCAAAGGTCTTCTAATTCTGATTCCCTCTTACTCTTCTCATGTAAGAAATGTAGTACAGCCACACATAAATTGCAATATCTTTTGAACTTTTTACCTCAACTAAGCCAGCGTACTTCAGTATAGTAAGGTATGTCGCATATACCTCTCCTAATTCCTCCAAGGATGGTTGAAATCGGTGATGTGCGAGCCCCTGTGTCTTCAGATAGTTTACACTATGCACAACAATTTGCATGGCGTTTCGTAAAGTTACTGATTTTGCACAAAGCACCTCTTGATGTAGAATGCAGAGAGTTTTATACAAAGTCTTTTCTGTGCATCCTAGCTTTTTACGTACGCATCAGTGTTATGGGTCCTCTCTGATAGCCTCGCATTGCCGGTGCTCCACAAGTGGTCACTGTGATTAACCGATTCCAATCCATACTGACAACATCAATTGCTTGCTAGACAGCTCGGAGTATGTCTACACCTGCTGCAGTCCCTTTCAAAGGCACCAAGTCTAAACTATCCTCTGTTACACATAGAGAGTTATCGACAAATCATTTGTATATCACTACCTGAGCCAAATCTGTAAGATCTGTTGCTTCATCCAAAGCAACATAGTTGTTAACCTTATTTATTAACTGCCTGTGCACATCACTGGCCATAATACCTATACATCTATGTCACTACTTGTTTGGAAAGACCAATTTCTTGAAACCTCCTCCTGTTCGTGATACACAAAAGTTCTGCACCATCAACGAGACAGTCTTTCACATATTTCCCTTCAGAAAACCGTTTTCCAATTCTTAATGCAATTTTGAAACTTGCTCTCTGTGCAGATGTACTGTGACTGTCATTCTGGAAAATTGAAAACAGTACACTGCAAAGCAAAACAGAAATGAATGTAACACAAGAAACGAGGAGTTGAAGAGGTATCAATTATTACGACTTACATTAAAATGCTGTCGATGTGCCACACCCATCTTCTCAAGCGCACTTAATTTTCCTTGCTGTTCCTCACTGTTCAGTGCACTACACTTGTCTTTACAAAATGAGTTGTAGATTCTCCAAATTGTGAACTTCTGCAGGCCGCCTATTATTTGGCAGCACAGCAAACACTGCATGTTTTCACCTACTGCTATTAAGAAGAATTGCAGTTCCCAGTTGAGTTTAAATGGCTGAGAACACAGAACTCTCATTCTTTCCTTTTTTGCAATACTCGCTATTTTATTTCTCAGTATGTCTTGTGCAAGGCTACAGTCACCAGACGGATGCAAGACGGGTTGTGCTTCGGTCCTCCCGGTACTGTGTAAACAAGGAAGCAGAACCGTCGCCCAGCATTTGGTATTTACATCTAGTCACTGATGTCAATGTTCCGCTTTCCCCGCCGACCGAGATGTGTGCACCTGTGCCACACTTCCACACTTTTGCACAATGTGCAGCATTTGGCCGGTCCTGATTTAAACAAACTACATTTAACATTGTAAAGTTAGTACGAAATCCATTGCAAAACATCAGAAAAGAGATCAGAATGCTACCTTGAGCTCCTAGTGACATTTTGCCAACAGTCATGTGATTCTATGTTGCAACAAGGCCAAGTGCATAGCTACTGCACTGCTTGCCTGGTCATCTTCAGTCAAATAAGTCACTACTGTAGATTGCTGATGTTGGCAGCAATAAACATAACAGTCAATACGAATGCTCAGTTTTGTTCTGACATTAGATGACGAATACTAGAGGACAGTCGAACTAGTTTCCATAATAAAGCAACAACAGAAGCCAGTCAACACTCAAAAGACTTTAAAACAAAACAGGACGAATTAAAATAATTAATTGTTAGGATAATTGATTATGTGGAATTAATAACCAGCTATCACTAAATTACAATCAACTGAAAATTGCCCATCGCCATCTGACGTCTCAGACAGATAGAATACTTCTAAGTGCAGACGTGAGCCAGCAAGCATGTGTGACTACTATGCAATCAGTTCACATTATCATCATCATTATTCCCAAATATGAAGTAGTTTTGTAGAGCCCCTTGAAATGTAAATTAGGTGTATATCAGTTACTCTAGTTATAACCTTTTTTTTTTATTCTTTGTCTTTTTCCAACCTATAATAATTATTACACAAACACATTCAGATGGAGAATATCTGATAAATATCTACCAACAAAATAATCAATTTTTGAAAAAATATGTAACTAGATCAATAAAACATCTACTCACCAAGCAGGGGAAGGAGAATACACATATAAAAAGCCTTTCCTTCATATAAGAAGTCTCTCCTCCTATCCCGTCTGGGAAGTCTCTCCTGACCTGGGGTTCCAGGTGACCTTTACAAACTTTCCCCATTTCCTGAACCTCATCAGTCCTTTTCCTTCACTCTTCACCCTTCTTCCTTCCCCTTCAACCCTTCTGTCAGAAGGAGGAGCCACTACTGGCTCCAAAAGCTTGCAAAGTGAATATCGTTATAGGTGTGTTCTCCTACCGTGCACAATGAGCAGATTTTTTATTAATCTGATAAATATCTACAAGTCAAAACTCTTTCCTATAATAACAGCAGCAGCCTCTTTTTGTGGTGACACTGTTTTTACCATTAAATCAATTAAACTGATGCTTCATCGAAGTTACAGAAGTTAACTCATAAACATTACACCTCACAGACTGCTTGTGGCAACACTCAGAGAGACTGAGATGCTACAGATGTAATTCATGATCATTTACTAAAACTGCAAACATCAATAAGATGAGAGAAGTCTACACTACCAGTGCCAAGAAGTGAATTAATGACAGGTTTGTAGAAAACATGAAAAAAGTTTGGATGTGTTTGGTTACTCTTTGGCCCCATATAGTAATTACCACTACCTTTAGACAAATGTTTTAACATCGTCAAGAGTTATTCACGCAAAATTCTCATTTCTGCTCTGTGTTCCTCTCTTGTAATTTAGATTTGTTTTAAAACTGACACCCATCTTCTCCACCACTATCCCTATGCTGCCTTTGGACATTTATTATTTCGACAGAAGACACCAATGCCAAAAAATTTGAATTAACTAATTGCCCCCTTTAAAAAAGAAAAGGGCTCAATTTCATTACAGGCAGATTTGTTGTATAACTGATAAATATTTTTGTACTCTTTTATATCTGTTGATCTATTTTTAATCATATATACATTCGATATAGTTCAAAATAGAAGAAAATGTTACACTAGAATTCAATAAGTATTTTACAATTAACTGCATAACATATACTAGGTCTTCACGCATCCAACTATTTCCTCCTGAAAATTCCTCCAACATGTTTACATCTTTCCCTGATTTGCTGAGAATTTGTGCACCTTAAGATTTCCAATATAAATTGTAAAAATTATATTACATAACATTTCATTTTGCAATAATTTTTAAATGGAATTATTTACCTTGGGTTGGTTGTCCCTTTGGTTTTCTGAGAACAGAGGTCGTGGACTCCTTGATGGTGGGTCTCCTCCTGTCCGTTCTGTGCCAACACCCGTAGAGTGCTTTCCCCCTGATAAATCTACATTTTCTGAGTTCTCGTTGCAGATAGACCGACACTTCGAACAAAGAACTTGCCGTGGCCGCAATCGGACAGTCATTCGAGAGTTTTTGTGACGAGCAGGAGGTCGTACAGGTCTCCGTACATGATGGAATGCTGCAGGTGGCGTTGCCTTTTCCTGGAAGTATGTGAAGCGTTGGCTCAAGCTAAAAAGCTTGTCCTCATCACATGCACTCCCAGATACCGGAATATTTATACCACATGGAAGCTGTCTGTAAAATAGAACACAAGAACAAATGAGAAAAATAACACGACTGAATCAAAACATTATTGTCACACAATAATTAAATGGCTAAGTAAATACAATAGTTTCAATTCTCTGAAGCGCTGCCAAATCATTGGCCAGAATTGAAACTTATTGCACATATACTAATCAGTCAAACATTATACATTATGGCCACTGATCTACTATTGATACAAACCAGTCCTGGTGACAGCAGCTTCAATTGGCGAGGAATTACTGCTAGTCAGACACATTTATGGTGCACACAGTATTAGTCCATGTGTAGAATGGGGAATGCACACAATCTATCTGAGTTTGACTGAGGACAGACTGTGATGGTCCGGAAGCTTGGCACAAGCATTTCGGGCACTGTATTACTTGTCAGGTATTAGAAGAGTGCTGTGGTGAGTGTCTTCAACATGTGGCAAAACCATGTTCACGTCATGGGCTCATCTGGCCACCCCTCATTACAGATGTCAGATGTCATAGCCTGGGCAGACTGGTAAAACAGGTAAGGCGGCAAACTGTGGCAGAACTAACATCAGACTTTAATGCTGAGAGAGTAAAAGTACGTCTGAACACACAGTACACCAAACACCCTTAACGATAGGTCTCCACTGCCGACAACCCATGCATGTGCCAATATTAACACCACAACATCAACATCTATGACTGAAATGTGCCGTGGCCAGCGGCAATGGTCGCTGGCGCAGTGGCAGAGCATTGCACGGTCTGATGAATTCTGAAGCCTTTTCATCATGCTGACGGGAGGGTGCGAATCTGTCATCTTCAAGGGGAACAGCTCCATCATGCTCTGGGGGACACTTACATGGGTATCTATGGGTCCAGAGAAGCTCGTGCAAGCACCATGAAAGCCAAGACGTATCGTGCACTGGTGGCACATGATGTACACTACTTCATGACAATAATGTTTTCCAATGGCAGTGGAACTTTTCATCATAATTATGCATCATGTCACAAGGCTTAAAGTGTGATTGAGAGGGTCGAGGAACAAAGTGGCGAGTTTCAGTTGATGTGACTGAACGTGGTGTCAGAGCTCATCCTCCTTCCTGGAATTTACATACATTAGGTGACTTGCGTTTGCAAATGTGGTGCCAACTCCCTCCAGCAACCTACCAAGGTCTCACTGCTTCCATGTCATGACACATCGCCACTGTCATCTGTGCCAAAGGTGGATGTACCTGCTATTAGGTAGGTGGTCATAATGTTCCAGATGATCAGTGTATAAAATTACTGTTTTATATATTACTTTTATGGTATATGGGTAATGAGTGTTAAAAGGCACCTAATGAATACCACGCATGAAAGTTATCATCATACTCATAAAAATCACAGGTTTTGTATTCTACAGTTGATTTACTATCGTCACTTGAGTTAGGGCATGTGGTTTCACCCATCAACACCCAAGTCTTAACAAGTATAGAGCTGTAGATTATTTTACTTCTTATGTATTATTTACATGACTGGCCAAAAGGAACAATATTTTTAAGGCTTAAATGAAAATGTAATCTTGTGTGTTGAGCAAGCAGTAAAGGCCAAATAGGAAAATTTGGAGTAGGAATTAAAATCCATGGAGAAGAAATAAAAGTCTTGAGGTTAGCCGATGACATTGTAATTCTGTCACAGGCAGTATAGGACCTGGAAGAGCAGCTGAATGGAATGGACAGTGTCTTGAAAAGGATATAAGATGGACATCAAAAAAGCAAAACAAGGACAATGGAATGTAGTCAAATGAAATCAGGTGATGCTGAGGGAATTAAGATTAGGAAATGAGACACTTAAAATAGGAGACGAGTTTTGCTATTTGGGGAGCAAAATAACAGATGATGGTCAAAGTAGAGAGGATATAAAATGCAGACTGGCAATGGCAAGGAAAGCGTTTCTGAAGAAATCTCTTAACATAGAGAATAGATTTAAGTGTCAGGAAGTCTTTTCTGAAAGTATCTGTACGAAGTTCAATGATGTATGTAAGTGAAACATGGATGATAAATACACTCCTGGAAATTGAAATAAGAACACCGTGAATTCATTGTCCCAGGAAGGGGAAACTTTATTGACACATTCCTGGGGTCAGATACATCACATGATCACACTGACAGAACCACAAGCACCTAGACACAGGCAACAGAGCATGCACAATGTCGGCACTAGTACAGTGTATATCCACCTTTCGCAGCAATGCAGGCTGCTATTCTCCCATGGAGACGATCGTAGAGATGCTGGATGTAGTCATGTGGAACGGCTTGCCATGCCATTTCCACCTGGCACCTCAGTTGGACCAGCGTTCGTGCTGGACGTGCAGACCGCGTGAGACGACGCTTCATCCAGTCCCAAACATGCTCAATGGGGGACAGATCCGGAGATCTTGCTGGCCAGGGTAGTTGACTTACACCTTCTAGAGCACGTTGGGTGGCACGGGATACATGCGGACGTGCATTGTCCTGTTGGAACAGCAAGTTCCCTTGCCGGTCTAGGAATGGTAGAACGATGGGTTCGATGACAGTTTGGATGTACCGTGCACTATTCAGTGTCCCCTCGACGATCACCAGTGGTGTACGGCCAGTGTAGGAGATCGCTCCTCACACCATGATGCCGGGTGTTGGCCCTGTGTGCCTCGGTCGTATGCAGTCCTGATTGTGGCGCTCACCTGCACGGCGCCAAACACGCATACGACCATCATTGGCACCAAGGCAGAAGCGACTCTCATGGCTGAAGACGACACGTCTCCATTCGTCCCTCCATTCACGCCTGTCGCGACACCACTGGAGGCGGGCTGCACGATGTTGGGGCGTGAGCGGAAGACGGCCTAACGGTGTGCGGGACCGTAGCCCAGCTTCATGGAGACGGTTGCGAATGGTCCTCGCCGATACCCCAGGAGCAACAGTGTCCCTAATTTGTTGGGAAGTGGCGGTGCGGTCCCCTACGGCACTGCGTAGGATCCTACGGTCTTGGCGTGCATCCGTGCGTCGCTGCGGTCCGGTCCCAGGTCGACGGGCACGTGCACCTTCCGCCGACCACTGGCGACAACATCGATGTACTGTGGAGACCTCACGCCCCACGTGTTGAGCAATTCGGCGGTACGCCCACCCGGCCTCCCGCATGCCCACTATACGCCCTCGCTCAAAGTCCGTCAACTGCACATACGGTTCACGTCCACGCTGTCGCGGCATGCTACCAGTGTTAAAGACTGCGATGGAGCTCCGTATGCCACGGCAAACTGGCTGACACTGACGGCGGCGCTGCACAAATGCTGCGCAGCTAGCGCCATTCGACGGCCAACACCGCGGTTCCTGGTGTGTCCGCGGTGCCGTGCGTGTGATCATTGCTTGTACAGCCCTCTCGCAGAGTCCGGAGCAAGTATGGTGGGTCTGACACACCGGTGTCAATGTGTTCTTTTTTCCATTTCCAGGAGTGTAGTTTAGACAAGAAGAGAACAGAAGCTTTCAAAATGTGGTGCTACAGAAGAATGCTGAAGGTTAGGTGGATAGATCATGTAACTAATGAGGTGGTACTGAATAGAATTGGGGATCGGTTGGTAGGACACATTCTGAGGCATCAAGGTATCACCAATTTAGTATTGGAGGGCAGTGTGGAGGGTAAAATTCATAAAGGGTGACCAAGAGATGAATACATTAAGCAGATTTGGAAGGATATAGGTTGCAGTAGGTACTTGGAGATGAAGAAGCTTGCACAGGATAGAGTAGCATGGAGAGCTGCATCAAATCAATTTCTGGACTACAAGAGACCACCACCACCACCACCACATAAAATGGGATGTAAAAGTGTGTAAAGTGACTCTACAATTGAAAACATTTCTGTTTGGCTTGTCTGATTGAGCATGTTAAAATGGAACCAAATATGACTTAGGGCACAAATCACTAATTCATATAAATATTCAGCACACATGACAAACTTTTCTGTGTTGCCATCTGAAACCGAAGGCAAGCACCACCAAACTAGGTACTGCTCCTTCATACCATACAGACTAATTACATTCTTTCACAATATGGTGTACTGATAGCCATATATAACAAGCCCCATACATTAATAGATCCTCTAGCTGGATAGGTAATTCTGGCACCAGAACACAATATAAAGTGAGTGGCTCAAAGTAGATACCACAGCTAAGCAGTGGATTCACTAAACATAGGTTTTTTCTCACACTTTATCATGTAGTACCCTTCTGCCCCAAGCCTGAATGGAAGCAGTCAGGGTTATATCTCTCATAAAGGATACAAGCACAACAATTTAACAGCTACATGAGTGTGGGCTGGCTCTCTCTAACATGTGCCTTTTTCCACTTAACTTTCCCTTTTCGTCTGCTTGTGATTTTTAACCATTTTTCAAAGTCCTCTCTTTACACATATCATGCAGATACAGAGCCAGACACCTCTACAGATCTCAACTTTTGAATTTCTTTAGGAGAACAATCACTATATTTTAAATGATATAATATTGAACTGGATGGATCATCAAATTTGCAAAGGAATTTTACATTGGTCTGACACTAAGTCACTATGAAAAAAAGAAGGAACATTAGAGTTTCACATTTTGTCTATGAAGAGGGCAGTAGAGATGGAGCCCAAGTTCTGATTAGAAGAGGACGCGTCCTTTACAAATACATTATATCTGCATTTGTGAGGCATCTTACGATAAATATTGCTTGGGAATGAATTACTGTTTCAGTATCAAAATACCGAGAAGGATGAAAATTCTAGGTGATGTGATACTTATTTACGGTCATAAGCACCCGTCTGGTTCAGATGTGCACCATTATTAAGGGCTTACGAGAAAAACACTGGCTAGTTGGTTGGAGGTGGCAATGACTGCTCTACTCTCTGATCATAAACTAAGGCAGTAATTGAGTCATTTGAATTCAGTAACTGAGTCACATAAAAGCTAAATTTTATTTGCTTTCATAATAATGTAGCTCCATTAGTGTAAGATTGTCAGTAGACCCCACAATAAATGGAAAGCACCCATTTCTCAAGGATAGAGACAAAGTGTTCATTTCGCAGCTCATTAAAAGTGGCTAAAGTTCAGTACTCCAAAAGCACCCACTGTATTAAGCCCCTATTACACGATGCGCCTAAACTGTATACCTATGCACCAGCGCCCCAAGAGTGAATATCGGCAACTACAGGCTGGTTCACGTAGACCTATTACACCATCCACGCTGGATATACCGGGCGCACATGCGCTGTAGACGGTAATAACGCACGTAACGCAGATAGAACTGTCTGATCTCTTGCAAAGTCGTTTGTTCTACCGCGCAAAACACAAGAGAGGTGAAGGGATGGGGGGGGGGGGGGGGGGGGGGGGGGGGGGGGGAGGAGGCTGTGTGACTTATTGGAATGTCATTCATTCAATTTATTTATTTGAGCTAAAGGCTCCTATTTAATAAGAAATTGTTTTTTATCATTATTTGTTAAGTAATTGTTATTATCGTATGTAAGTTACTACTGTTCTGAATTACATATTCATAGTTACGACACTTGCTTACAAAGGTATATGTATTTAGACAGCATTTTTGCACATGGAGGACCCACTTGTTTTTGGAGCTATTGTCCTGGCAGTGACAGTAAATTTTCAATTTATGGCAGGATAACGACCAAAAGCCAGAGTTTGTTGAGTTCGACCCTGGCTGACAGAAGGGAGAGGATTATATTCACTGTTTACGAAAAAACTGAGGCTCGAAGATCTGCCGCAAGAACTTCAAAACTTCATGAGCATGGACATCGCCTGTTTCAAGAAGCTGCTGTCTTTGGTGAAGATAACAAGTGACACACAGTCATGGGAGAGGCTGTCTCACATTCACGAAGGTAAGAATTAAACCATATGTTTTGTGGTCATACCAGCCCAAGTCACGAATAAAATAACGGTAAAAGCCCTGTTATGTTGCAGGTTGGTTATAACATTACGTTTCCTGCCGACTTTCTCCACTATCACTTGCAGTTTCTACTTTCTAGCATGCTGCAATAACACCAGATACGCAATCAAATATGAACTTTCGTAAGTAAGGCATTACGATACAAATCGAAAATCACCATGTAACGTTTTATGCATATTACACAGAAAGATCCGTTGCCGACATACATTATTAAGACACAACGGGTCATACGTAAACCGTTCCTCGCTATATGCCTGAATTAAGACGCTTAACGCCTCTTTGCACCGTGTCAGTTCTAGAATATGAAACAATCAATAGAAAAAATAATTTCACAAACAGCTAGTATGAAAGACTCTACTGGCAATTTTTTTTTTCTGCGTTTATGAAACCTATAGGCCGTGTCCTACGTGAGCGACAGAAGCGAGCAACAGATTCAGGCGGCAAAACACAACCGCAGGTGTAGTTATGGAAGTTTCGTAAGTGAGCGACATACAGGGTGTTTCAAAAATGACCGGTATATTTGAAACGGCAATAAAAACTAAAACAAACTTGCGAAATTACAGTAGTTACAATTTTCAACAACAGATGGCGCTGCAGTCTGGGAAACTCTATAGTGCAATATTTTCCACATATCCACCATGCATAGCAATAATGTGGCGTAGTCTCTGAATGAAATTACCCGAAACCTTTGACAACGTGTCTGGCGGAATGGCTTCACATGCAGATGAGATGTACTGCTTCAGCTGTTCAATTGTTTCTGGATTCTGGCGGTACACCTGGTCTTTCAAGTGTCCCCACAGAAAGAAGTCACAGGGGTTCATGTCTGGCGAATAGGGAGACCAATCCACACTGCCTCCTGCATGTTTCGGATAGCCCAAAGCAATCACACGATCATCGAAATATTCATTCAGGAAATTAAAGACGTCGGCCGTGCGATGTGGCTGGGCACCATCTTGCATAAACCACGAGGTGTTCGCAGTGTCATCTAAGGCAGTTTGTACCGCCACAAATTCACGAAGAATGTCCAGATAGCGTGATGCAGTAATCGTTTCGGATCTGAAAAATGGGCCAATGATTCCTTTGGAAGAAATGGCGGCCCAGACCAGTACTTTTTGAGGATGCAGGGACGATGGGACTGCAACATGCGGCTTTTCGGTTCCCCATATGCACCAGTTCTGTTTATTGACGAAGCCGTCCAGGTAAAAATAAGCTTCGTCAGTAAACCAAATGCTGCCCACATGCATATCGCCGTCATCAATCCTGTGCACTATATCGTTAGCGAATGTCTCTCGTGCAGCAATGGTAGCGGCGCTGAGGGGTTGCCGCGTTTGAATTTTGTTTGGATAGAGGTGTAAACTCTGGCGCATGAGACAATACGTGGACGTTGGCGTCATTTGGACCGCAGCTGCAACACGGCGAACGGAAACCCGAGGCCGCTGTTGGATCACCTGCTGCACTAGCTGCGCGTTGCCCTCTGTGGTTGCCATACGCGGTTGCCTTACCTTTCCAGCACGTTCATCCATCACGTTCCCAGTCCGTTGAAATTTTTCAAACAGATCCTTTATTGTATCGCTTTTCGGTCCTTTGGTTACATTAAACCTCCGTTGAAAACTTCGTCTTGTTGCAACAACACTGTGTTCTAGGCGGTGGAATTCCAACACCAGAAAAATCCTCTGTTCTAAGGAATAAACCATGTTGTCTACAGCATACTTGCACGTTGTGAACAGCACACGCTTACAGCAGAAAGACGACGTACAGAATGGCGCACCCACAGACTGCGTTGTCTTCTATATCTTCCACATCACTTGCAGCGCCATCTGTTGTTGAAAATTGTAACTACTGTAATTTCGAAAGTTTGTCTGCCTGAAAATGTACTGTTGTCCCAAGCATATTGCAACAAACGGTGTATTTCTATCGCTGCTCGTTTAGTTTTTATTGCCGTTACAAATATACCGGTCATTTTTGAAACACCCTGTATGTGTTGCTGCTTGTCTCCCGCTGCAACTGGCGACGTTTAAATTCAAACGTATTTGAATCTTGTCGCTGCAGCACGCGCGACACAGAGCGACAGCCACGTGTCTTCTTGGCAAAAGCAGTGGAGCGGACGCGACGGCAGCTATGAATTAGTTAACATCCGATTTTAAGAAAACTATTCGGGGAAAAAAATTTATTCTTCCGCAACCTATAGCTTGATATCCTTAAATGATAAAGGTCGGAATTTATTTTCGTTATTCGTCATAGTTACTGTGCTGCACGAAATTGAGTACATGGCTGCACGAAATTTTTAAGAATTTGCAGAGGTAAAAATCACATTGTGTAGACTTTCCGTATAGTTCATTTAAGGCCATACATTATTGCGTATGAAATGTATTTAAAGTTTAGACCGAAATGATATCTCTTTTCATTCTTGAGAGATTGGTTGTTATATCCGCGGACGGATCGCTCGCGTCGAGTCCGAACCTTTCCTGCACTTCGGGCATCAATCAAATGCTCGTAAAAATCTTCGTATCTCATAAAAGGTTCAAGATATCGAAATGACGATTTCTGGAAATGACAGCATGCAGAATGGACTATTTTATCGTATGATTAAGCAGAGCGAAAACAAGACTCCCTATAACTTACACCATGAGGTTTTGTCCAAATTTTCATAGGCAAACAAAGGGAGAGAAACAGGTAAACGGGGTATCAAAGTGACCAGCATGAGGTCTAGTTTGGCATGAAAATATTTAACTGCTTGAAAGTAATCACGGTAATGAACGAAAACTTAATTAATAAGCTGAGGAAAAATT
Source organism: Schistocerca serialis cubense (assembly GCF_023864345.2). NCBI lineage: Eukaryota > Metazoa > Arthropoda > Insecta > Orthoptera > Acrididae > Schistocerca > Schistocerca serialis. Next base: position 38,321,243 of record NC_064642.1, read on the forward strand.
GAAATATATCACGAAAAGCTGCTTTAAATGAAGTGTCAAAAATTATCTGTTCAAGGCCTAGCTATTTTGCACATAAAAAGATAGATTGGTGCGGTATTTAAATGTCAGAACGGTTTCCTTCGAATCAAGTACGTCAGTAAGGCAAACGAGGAATCAGCAAGATCATGCTTTCTGAATGAAACTAAAAATTAAAAAATGGAAGAAATCACTCAAATATTTTATGAAATTAGTGTAAATTAAATAAGTAGATCAGAGAAACGTTCTACGTGCCTTTGAATGCTGCTCGAAACCATGAACAGAAAATGAGGTGCACCAAACGTTTCCCTAATACTTTTTATTTCATACTTTTAGACAAATGATTACCAAAACGTTTGACTTTCTTTCCAAAAATTTTGTAAGCTTTACTTTTACAGGCTATTTAGAGTAATTGAAACGCTTGGCCTTAACACTGACTGCAGATGAATTACGTTCGCAACATGGAATATCTGTAAAATTTCATGGTACACTGTAATTTATTAGGAATTGAATGTGTGTAATATACTGGGATAGGTGTGAAGATCAAGTTCTTTGGCAAGCCCTTAAAATTGCTTAGCAATGCAGTGTAAACAGTATTCAGGACCTTATCCTCGCACGTATATACGAACTGTATACGCTACCCCTACACCACAGCCACCTATTGTCCGTGCACCTTATTCTTGTCCTTAACTTTGTATTTCGCGTAGTCAGTCATGTAATAATTATTCCTCCGCATTTACTGTCTGTTAAAAGTTCTTGATAATGTAAAAAAACCATTCATATTTAATTTATTGATGAGATAGTCGAATGCTCCTCTGCTCATTCACGTGTATTCGAAGAACCTGTCTGGTGACCTTCGTAGTTGACGATACTTATGAAATTCTCCATGGAGATTCCTCCATTTGTAAATTTCATGCAGAGCATTCCTTTTCGTTTTGTTTTCTTAAGTAAATCTCATTCTGTAGCCTTACTCTCCAGCTACAGTATTCTACAGGTTAAGGACGCCGTTTTATACAAACAGCTGGTTGGCTCGTAGCGCGACATGGTCGTTCGCACGCGCAGGACACCCAAGGTTGTTGTCGCCCGATGTTGCTGCTTGTCGCTGGAGTGTCCCGTATCCAGAAGTCGCTCGCTTCGGTCGCTCACGTAGGACGCGGCCTTAGAACTGCACTCTATCCTGGCGCGCGGATAATGTGTCTGCTAATTTTCGTAGTTTTACCTTTCTACCGCTAGATGGCAAAGCAGGAATAAAGTTGTCTGTAAAAACATTGAGAAATGTACATCAGATGACTGTCGCAAATGGTTAGAAAGAAAGATAGAGTAATTAATCAGAGCAGAAAAAAGGGGTTAGTGGCAGACGCAGTGCCACACCCTCCATGCTGGAGAACTGGCAGCTTCGGGGCCAGGCTCTACCCAGTACTGCAGCACAATATCTGCGGTAAGGTGGTTTCGTCGGTTGGATTAAAAGAGGAGAGAAGGGACCAAACTATGAGGTCATCAGACCTTTGTTCCGAATAAAACAATGCCGCAAGTGTGAGAATAAAACAAACGAGACTGACAACACAAAACTCAATGAAAGGAGAAATCGCAAGTACGATGAAGGGCAACAAACGTGTAAATGGACAAAATGAGGACAAGAAAACCACAGAAACGCAAGAAACGGGATTAAGAGAGTAAAACAAGAAAGCAGATGACCATGGCTGGCTGACCATAATAATAAAAAGGAGAAGCCAGCCATTCGGCAACACATTAAAACCTCCACCCTAAAAGCACTAGGGTGGAGGACACAGAGGGACAAAGGACATGTGCTAAAACTTAGATCAAGTGATAAAACCCACCCTCACAAATAAAACATAAAACTAAATCAGCCGATGAGGTGCTATAAGATAAAATTTGCGGCAACGAGTCCGGTAACCCAAGATTCCGTCGCTGGGCAGTCAAGGTGGGACAGTGCATCAGAAGATAGGCCACTGTCAACCGGGCGCCGCACCTACACTAAGGCAGGTCTTCGGGCGCAGGAGGTAACCGTGTGTAGCCCAAGCGTGGCCAACGCGGAGCCGGCAGAGGACAACTGATTCCCTGCGAGAGGCCAGCATGGAAGACTTCCACACATTCGTGATCTCCTTAATGACACACAGTTTGTTGTGCGTACTGTTATGCCATTCTCTCTCCCAAAGCCGAAAAACCCTGCGGCGTAAGTCAGAACACAGGTCAGGTTCAGAGATGCTCATCTCCAGAAGCAGTTTCCGCATAGCCTGTCGTCAAGTTCGTTGCCTGGGATTCTGACGCGACCTGGGGTCCAGGCCAACACCACTGAACAACTGGATCATTCCAGGGCATATATGGACTCCTGGATGGTCGCTACCAAAGGATTACATGGGTAGCACTGGTCGAGAGCTTGTAGGCTGCTCAAGGAGTCAGTACACAGGAGAAATGACTCCCCTGGGCATGAGCGGATATGCTCAAGAGCACGAAATATGGCCGTCAGGCTCTGCAGTGAAAACACTGTAGCCATCGGGCAAAGAGGGCTCTTCTATATGTCCACGAACATAGACAAAGCCAACGTGACCATTGGCCATCGACACGTCAGTGTAAACCACTTATTGGCCTCGGTACATGTCAAGAATCAAAATGAAGTGACAGCGGAGAGCTGCAGGGTGAACTGAGTCCTTTGGGCCATGTGAAAGGTCCTGGCGAAGCCACGGCCTAGGTGTACATCATGGAGGTGTACACAATTGGACCTCTGAGTATAGGTTGTAAAGGCAAGGGCTCCAGTTCAGATAGAAGGGTTCGGACACGAATTGCAATTTTAAGCCCTGACCTGGGCTGCCGATGCGGGAGATGAACTGCCGTGGGTGGGAAAAGGAGACGGTAATTCGTATGTGCAGGATAACTACAAACGTGTGCAATGTAACTAGCAAGCAGTTGTGCACGCCTGACCTGCAACGGAGGGACTCCAGCCTCTGCAAGGACGCTGGCCACTGGGCTCGTCTTCAAAGCTCCCGTTGCTAGTCGAACGCAACAGTGGTGCACTGGGTCGAGTGAACGCAACGCTGAGGGCGCCGCTGAACCATAAACCAGACTTCCATAGTCAAGCCAGGATTGAACAAGGGCTCTGTATAGCTGCAGAAGCGTAAAGCGATCTGCACCCCAGTTGGTGTTGCTCTGGCAGCAGAGGGCATTGAGGTGCTGCCAGCACTTCCACTTACGCTGACGAAGGTGAGGAAACCAAGTCAATCAGGCGTCTAAAACCAGTTTTAAAAATCGATATGTCTTCACTGCAGTGAGTGTATCATAGGTAAGATAAAGTTCTGGTTCCGGATGAATGATACAAAACTGACAGAAGTGCATAACACAGGACTTTGCGGCCAAAAACTGAAAGCCATGGGCTAGAGCCCATGACTGCGCCTTGTGGATGGCTCCCTGTAGGCGCCACTCATTAACACCAGTACTGGTGGAGCAATACGAAATGCGGAAGTCGTCCGCATAGAGAGAGGGTGAGACGGACGGCCCTACAGCTGCTGCTAGACGCATTAATGGCCACTAAAAATAGAGATACACTCAATACAGAGCCCTGCAGGACCCCATTCTCCTGGATATGGGGGAACTATGGGAGGCACCAACTTGGTCACGGAAAGTATGAAGCGATAGGAAATTCTGGATAAAAATCGAGAGTGGGCCTCGGATACCCCATTCGTATAATGTGCCAAGGATATGATGTCACCATGTGGTGTCATATGCTTCTCGTAAATAAAAAAAGACAGCAACAAGGTGTTGGTGTCTGGCAAAGGCTGTTCGGATGGCAGACTCGAGGGACACAAAATTATCAGTGGTCGAGTGATCCAGGCAGAAGCCGCCCTGGCACGGAGCCAGTAGGCCACGTGACTCCAGGACCCAAGCCAACTGCCGACACACCATACGTTCCAGCAGCTTGCAAAGAACGTTGGTGAGGCTGATGGGCCAATAGCTATCCACATCAAGCAGGTTTTTGCCGGGTTGCACTGGTATGATGGTGCTCTCCCGCCAGTGCGATGGAAAGACGCCATCGCAGCAGATCCGACTGAGGATCACAAGGATATGTTGCTTGTAACAAGATGAGAGACGTTTAATCATCTGACTGTGGATCCGATCTGGCCCAGGAGCTGTGTCAGGGCACTGAGGAGCTCCCACTCTGTAAATGGGGCATTATAGGGTTCACTGTGGCGTGTAGTGAACGAGAGGACTTTCCCTTCCATCCGCCGTTTGAGAGCGCAAAAGACTCCGATGCAGAGGCGCGAGCATAGTAATCAGCAAAATGCTCGGCAATCCCATTTGAGTCGGTAGATAACACGCCATTTATGTTAACATTTATGTTTATGTTAACCTCTTTCTTTGAGTAGCCATTTCTCTCTCAAAAGCGTGCTTCAGATGTTTTAATTCGACGTCTAGATACTCCGGCGTGCAAATCCGTCTGGCTCTGTCAACGAGACTTGTAATCACACCTCTCTTGTCGTGGATGGTGGTTAGAGTTTTTATGTAAGTATCTGTCTGTGTGCGTTATTTTTCTAAAAATCTGTTGTTTCAATCTTCCATCCGACTGTCTCATAACTAAAACGTCCAAAAACGGTATTTTGTTATCATTTTCTCTCTCCATGGTAAACTGGATTCTTGGATTTATATTATTAAGGTAATCAAAAAATTCGCCTAAGGCTTCTCTACCATGTGGCCAGACCACAAATGTATCGTCTACATACCGATACCAGCGAGATGGTTTCTTATCTGCTTTTTCCAAGGCTGACTGTTCGAATTTCTCCATGTAGAAATTAGAGTTGTTCATAAAATTCATTATTCCACTGGAAATGACTGGAAGTAAGACATTGTCATGTTCTTCGTTCTGTAAAAGACAAACGCGCTCCTCTATCAGCCAGTGGCGTATATAAAATTCCGTGTACATGTGGTAAAGTTTATGTTGGAACAACAAAAAGAAACGTAAATACACGGTTAAAAGAACACAGAAGTCTTTGCCGATTAGAAAAAACAGATAAATCGGCTGTTGCAGAACACGCTTTTCAGCCAGGAAATCATCAAGTGAAGTTTTCCGAAACAAAAATTTTATCTACGACCACGAAGTATTACCCACGGCTTTGTAGAGAAGCAATTGAAATATATAAACATAGGGATAATTTTAATCGAAAGAAGAGACCATGAAACTTAGTGATATTTGGACAGTAGCACTACAGAATTGCTAGACAGTTTTATCCGTGACGAGATTACGATCGATAGTTAAGTTTTATTTCTGACAAATATTATCTCTGCATATCACGTGTAACTCTGGTCACGCCCACTTTCTATGATATATAAGTCGCGCGCAAGCGAACGCAGCGGGACAAGACGATGCTCCAGTGCTACAACTGCCAGCGGCTGGGGCACACCGCGCGCGGGTGTAAGAACGCCGTCGCGTGCTTGAAGTGCGCGGCGGCTCACGACACCCGCAGCTGCACGAAGCCTCGTGGGGTAGCCTGCGTCTGCGCGAACTGCGGCGGACCGCATGCCGCCAACTCGCGTAGCTGCGGCTACCTCCGCGAGTCACGCCGTCTACCCGCCGCACCACGCCCTGCGGCGACGTCAAGCGCCTCGACGGCCGCCCCGCCCCCCCGCTCCGGCGAGGGGTGCGAGCCGCGCCGTCTTGAAGCCGCCACCGACCACGTCGTGGCCGGCTTCCAAGCCGCCTTTGCGGCCGAAAGGGCCGCACTGAAGGAGGAGCTCGCAGCAGTCCATCGCCAGCTCCAACAGCTGCGCGATGAGCTGCGGGCTAACAAGAAGAAGCCGCCAGTTCCCGCCGCCGCCCCTGCCGTGAGTCGTCCGGTGGGGGTAGATGCGGCCACGCAAACAACCGACGCTCCCCCTCCCGCAGCACTGCAGGAGGTGGCGCCCATGGAATCAGAAGATGTCCCGCCTGAGCTGCCCCCCTCCGTGGTGGCAGCCGCAAGCAAGGGCGCTAAGGCGCCTCCTGTCTCCTCGCAAGCCGAGAAGCCAACGAAGAAGAGAGGATTTGCCTCCCGTTTCCTGACGCGACCAACGTGCAGGTCGTCCTGAAGGACATTGCCGCGGCACTGAAGAACGGGTCCTACCCCCATGCAGACCAACCATATCCCTTCACTCCGCCAGACCAGCCCATACCTTCTCTCCCCCATCGACCGCTTCAATTTCGCACATACATATACCGTGACTCGATTATGGCAGTGCTCACGAAGATGGAAATAGAACAGATAAATTCACACCCCATATTCACCCCCTCTCAATGGGATGCCTTAAGCTACTTTATAGACGAATTCGTGGAGGAAGAGTTCCGGTCTGGTCGGCATAAACACCGCCAGTTACAGTAACGAACACCACGCGCGGCCATTGCCCCTGTAGCGGAGCCTTAGCTTAAACCATCGGCCAGTCACATCGGCCCTTCGTTTTCCATTTCTCTCACTGTCTCTCTAACTATCCTTTCATCTTTCTTTATTAAAAAAAAAAAAAAAAAAAAAAAAAAAAATCCAGCACAACAGTCAAGGCAATACCACCCGTCATGTCACACCCACATTTTCACCTCACCAATGAAGAAGGAGAAGCGCATTAAAATAGCGCTAGAACTTCGTTCCCGGCTGAGGGTTCAACCCTCCATCATGTGCGTCGTCGTCGTCCGACCCGTCACTCGGCAAGACTCACCGGAGGAGAAACACCCCTCTGAAGATGTCCAGCGCAGCTCTGGACGAAACGTTAGGAGCTGAAGAGTTTCATGGACCACGACCTTACATCCTGGAAGGTTTACCAGAAGATATGTCATCCGGTCGTGAAAGCTATACTATGATAAAAAGTCTTTACTCCTATATTAAACATATTTTACACGTGGAATGCTATATGGTGAACTCCCCTGTCAATTAATGTAGGTTTTCACAACCAATTGACTATTATGGTGTGGGCAGATAATAATCATAGTAGCTTTGACGTCGGTGTTACGTTAAGTCACCAAACACGCAATTTTTTCACATTTGTACTGTGATTTCAGTTTTTTTGAGCTATTGTATCCATAAACATTAGGACAGACATCCAATATAGCATACTGAGAAAGGGGATGCGTAATATGCTTCTACAAACTCTAATAGTAGGCGCGACAAACGTAACAGGTATTTTGTGACTCACGTAACCTCCAATATTTGTTACGTTAGTCACTGGCTATACTGACATTTTATCTGCCTCACTGGAAATAACAGCTTAATTTTACGATTTAATTTCAAAGAGACAATGTTAGTGTGTGTCAAAAATAACGTATAAAATATTTATGACAATTAATAGCCTTCTTTTTTTGGTAGGAAAATTAGTTGAAACGTGCATCAGTGGCCACAATGGCTCCAATAACACCAGCAGAACGGAAAAGAAGAAGTCGAACTAAGCAAGATCCACAGAAGAAGGAAATGGAAAGACAGAAAACAAGTGAAAATATGAAGAAACTCCGAGAAAGTAGGAAAGGTAACAAGAAAATTCAACAAAAGGAGAGGGAAGCTTCAAGAATCCGTATGAAAAGAATGAGAGAACGCCGAACACAGGCTTCTGACGAAACAGCATCCCCTACAATGCCAACAAGTTCGTCTGAAATATCACCACACAAAAGTGCTCGGTCACTACAAAGAGCTGTCAGAAAAGTGAATGAAGCTTTACCCAGCAGTCCTCGAAAACGTAGAAAAGTGATAACGAAATGATTTTCAACAAGTTTATGTAGCGTCTCTCTGTGTGACACAGTGTCAAGACATAGGTCAACCTCAATCACTGAAGCAACGAAACAACTTGTGCAAGTTTTCTTGTGCAGTGATACAATTTCACGCTAGCTGCCTGGTAAGAAAGATGAGAAAGTTATCAGGCATGCACAAACAAAGACAAGCATGCAAAAGAGGCTGATGATGTTCAATCTGAAGGAAGCCCACTTTTTGTTTAAAGAAAAGTACCCTGATGTGAAAATAGGATTGTCAATGTTTTGCCAACTGCGTCCACCACATGTTGCCTTGTTTGGCTCTTTGAGACAAGAAGTGTGCTGTTGTTTATACTGTGAGAACTTTGAATTCCTTCTTCACCAGATCCATTTGTACACAAGTGCAGAAACATCCACAAATGGCTTTGTACGTTCTATTGTGTGTGACATGCTTAACAAAAACTGTATGATAGGAAAGTGTCACTTGGGCTTACCTTCCGAACAATTAATAGACACCCTGGAGTTCAAAGTGCAACAGTCAACTGAAGAACTTGAGAACTGCAAGATTCAAGTCACTCAGTGGGATAGAAGGGGTGCAATTGTGAAGCAAGAATGGAATCTTCTTGAAGCAAAAGATGAACTAACATCTCAACTCCAGAAAGTAAAATTACACGTATATAACATATACCGACAGGCATCAGAATTGCAGAAACAGAAAGACTCTCTCCAGCCAGAAAGGGTGATACTGCAAAACAAACTTTGCTGAAAACTATTGTATAAGACACCAGAATGAACTAATGGCAGCACACTGGAACAACGATTGTGCTTTGACAATATATACTGGAGTTATACATCATCAACCAGATTCTACCGAGGATGTCAATCATCAGTGTTACGGTGTGATTTAAGATTGCAACAGTCACACATCTGCATATGTACAGATCTTCAACAAAGCCATCGTAACACATTTTGAAGAGCACTTTGAGACAGTTGAAAAAATTACAGTATGGAGTGATGGAGCAGCCAGTCATTTCAAGAACAGGTATTCCATCGCAGCTATGTCAGCGTGCCCAAAACATTCTGCTTGGAACTTTTTTGAATCTTATCATGGTAAGGGCGCACATGATGGTGTGGGTGCTGTCGCAAAAAGATGTGTGTGGAGGCGCGTCCTCCAAGGTGATGAGCATATTTCGAATGCTAGACAGTTCTATGATGTTCTTGTTGCTGGTTACTGTTTGTCGCCGAGAGTGACATGCAAGAAGAAATATGTGAACTGAGTAACCTTTTTAAATATGTAGCTCCTGTCCAAGGTATCAAGGGAGCGCATTGTGTGAAACGAGTACGAAATTTGCAGGTTTTGTTGTATGAAAGCACAGAAGATGCGGTTGCCATATCTGATAGTGTAAGATTTTACACTGTCAGTCTTCATAATAGCAATGATGATTCAGATAGCAGTATTCCCCAAGAAATTAGTGAAAACTTTAGTAATGTCCTAACATCTGGTAATTCTGATCCTATAGAACTATCTGTACATGACTGGTGCATTGTTCAGTATGATAATCAGAGGTATCCCGGAGAAGTTGTTGGAGTGGATCCTGAGGATTCTAATGCTTTTCAAGTGTCTGTAATGATTCCTGCTGGCACATCTACATATAAATGGCCTGACAAAAAGGATCAAATTACTTATCATAAGAGTGACATTGTGAAGAAACGGCAATCACCACTATGCCCACTGTCATTTCAAGTTGAGTGAGGCTATATGAGATTTATCCAATGCTGTATGCTTTGTATTTACACATGTGCTTCAATCATAAGGCTGTAGCTTATTTTGAAATAAAGTTAATAGTTATGACCACTGTGTTACGTTTGTCGCAGCACCTTACTGATAAAGTCTTCCTGCCTCCACATAATAATTAGCCACACAGCAATAAGCAGCTGGTAAGAAGTAAGGTAGAGTACAGAGGTCAAAGTCATATTGATAAGGGTGAAACTAAACAGCATTGGCACTTGACAAAAGCTGTTACAACATTAGTTGATTTTTAAAGTGTCACACGAATGTTACATTTGTCACACTTTTTTAAATTTTATCTATAAATAGGCTAATGTATTTATAGGCAATTTGTGAATTAAAGAAGCCTGGAAGTCGACCTATCATGTGTAGTATAAAGGTTGTGAAAAAGTAATCATTGTTGCCAAAAGGGAGGGATTAAAATGTCTGTTGTCACTGAAAAATTTTACGTTAGTCACCATGGAATGACCCAACAGCCATTACAATCTGCACAACACCAGACACGTAATACTCATTTTTTTAATTTTGTGAAGTATTAAAATCACTTACTCTGCACTGATGAGTGAATCTGTTTATTCTTTACTCATACCTCAGAATTTTATCATCAAGAATGGGAAGAGGTACAATGCCAAGCACCTCACAGCAGTTCGCAGCATACAGATGTAGATGTAACACGCGTTACACTACTTTCTCCATCAAGAAAATATTATTTTCGCAAAGTTATGCACCTTTCTCATCAAAACTCAATCACAGAATCTAGTTCTACTTATTCATGCACGTCCTGTGAATCATCTTACTTTAAATGCGATAATTTTGATCTTTTTATTCTTGGAAATGTAAAACCCGTTACAATGGAATGCCTGTATTATTGTTGTACACTGAGCTTCAATGAGTACATAAAAATTTTCTTCACAACCTACAAACCTCACTTTGTTGAAAGACTTGTCGAAAGTTTTGGGCTTTATCTGATTTGCTACCAAGTCAATTCAAACCATTTTACTGCATCCAGGACAGAAAATGATGGTTTAACAACAAATGCACATTCGCTTTCTTCAACACTAAGAATACTATACTACATCAATAATCGCCTATAATAGGGCTTGAATGCGGAAATAGCCCCTGGGTCAAAATGCTGTGTGAGTCTGGTTGAACATGGCGAGAACCAAACCAATTTTGCATCTCATAACTTGACTTTTGGGTGGCAAGTTGCATTTTCTAGCGAAAGGAGAATTTGGCGATTTCCTATTTCACTCTAACACATAGCCCAGCCAATCTCCCATAATACCACTCAACATCCACCGTTTTTTATTGTTCGCCATCTGAAAACTTAGTGACGCATATCTATTTTAGAAACAACGGGTTCTGCTGCGTTTACAGTCATCAGAGGCTACTCCATTTCACCTAATACGATTCCACACAGCAGTGTTTTCCTTGGAATATTTTTTGGCCGATGCACTTTTCACCTCGAATTACTGGAGACTGTTTCTAGGGTAGTGCGCGATAAAACAGTAGCGTTTCATTGGCACATCTTTCGGGTACTAATTTGAAATTAGGTTGTGTGGTATTGTCTTCTATTCTGTTGTTACACTTTTCTATGCGTCCTTAGTTTCATCACACACTAATTCCACAACATGTTGGGTCTATCTTTTAACCTGTGCGGCCATCCCGTGGATGCGTTGAATCCGTACACCCGTACTTTTTAGCAACTTTCAGGGCCTCACTCTGTAACATACATAAAGACAAACGTATTTTTTTCTGCGCACTTACGAACCATTCCCACTTGAAGTCGTTAAATTTTCATACCCCATCTTATTGGCGTTTCTTTACACTTGCTCGTTCCCTTTCATCCACTCATCCTGTATCTTATCCTTGTTTCTTAAGTTCAATAAATTTGTGTTTTACCGTATTTTGAAACGCAACATCATGTCGCGCAGAAAAAGTCTGTCTTTCTCACTCACGTCAATGACCTTAATCTCCGATAAGGACACACATTTTTTGTTCGAAATCATGTTCTCATTTAAAAGTGCTACATGTCAACTGAAACTGGCAGAAAATAATGCACGTGGTGCGTTCTTTGGAGTGCTTGGTCTTGCCGGGTAAAACCGTTGTTTAACGAAATAACAATCACTTTTTTCACGTAACAGCATTGTCGGCAGTGTTTCTGGCAGATTTGATTTCTTTAAAGCACGAAAATACTTTTCAGCAGGCAGTCAAAAATCTGGCATACTTCTCGTATTGCTGTATTTTAATAAATTAAATACAATTATACAATAATTCACATCGTTACTAAAATATTAACGTCCAAACAATAAATTAGATTGAGTTAATAACAGGGTTAACATTTGGATGGGCTTCTAAAGTAGATAGCTTAATATATCGTTTAACAATTAGTATTTTGATTATTATTTCCTACTGTGTGACGTCTGACCCAAGAACAGACTGGAGTAGGACCACACTGGATTACTTGCTTAAACAATCGCACTTCCTGCAATACAGTCTGCAGTACTGTTACAGTCATTATTATTATTATCATCATTATCAAAAAGGTTCAAATGGCTCTGAGCATTATGGGATTTAACATCTGAGGTCATCAGTCCCCTAGAACTTAGAACTACTTAAACCTAACTAACCTAAGAACAGCACACACATCCATGCCCGCGGCAGGATTCGAACCTGCGACCGTAGCAGTTGCGCGGTTCCGGACTGAAGCGCCTAGAACCGCTCGGCCACCTGCTATTATCAAGAATACACTGACAGCAATCTGAAAGAAACATCCATGTTGTTGTTGTTGTTGTTGTGGTCTTCAGTCCTGAGACTGGTTTGATGCAGCTCTCCATGCTACTCTATCCTGTGCAAGCTTCTTCGTCTACCAGTATATACTGCAGCCTACATCCTTCTGAATCTGCTTAGTGTATTCATCTCTTGGTCTCCCTCTACGATTTTTACCCTCCACGCTGCCCTCTAATACTAAATTGGTGATCCCTTGATGCCTCAAAACATGTCCTACCAACCGACCCCTTCTTCTAGTCAAGTTGTGCCACAAACTCCTCTTCTCCCCAATTCTTCTCAATACCTCATCATTAGTTATGTGATCCACCCATCTAATCTTCGGCATTCTTCTGTAGCACCACATTTCGAAAGCTTCTATTCTCTTCTTGTCCAAAAATAATTTAGAAAAGAATGGTTGAAAGATAAAGGAGTTAACAGACTGGATTCAAAGGGTGCCGACATATGCGGCAAATGTTCGATGTCATTTCTGTACAAAATGACGGTGACAGTCTTTTTCACCAGGACAAATTCGGCTAAATTCTTCATTCTGAAAAAATGTTAGCACTTTTTTTTACGGCATCTTGAATCTTTTTGCCACACTTTTTCTTTGGCGGAGCTAATACGCCATTTTCTGCCTGTAACTTCCTAGCTGCTTTTACCATCCTCTCTGAAACACGGAATTCTTGCATTGTCTCTTTTATAGTCCAGCTTTGTGGTACTGATGTCAGTATTTGCAATTTTTCAGGCTGCCTTGACAATTGCAATTTCTCTTTCAATTCTTTAATCAGTTGGTTACAATTTTCACAATCAGGAAATGTCATTTCTTGCTTGTACTACGTGTCTGAAGATCTTTTGGGGCGAATCCTCCGGCAGCAGCAATGTTATTCGCAAGTGCCTCTTGAGCTTCGCTTATTTTTCGTTTTGTGTAAACTTTAACATCCCTTTTTGATACTCTCGGAAATTTTAGAGGGGAGACCCCAAACGCAGTCTTGAATCGATTGATACTTCTAGATATGCTTCATCTTCTGACTGGTTTGAAGTTGACTATGATTTTTCTGCTTTCTTTGCTAAAAAATTGTTTTCTGCAAAGTTGGACAGATCTTCTAACTAGGTTTCACATTGCTCTTAAGTCATGGCTTGCAACTGTTTTGCTGTTTTCACATTGACAATACGTAAACCCTTTGTAACAGAATGGTTCTTTGCACCAAAAGGATTACAACAAGATCTCCGTAGAAAGTCATATTTGTGATGAAAGCATATTTGCGCACTTTCAGTAAGACATATCTCACTTCTTTGGTTTATTAATTCCTGTTGCTCTACCGAAAATTCTTTCATTGGAACGAATCCTTGTTGATGTGTGTATGTTTTCAGATGACATGCAGAATTATCTGCAAGGCCAATGAAACATGGTACGAAACCTCGTTGATATCCATTACACTACAATTAAATTTATGCTTCCAATTGCCGTTTGTTTCAACAGTAGATAAAGTAGAAGTGGTGTATATTTCCAACTGAAAAATATTAAACATCATAGATAACGGGAACTTCCTTGAGAATACAATAGAAAACAATTAAATAACGCGATACACATTTCTAAAGGGTCACCTCATACCTTGAAATAATTTTTACTTACTGAAAAAAAAAATGTTTATCCAGCAATGACAACACACTTCACATCATTTAAAAAGGCACACACAACATCTGAACACTCTTCACTACAAACCCAGAGTGCATATTACTAAACTCCATTATTGTTGACACTAAATTGGTCTGTCTCCAAAATAAAAACAACTTTTTCTGATCAAACAAGGTGAGCTCAGATAACTCAGTTATTACTTGAGCAATCTGGATGCCACTTGCAGAGCTTTATGACATGCCGACAGGTTGCAGATAACTAAGGTATTAGCTTCAGAAAGTTACTCTTTCAGTAGATACAAGGCAATAAATATTTATGAGCCACTTTGTTAGCACACTATGATGAATTTACCATAGTTTGACCTTTTGTACTACAACTAAGCTATTGTACCCACAAAGTTGAACAGGATCACAAAGCTTCAGCACGACAGGTCACTTAGATCCTGAACAATGGTAAAACAAAGTTGATCATTTATTCATTTCAGTCGCAATGTCAAAAAACGAGCCTTTACGAAGAGGTGGCTAGTGGCCCCACCGTACTACTTATGAAGCTGTAATTTGGCAGTGCTTCATGTTAGGTCTATGTACATCCTGTAAAAATTTCATCGAAATTGGAGATGGTCGAGTGGGGACTCTTAGGTCACTTGACATGGAATGACCCTAATCCATTTGAGACGCTGACACAGGAAACTCCTATGGCACCCCTCTCGGATTTAGTGGTAAGAGCACCCAGTGAACAGCCCATCAAAAACTGAACATTGATGAAGCATGAAAACAAGGTGTGTGAAAAAAAAGCATAACAGAAACAGTGAACGGTCCAAGAACAAGAAGTGCAGTATAGAGGAACTACCACGCCAGTGGCGTTATGGTTAAGTGGCTATGGTGTTAATTACCCCGCGGGCGAGCTCTGATCGAAATTACGTTGTGTCAATTTTTTTCCCCCTCTTCACGGTATTCAAATTTGTGTCTGTGTCGTGTCGAGGTGTAACAAAAATGTTTACAACAGCATGGTGTAAGGAAGGAACCTATAATGACAGATGATTCTGCACAACTACTCTATCAGCAGCAGGAATTAAGTGGCTTTCAAATGGGAACAGCAAAAGATTTGATGACAAGGCGAAAAGTCAGCCGAAACCTCCATTAGAAAACACGACTGCTGTGTCACACATGGCATTAGTGACAATACATGTGTGTGATAGAAATCTCTTACCAACACACTTAATTTGTAGCCTGGTAAGTGAGTGAGAAATATGTATCCTTTCCCGATTTAGATATTCTGTGAATGTGGTCATTCCCAAGGAAATGATGGAAACACAATAGTATGTCACGTAAGCTGCAACAATGAACACAACAGTTTCACCATCTCTCAGTTTCTCTGTGTTCTGTCAAAACAGATGTTTTTGTCTTTTTCGAAGCTGTGTTCCGTTTTGGAAGTTTTGACTCTTGAATTCTTTTGTTGTAACATAGTTCACCTTCGCTCTGTATTGCACTTGTTGGGTTTGGATCTTTCACTGTTCCAAGCCCCCCCCCCCTTTTTTCTTCCACAGTTCAGTACAATTTCTTCCCGTTTGCATGCTTAATCTGCGTTCAGTTTTTGGCAGGCTATCCACTGGGCCATCTTACCACTAAATCTGAGAGGGCAGCGATGGGGAGTTTCCCTTGTGAGCATCATAGGGACCTAAAGCACATCACATCACTGTTAATTGCGAGATTGTAGCATTCAGTCACGCTTCTGAAATCTGTTGATCTTGTGGTAAGTCAGGTTTACCTGTGCTGGAGGCCCGACATTGCTTATATGAAAATTCACGAAAAGTTGTATCGCTGGTTTCTCTGATATTCACTTAAATGTGCGATCGACAGCTGTGTGCTTTAGGCCCTTACGGATCTCAGCATTTCATTTGTATTCTAGTCACGTGATCTCGTTGGTAGACATTACTACTTGGATTTAATCATTTCCACAAATTGCATTTTGTGTTTGGAGTTGGTTGTTTACTGTGGGGAAATCGGCTTTCAAGTGCAGTGTAAACAGGAACTATGTAGAAACCAATTTTAAATGCCAATACAAAAGTAAAGCTGTGAGGCCGGGTCGTGCGCCGTGATTGGGTAGTTCAGTCGGAAGAGAACTTGCCCGCGAAAGGTAGTGGTAGTGGTAAGATCTTCATAGGACCAAATTGCTGAGGTCATCGGTCCCTAAGGTCCTCTACTTAATCTAGCTTAAACTAACTTACGCTAAGGAGAACACACACACACACACCCATGCCCGAGAGAGGACTCGAACCTCCGACGGGGGGAGCCGCGCAAACCGTGACAAGGCGCCCGAGACCGCGGGCATGCAAAGGTCCCGTGTTCGAGTCTCGGTCCGGCATATAGCTTTAATCTGCCAGGAAGTTTCATATCAGTGCGCACTCCGCTGCGGAGCCAAAAATTCATTCTGGGAACAGAAAAGTAAATTACCAGGAAAAGTTAGCCGCAAAAGAACTAGGGCCTCCGAAAACAGATCTTTGATTGAAAGAATGACGAAATCAAGTAAGTGTGACAAGAAGTGAACATTTAAAAAGAAAAGTGTACAGTTAGCACAAATTGTTGTGTGGGTAAAGTGTTAAGAATATCTGATTTTCAGCGCGGAGGTAAGTTCGTGGGCTAATACATCTCTTAACGATCTTGTACATTGTCCAAAAAAATGGAAAAGCACAAAAACTCCCACTTACACAAAAAAGAGGAATGGCGAGTTGTGAAAGCCTACAAGTTATTTCGTTACTGCCCTAAACTGTACTTAATTAGGGACCAAACAACAAAATTCCACAAAAAAATTCTTTTTTTTTGTCAGATAAGTTATGCATCTCATTATTATAATTATTATTGGCAGGGGCTGTAGTTGTATAAATTTGTTGGCAAGCGCAACTGTTATACAGCAGATGCTAATAATTTATCTGAATCCAAAAATTTGTGAACACTCAGCTTGTAAACTCACCACTACAGGCAACCATGCCACGGAGACGCAGTCGTGTTTCCTACAACAAACCGAGTGAGTTTGAAAGGTTGAAAGGTGTGAAATTGTGGCCTTCAGAGTGGCGGAATGTTCCTTTCGGAGAATTGTCACACAAGCTGGACGTGCTACGTCAGTTGTGCAATGATGCTGGTATCAGTGGTCACGTGACATTCTCACGCCCGTAGATGAAATTCAGGTCGTCCACGGGGCACAGACCCAAGGATCATCGTAATATAAGGGCAAGCGGGCTTGTGAGGCCGGACTTGTCAACAGGAATTGTTGCGAACTGGTTATTTGTAGTGGGCATGCTCACACTCCACTAACGCCAGAGCATCGACGTGCACGGCTCAACTGGTGCCGTCAGAGGATCGCCTGGAAGATGGAATGGCACACCGCAGTCTTCAGCGATGTGCGTACGACGTAGACCTGGTGTGCGCTGTATCGTAGACTGCATTCGCCAAAGACACACTGGCCCCATACCGGGCATTATGATCTGGGGTGCAATAAGCTACAACTCTTGAACCCCTTTGGTGTTTCTGATGGGAACGCTAACCAGCACTCTGACCATGCAGAATGTTGTTACACCCATTCTTTTGCTCTTCTTGCAACAGAAGGCGATACGTTGTTCCAATAGAATAATCCTCGCCCACACACTGCCTGTGAAACTCAACACGCTCTGCAATACGTGCAGCAACTTGCCTGGCCATCATGACCTCCAGACTTCTCTGCCATCGACCACATGTGGGAGCTAGACCACATGTTAGGAGGGGCATTTGAAAAGTCCATGCAAAAATAAAAACTACTTACATGTTTGGGGTAAACCTGTTTTATTTTTCGACATAGTCTCCTTTTAGACTTATACATTTCGTCCAACACTGTTCTAATTTGTTGATCCCTTCCGAATAACAGGAATTGAATAAAATCCTTCCCACCAGCCATTTCTCCAAATTGGGGAACAAACAGTAGTCCGAGGGAGCCACGTCTGGAGAATAGGGGGGGGGGGGGGGGGGGGGGGGACGTGAAAAGAGTTGGAATCATATTTCCATTAATATTGCGACCACAACTGCTGAAGCGTGTGCTGGTGCATTGTAATGATGGAAAAGGACTTTTTTGCGGTCCAATCACCGGTGGTTTTCTTGCAGCTCGGTTTTAAAACTGTCTAATAACAATGAATACTATGCACCTGTTATAGTTTACTCTTTTCCAGATAGTCGATGAGGATTATCCCTCGTGAATCCCAAAAGACAGTCACCATAACCTTTCCAGTCGAAGGAATGGTCTTAGCCATTTTGGTGCAGATTCTCCCTTGATAACCCATTGTTTAGATTGTTGTTTGGTCTCAGGAGTATAGTAAAGTATCCATGTTTCATCCACAGTGACGAAACGACGCTTAAAGTCTGCGGATTCTGCCTGAGCAGCTGTAAACCATCCTTGCAACACTTCACACGATTCCATTTTTGGTCAAGCGTGAGCAATTGCAGAACCGATCTTGCGGATAGCTTTCTCATGTCCAAATGTTTATGCAAAATATTATGTATCTGTTCATTCGAGATGCCCACAACACTAGCAATCTCACGCACCTTAACTCTTCTGTCATTCACCACCATATCATGAATTTTATCAATGATTTCTGAAGTCGTAACTACCACAGGGTGTCCAGAACGTTCAGTATCACTTGTGCCCATGTGGCCACTCTGAAAATTTTGAAACCACTTATAAACTGTTCTAATCAAAGGTGCAGAGTCACTGTAATCTTTATCAAGCTTCTCTTTAGTCTCCTGAGGCGTTTTTCCTTTCATAAAGTAATGTTTAATCACCAAACGAAATTCTTTTTCGTCCATTTTTTGACACTCACTCGGCTTCCTTGATTCATACGAATGCCAAACACAAAGAAATAGACCAATATGGCTGAAACTTGGTGTGCGTTCTTTCCAAAGATGCTACTAACTAAACATGACCTCGATATGCGCCAGTGGTGCCATCTCTCGGACTTAGCACTGACTTTTCACACGCCCCTTGTATATGGATATCTGATACCTTAGAATCGCTTATGCTACTGATCTGCAAATATAATCATTTCATGTACTCCATAAGCACTTTTGCAATAATAAATCTTTGAGTGAACTGGAAACCTATAAAAGGGTGTATTAACTTTTTCAGACAATGTATAAAACAGAAGGAAGTATGTTGATCATACACATATGTTTTTCTAGCTCATTTCTAACACATTTTGAAAGTTAGTTGGCTGAAATATGTGTGACAGACTTGGCGACATTGACTGTCAGGGCTGTACAAATTTCATGAGTCGACCTGGTATACATGCATTTTTCCGCATTATACAAAGAATTATTAATTATGTCTTAAAATTTGCAGTCCATTCCCGCATTAGGCACGTTCCTCTTTGTAAAAAAAAAAAACCTATCATATAAAAGAATACTGAATGCGTCACGACTGAAATATCTGTACGGTTTGGCCAATTTCCGAATTACACCACGATACAGTTCGATCAAGTTGTACTATATATGTAAATTTCAATAGCAAAGTTGTTATAAAAATATTTATATTCATCACCACCAACTTGACGTCCACTGCTGTATAAAGGCCGCCACTACAGTTTTTTCATGCATCATTCTCTCCAGCTATTGCGACTTGTGTTATTGCTACATGATTTATGCAATCTACCTATTTTTCATTAAGTTGTCATCTGTCTTTTCTTATCACTTGGAATCCAGCAAAGAACTTCCTTTTGTTCATCAACCGTTCAATTCTTTGGCTTCATGTCCAACTCACCATCTCATTTCCACAACAGATGAAAAGGAGATTGAGTGAAAAAGTGGAAGCTCTGTTAGAAGAGAAGTAGCATGGGTTCGGACATGGTAGACCAATAGTGGACCCAATCTTTAGTATGAGACAATTGACATAAAGGCATTGGGAGTGTGGGAACGATTGATGATGACGATGATGATGATGCTGCTATTGCTTGACATAGTGAAGGCTTACAATAGTGTCCCCAAAGAAAAGTTATCACGAACCTTGGAGAGATCGGTCGTTGGAAATCCAACAACTGAAATTCTTAAACCAAGTATTACAAAAGCTTCAGCTGTGCCCAGACCCAAATTTGATGAACTGATCGGATTAGTAATGGATATGGGATTCTTAACAGCACGGTCAACAGAATCCTTACTGGATGTAAGCATGCAAATTTCGTGGGGGAACAATGGCTGTTCTAACAGGCTACATTGCTTGTCATGTACTAAAACTTACCTGTCAACTGCCTTCATGATCTACATCTATATCTACACTCTACATATCACATCATGGTGTACAGTGGAGGGTGTGTTGTGGCCGAGTGTCCAGTCACGAGAGGAACGATTGCTGATAAGCCTTTGTGTGGGCTGCCTAATTTTATCTTCTTCATTTTTTGGGGGGATGTGTGTAGAGGAAGCAATATATACATATTGACTCTTCCAGGAACGAACCCTCTCGGCACACCACATCCTGGTGCAGGACGCCTCTCTTGCAGCATCTATCGCTGGAATTAGCTGAAAAAAAGTCTTTCATGCTTACAACACGATCATGTAACAAAACGTGCTCCTCTTCTTTGGATCCTCTATTTCCTCAATCAACCCTATTTGGTACAGATCCCACATCAACGAGCAATACTCAAATATCTCCTTTGTTTATGGGCTACATTCCCTGAAGATTCTACTGATGAATCTCAGTTTGGCATCTGCTTTATCCACAACTCATTGTATGTGGTCATTTTACTTTAAATTGCTCTGTATTCTTCTCCTTCTTGCGTTACGGCCTCTGTAGGACCATGGGTAGCCTCTTCGTGGACTGCATTCTCCTCTTCTTCTCCCAGAACCTCTTCATTCTTTCTCTTCTTCTCCCCCGCTCTTCTTTCGAAATCTTCAGTGTCCGTTTCTCCTGTTGGCTCCACTGGTGACAGTCTAATCTTCTTCTGTATTCTTCTCTGTCATTGATCTCCGGAATATTGCTCGGTGTATATTTGTTCCTGCAATTTTCCTTTCCTTCGACCTTGATCCCAAATTCCAACCAGTCCTTCCGAAGTTCAACAACCCATTTGGTTTCTGTCTTTCCGTCCTCCCTGTTGTTTCCCACACTCTCTTCGTCATTCTGTCCATACTCATCCTAACTACATGTTCAGCAAACCTTGCCCTTTCGAGTCTGATTTCCCCGGATATTGTACTCATGTTCCGGTACAGTTCTTCGCTAGGTCTTCGCATCCACCTCTCTCCACCTCTTTTGGGACCTAGTATTTCTCTCTCTTCTTTCTCTAGTTGTTCTGCCCCATTTCTTCCTAGTGTCATCGTCTCAGCAGCATATAATACTGCATTCCTCACCCTTGCCTTGTAGTGGCTTATCTTTGCCTCTGTGGATATATTCTTTTTATTGTATCTCTCTCTCGTCACGCAGAAGGCTGGCCTTATCTTCTTTATCCTCTCTGTTATTCCCTCCTTGCTTCTATTCCTTCCTGTTATAAATTCTCCCAGGTATGTAAATTTGTCCACCATTTCCAGAGTACCTTCCGGTGTTTCCCAGTCTGCAGTGGTATTCAATGTCTTTGTCTTGTTATAGGCTATCCTCAGTCCCACCTTTCTGGCTACCTTACTTAAGTTGTCGAGTTGTGTCTTTGCGTCTCCTTCCGTCTCACTTACTATTGGTATGACGTCTGCAAAGGCTAGGCAGTCCACTTGAGCCGTGTTGTCCTTTTTGTCCACCACATGGGTCTTTGGTATTCCCATTTCCTCGTTTATTGCTCTCCACTGCCTGATCACTTCGTCCAGTGCTATACTGAACAACAATCGTGACAATCCATCTCCCTGTAACACCAATCTTGATCTCAAATTCTTCTGGCAGTGCTCCTCTGAATCTCACCTTTACTTTTGTGTCTGTCAGAATTTCTTTTATGAGTTCTTGTGTAGTTCCATCAAGTCATCTGTTCTTCAGGATCCTAACAAGGGTCTTTCTGTCGATGGAGTCGTATGCCTTTGTGAAGTCCTCTAAGGTTATTACTACCTTTTTGTTTTTTAAGGCCCTATGTTCTATCAGTTGCTTCAGGATAAATATCTGTTCTATACAACCTCTTCCCTTCCTGAATCCCGTTTGGTAGTCGCCAACTGTACTTTCTACCTGTTCTTCTACTCTCTTGAGCAATAGTTTTGACAGCACCTCGTATCCGACCTCTAGTAGCGATATTCCTCTGATGTTGTTTGCATCTCTCGTCGCCCTTCTTATGTATTGGTACTACAATTGCATTCTTCCATCCTTCTGGCAACTTCTTTGTTCTCCAGATCTGGTGAATTATGTTGGTCATGTTGTCTATTGCTTTGTTGCCTCCCCACTTTACCATCTCGGCTGCTATACCATCTTCTCCAGTTGCCTTATTATCCTTTAGATCGCTTATGGCATCTCCCTGGTTGGAGGGCGTGGCTCTCTCTCTCTCTCTTCTGTGTCAGTCCCCAGTTCCAGCTCTTCTTCAGGTGATTCACAGTTCAGCAGGTCGTGGAAGTGCTCTGCAAAAATCTGACAGTTCTCCTTTGCACTAACAGCCAGCTCCCCTTTCTTATCTCTTATAAACAGTTCTCTACCCTTGTATCCAATCAGACTCTTTAAATCCCCGATAAAGTGTCTGCTATTGTTTTTCCTGAAATTGGTCTCAATCTCTTCCAGTTCCTGCTTCATCTTCTGTCTTCTGGTCCATCTTATTGTTCGGGCCGCTACCTTTCTTGCTCCTAAGAAAACTTCCCATTTTTCTAGGTCCTTCTTGCTGCTCCAGTCTCCCTAGGCTTTCCTGCGAGTCTCTACCGCTTCCTCATGTATACATACAACTAAATACTTTATGAGGTAAATGCTTCTGGTGATTATTCTGCAATCACGTAATCATACAATAATGCATCTTTCTGCCGATGTATTTGCAAAACATTAAATTTGTTTGTGTTATTCTCGCTGCACCAAGCATAGATCCTCTACAGGTAGTCCTGCATTTCACTAAAATTTTCTAGTGTTGCAACTGCTCTGTATGCAACTACAACAGCATCCTCTGTGAACAGCCTCATGGAACTTCCCCTTCATTATCAGACAGTTGGGTTTCATAAGATCATTGTTTTTGGAACCTTTGTTGATTCCTACAAAGGGTTTTTTTGTTCTTGATAAATGTCATAATATGTGAGGTATATTTTATGATTCACTAACTATGGCACTTAAAATCAATGAATAAAAATGCTAGGGAAATGCCAGCTCAAGCTATCCACTGAGTGCTCATTGAACTCCTCTCTCCAACATTTTAGGGACGGAGCCTGACATTTCACAGCATTTTCAATTCAGTTACACTGGTTTTGGCCTTGGCAAGGGTGGTCAGCAAGTCTCCAGCCAAAATGAGGGTTGCCCTTTGTCAGTATATGAAACATGCATACTTAAGACATGCTATACAGCAAAGTGGTATACCTACTCTCAGTTAGGTGAGCATCAGTTCCTTCCAATGGTGTGACTGCTATGAGGTCTACTAGACCTGGATGACCAGTTTGACTGTGTTTGTTGTTGTTTACCATTTCCAGCCATTCATTTTTCCATTGAGCCATGACTCTTCTGTGTCAAGACAACAAGATGTTGGTCTGCGGCTGGACAGGACAAAGAACTGCAAAATGAGTCTCTTCGAGCCTCTCTGACGACTTTAGCAGCTGCGTAACTTCCCCCATATACTCACAACTCCAGGTACCCAGCAACAACTACCTCCTTGCCTTGGTTCTGTATCCTTTGTAAGGCACTGTGCATAGTCTGAATCATTTCTACTGGACACATTTGCTATATCACTTGTAGGGCAATGAGCTAGTCATGGCAGATGAGAAACTTTGTGCTGTGATTCCTTTCCAACTCTTTCAGTGCCCCTAGGAGTCTGCAACTCTGCATCATAGTGTCAGAATGTAAACTCTGAAAACTCTACCAGTAAAAACTACTGGACAGCCAACCATATCACCCTACCTATACCTTTTTTTCCCTTCAAAATGCAATCAGCAGTATAACATTACTTGAATTGTCAAGTTTAAATTCATTTAGATCTCTGAAGATATCAAGCCAACAGTCTGTTCTATCGCTGGCTTCTTATTCTGAGGTTTGATTCCTGAGAGTCTTGAACATGTATCCCAATGATTTGGTCGCATATGCTCAATTCATGAACATCTGTTTAAGGTGTGGCTGATCCACCACACTAAATGCCAATGTCTGAGGCACTGCTAATATTTTCAGGACCTGTCTTAGCGTAAGGAGATGCTACTGTATTTGGAGTGGTGGTCCACCATCATCTGTACACAAGACTCTGAACTGGGCTGGTCTGAGATACACTTCAACTGACAATCAAATACCATCATAGTAGACCAGGCATATCTGCTTGAGGTAGAAGGCACATGCTAAATCATACACTTCACTGTTATAATCTAGTCAGAATCTGAAAAATATTCCATAAAACTGCAGGAGTTGGGCATCAGTTGGTTACTTACATTTAGAGGCATTTCAAAATATTCACTGATTTTATGCACTTTGTTAAAAAGTTCTGTCAAGTGCAGTAACAAAGTTAATTCCTTATCAAATATTAGGCCCAGAAAGCAGACATACTCCTTAAAATTTAAAATATTGTCCATTATTGTGAGCTCTGGTAGGTTACAACTTCAACACACAGTAGATTAGAGATTAGATTAGATTAATACTTGTTCCATAGATCATGAATACGACACTTCGTAATGATGTAGAACATGTAAGGTTAATAAAAGATGTCTGTACAAGATATTACATTACACAAAATATTGCATGACACTAATGTTTAAGTTGTTTTTTTTTTCCCTTAATTTATATCTAAAAATTCAGCCAATGAGTAGGAGGAGTTGTCATCTAGAAATTCTTTTAATTTATTTTTAAATGTTGATTGGCTATCTGTCAGGCTTTTGATGCTGTTTGATAGGTGACCAAAGACTTTTGTGGCAGCATAATTTACCCCTTTCTGTGCCAAAGTCAGATTTAATCCTGTATAGTGAAGATCATCCTTTCTCCTGGTGTTATAGCTATGCACACTGCTATTACTTTTGAACTGGGTTGGATTATTAACAACAAATTCCATAAGTGAATATATATACTGTGAGGTTACTGTGAGGATCCCTAGATCCTTAAATAGATGTCTGCAGGATGACCATGGGTGGGCACCAGCAATTATTCTGATTACACGTTTTTGAGCAACGAATACTTTTCTACTCAACAATGAATTACCCCAGAATATGATACCATACGAAAGCAGTGGATGAAAGTAGGCATAGTAAGCTAATTTACTGAGATTCTTATCACCAAAATTTGCAATAAACCTAATAGCATACGTAGCTGAACTCAGACGTTTCAGCAGACCATCAATGAGTTGCTTCCAGTTTAACCTCGCATCAATGGACACACCTAAAAATTTTGAAAATTCTGCCTTAGCTACAGGCTTCTGTTCAAAGTCTATATTTATTACTGGAGTTGTGTCATTTACTGTACAGAACTGTATATACTGTGTTTTATCAAAATTTAAAGAGAGTCCGTTTGCTGAGAACCACTTAATAATTTTATGAAAAACATCATTTACAATTACATCACTTAGTTCTTGGTTTTTGGATGTTATTACTATACTCGTATCATCAGCAAAAAGAACTAACTTTGCATCTTCATAAATGTGGAATGGTAAGTCATTAATGTATATGAAGAACAGTAAAGGACCTAAGACCGAACCCTGTGGGACCCCGTACTTGATAGCCCCCCAGTTTGAGGAATCAGCTGTTGTTTTAACATCACATGAACCACTTATTTCAACTTTCTGCATTCTTCCAGTTAAGTATGAATTAAACCATTTGTGCACTGCCCCCCTCAAACCATAATGATGTAGCTTATCTAAAAGAATTCCATGATTTACACAATCAATGGCCTTTGAGAGATCACAAAAAATACCAATGGGTGATGTCCGGTTATTCAGAGCATTTAACATTTGATCAGTGACAGTGTATATAGCATTTTCTGTTGAAAAGCCTTTCTGAAAACCAAACTGACATTTTGTTAGTACTTTATTTTTACAAATATGGGAGGCTACTCTTGAATACATTACTTTCTCAAGAATTTTTGATAGAGCTGTCAGAAGAGAGACTGGGCGGTAGTTGTTGACATCCGACGTATCCGACATATAACTTTTCTTAGTACTGCACAATAGTTAAAATTTGCACTAAATTTTCTTTGATAAGACCCTAAAACTATTTTTATTAGCCCATTTCTCCAGTTTTCTGGTGTCCAGCTGTAGTTGTCTCGCTGTTGTCCTAAGATCACATAAGGAGTAGAAAACTGTGGAGTCATCCACAAACAATGAACTTTTAACAGGTTAATGACTCCAGAAGATATGTCAGAGGTAGCTATTGGACACAGTGTATATCTTAGCACATGCCTTGGGGACTCCACCCCATTGAATAAAGTGGCTGACAGGCCAACGCACTAAGTGGAGAAGTTTACTGTTTCAAGATCAAGAAACACACACCAACTTAATAGTTTCAATGCAAGAAAATCTCTTGTATCCCTGTCACCTGTATCCCCCCCCCCCCCTCTCTCTCTCTCAGTAATTCCTAACATTCATATCACTACTCTTCACTGAGCAACCCTCACTTACTGAATAGCTTTCATGTTAGAAGCCAATGTCTCACTGCAATGAATCAAAATGACCGACATACACTAATTGAACACTTGCCATTTCAGACACACCGGTAGTTTGGTTCTGAGACCTAGAATAAGTTAACAAAACATTCCAAACATTTTTGGTCTTCTAACACACTGTTTACGTGTGAGCAGTGAGTCAGAACATTGATTTATGGCGATTTGCACTTAATTCACAAAATGAAAGAACCATAATATCCTACAACTGTAATATTAATGAGTCACTGTAGGAATCAACCAACTTGTACAAACCTTGGGTGTGACACTTTCTGGTGATATGAAATGGAATGATCACACAGGCTCAGCTGTGGTCTGTGGTTAAAGCAGGTTGTAGACTTCAGTTTATTTGCAGAATACCGGGAAGTCCAATCAGTCAACAAAGGAGACTGCAATGATACTGCTTACAAATTACTCCTGCAACTGGTTCTAGAATACTGTTCACATGTGGGGGACCCATACCAAAAAGGACTAACAGCTGACATTGAGAGTATACAAAGACGGGGAGAATGAATGCTTGCAGGTTCGTATGATCCATGAGACAGTGTCACAGAGATACCGAAGGGACCGAACTAGTAGACTCTTGACGATAGATGTAAAATTTCCTGAGAAAGCCTACTATTGAAGTTTCAAGAGCTGGTTTTAAATAAATTCTAGGATTATACTACAATCCCCTACGTATCACTCGACAAAGTGATCATGAGAATATGATTAGAATAATTACAGCATGCACAGAGCCATTCAAAGAATCATTTTTCTTGCACTCCATATGAGAATGAAATGGGAAGCAACACTAATAAGTGGTACAATGGGACGTACCCTCTCCCATGCACTTCAGAGTGGGCATAGATACAGATGTAGATCCAGGAATTTAAATTTTTTTACATATTATGTTGGTGCATAAGCTTGTAGCATTTTTCCATTTAGTTTAATTACTCAACGTATACACATTTACTCTCCTTCACTATTTACAACAGTCAGCCAATGCTGTGGTAACTTTCCGATTCCACAACTACAAAAACCATGTGGTTTTAAGGCGAAGAAATTGGCAAGATGCTCGGAGAGCATTTGCATTCCAAAAGGAAGTTCCTTCAAGATTATTGACAGACAGTGGATAAGACAAAAATCTGAGGGTGCAAGATCAGGGAATAATGTGGATGCGGAATGACTTACCCATCCCACTCCAGTATAGTGTTTTTTGTCAGTCTAGAAGAATGTAGGCGATTGTTATCATGGAGTGGTGCCAATTCACACAATCTTCCTGGTTGTTGTTCTTGGATTGCATCTGCAAGATGTCTCAGTTGTTGACAATAAATGTCGGCAGTGATGGTTGGACCTCAGAGAAGCAATTCGTAGTACACCACACTGTGGCTGTTCCACCATATGCATATCATCATCTTTTGAGGATTTGAGCAGGTGTTTGTGTAGGGAGAGTTGCTGCTTTGTTCGGGCCCAGTCACTCCTTTCTTTTCCTTATGTTTATGTTAGGACACCACTTCTTGTCACCAGTAATAATACAGGATAGGAATGGTTTGTAATCATCACGAGTCAACTGATGACGAGCATACAGAAATGCAAATATGGCTACTCGCTGATTTTTGTGATTTTGGCTTATAGCATGCAGTACCCATAAACACCATTTCTGAACTGTTTGCACTGCATGCAAACATCACATGATTGTGGAATGATTGCAGTTCATCAAAGCTGCCAGTTCTTGAATACACTGACATGGACCATCATGGATTACTGCATTTAAAAGATCTTTGTCAAACCCTGAATCTGTTCCGGAACATGGAGAGTCACCAATGTCAAGATAGTCTTTTTTTTTTTTTTTTTTTTTTTTTTTTTTTTTTTTTTTTTTTTTTTTTTTTTTTAATTCTCGCCATACTCTGTCCAATAGCATTATCCCCATGCATGTTGCAAATGTTTCTGGCTGCCTCCACTGTTGTCACCCATCTACTGAACTCAAACAGAAGAATATGTCAGAAAAGTTCCAATTTATCCACTTGGCACTCCATTTTCTTGCATACACAGCCCCAGTCACTATCTCCAAATGAAAATATCTAACACCAATAGCAGCAATGAACCACAAATAAAAAAATCACCGTTTATAAATAAACCCAATGTGCACAACAAAAATGCTATGAGCTTATGCACAACGCTTTGTCACAGACACAAGCTTGGACAGTAGTCTAATGCCCGTATACAAAAATCACCAACATTGGGAATACAGGGCTACTACAAATTATTTATCTATTTTCAAAGTTCCATATTTTCCAAAATATTACATGTACAAAAATGACTGATGCCTGTATAGAACCAGAAACTCGCCAAATTCACATTGTACCAACAGGTTGGTATTATGAGTGTAGTGCCTTGACAAAATAGCGACAAAGCAAGAAGAGTTTTTGTGTGCTGGAATATGTGAAATGTTTATCTGTTAATAACAGTTCGGCGTGCATTCAAAAGGAACTACTGAGAACAGCAGCCAAGTAAGATTATTGTGCATTGGTATCTACAATTAGGGAACACGTGTCTCCGTAAATGGGAAAGAACCAAGTGTGTCAGATGCAACTGTGGTGAGGGCGAGGGAAAGTTTCATACGAAGCCCAAAAAAGTCGACAGCCTGCCAATGCCATGAACTTGGAATAACACAGCAAACTGTGTGGAACATTTTGGAATCGTTGTTACATTTCAAGCTGTACTGTCTGCAGGTCGTGCATCAATTAAAACTGGAAGATTATGGCTGGCATCTCCAATTTTGCATTGCACTGCAGGATGCACTTGAGGATGCACATTTCGCCTCCAAGCTAATATTCAGTGACGAAGAAATCTTCCATTTATCTGGAAAGGTTAATTATCACAATATGAGAGTGTGAGGCACTGAACATTTTCATGAAATTATGGTGCACGAAAGAGATTCGTTGAAGGTTTTCTGTACAGTATCACAGACAGCGCTGTATGGGCTGTTTTTCTTCTGTGAAAAGACTGACAGATATCTCTTTCCCCGATACGTTGCAGTTGTGGTTGTTTCTGCAATTGACTGCTGATTTTCACCTTCCTGCAGGATGGGGCACCGACTTATTGAAGCACTGATGTTTGTCGCTACCTAAATGACGAATTTCTGCACCACTGGATTGGGTGTAATGGTGAAGAAGGTGATGTGGCACTGTCCCCTTCCCTTGCCCCCTCCTCCGCACACCCAGGTCATTTGACCTAATGCCTCGAGACCTTTATCCTTAAGGGGTATATTAAGGCCCATATTTAAATATCCCCACTATCAGGATGTTGCTAGATAA
This sequence comes from Schistocerca serialis cubense, assembly GCF_023864345.2. Taxonomy (NCBI): domain Eukaryota; kingdom Metazoa; phylum Arthropoda; class Insecta; order Orthoptera; family Acrididae; genus Schistocerca; species Schistocerca serialis. The sequence goes on from NC_064642.1 coordinate 38,351,182, forward strand.
GGTATAGAACGAACTTTACTACCACTTGGACGTGGGTCACGTTAACTAGAAGGACACACTTAGAAAACTTACAGTGGTGAAAAATGCAAGTTTGGTGTGTTTATGGTTCTATTCCTGCATAAATAATATTTTTACATGTAATACTTATGGAAAAAATAGAAGCTTTCAACACGAATAATTCATTTATGGTGGCTCTGTACTATCTGTGAAAGCCTGTATTGCATAATTCAGAAACTGTGGTTATTTTGATTAATGACTAAAACAGGATGAACTAGCCACTCTGAAAAACATTAAAATAACCAACCCACTAATAGTGCTTCCTTTGTAAGCAATTAACTCCCACAGTTGACTATATATGAGGCATTAAAAATCCATGCAATACCCATACAAGAAGTGGTATCAGGTGAGGTTATCACATCTGGAGTGCAGTTTTTGGAGATCATCTTATTGGACCACACATCATAACCGACTGTTTGAATGATGCACTGCATTTGCACTTTCTGAAAATGTATTGCATGAACCCCTGGAGGACACTCCCCTGCAACATAATGCAAGTATTTTTTTACCAGCATGATGGAGCTCCGGTGTACATGGATCACCTTGCCTGAGCATGCCTCACATGCACCGTCAAGAAGAGTGCAACTGGAAAGCTATTTTCATTTCCTTGATCTACACATTTCCTTCCCTTCACATAACACTCCTGACTTTTTCCTATGGAGGTACATAAAGGCCATTGTGTAGTACTACACACTGGTAGGAACAGTAACGAGTTTACTGAGAACATCTGTACTATGTTTGGTAACTTAAGAACAGAATATGGAAACTTGCAGAGATAATAAAATGCGCTTTGATACTACATTATCTGTAATGAAAATTGTGGTCATGAGTCTGAATATTTATTGTGAAGTATTTTTGTTTCTCGAATCAGTGAAGGCACACAGCTGATTTTTTGATTAAGCTAAGTTTCTCTCATGAAAAGGAAAAAAAACGCCAGCTTCAAAAGCTGTGGAAGCTTAATTTCTATCTTCTGGCCATAGATTCCTTCTTGAATAATGTTCAAAATCTTGCTCTCTACAATACCAGCATTCAATAACACTGTAATTCTCATAATCCATACTTCTACAATTCTCAATGTACAGTTTATTTCTTTTTTAGCTTTTTATCTATTGCTACTCTGTAACTTAATTTTCAGCCTGCAAAACATCTTTATTATTTTGTTAGAAGCCAAGACTGCTTAATGTGAAACAGTATATTTCATGACCAGTTTCGACGGTAACTAGCTATCATGTTCAGATTCTCAGATCTCTCCACAAATAAGACATACTGAGAACACCTCTAATTACAATAATATAGTTCCACAGGTTTGTTAAATTCGTGAATGTTGCTAAATAAAATATCCATAGCAGCAATAATAGTACAGGAGCAAAAAAAGGTACATCATTAAAGATGATGCATCAACATTAATGCTGGAAGTGTCTTCTCACATGGACAACTATACACAGCATGTTTTTTTGTTGAACCACCAGAAAACTTATTCATTTTTGCACAAAATGTAGTTTAAATAACATTAATGGAAATTCCTGGTTGGAGCAATATGTAAAATAAAGAAAAAGGAACCACTCACCTATGGCGCATCAATGCTTGGAGCATAGAAACACATAACGGAAAACAGCATTCACATTAGCTTTTGAACACTAATGCTTTTGCTAACAACAGTATGCACATTCACACACTTAATCACACATGCATTCAAACACACACTCCCACAGTCAAAGCAAGACTACTGAGTATTGAAAGCTAGTGTGAATGCTGTTTTCTGTTACAGGTTTCTGAGCCCCACACACCGATCCACTATACGTGAGTGCTTGCCCTTCCTTATTAAATGTAGTTTACAAGAACATACTCTGAATAAATTAGATGATACAGAAATGAGAGGATTATGTGTGTAATTTTTTTCCCCGAATTCAGAAAACAAATGAAAGAAAAAAGATCATGTGAAGCACGTCCCTTTTAAGTAATGTTGTAATAGGAATGCAACAGATTTACCACTTTGGACTGTAACTAATGCAAATCTTTTTGAGACATTGCCTATGACCACATGCCCCTCCTATCCGCATCGTCAGCTGAGGATGACATGGCGGTTGGATGATCCTGATGGGCTACTTGTGGCCTGAAGACGGAGTGTGCTTTGCTTGCCTAACAAGTAAGCACAATCACACAGAACTAATTACTGTGAGAATAAGAAGGAGATCTAACAAAGAATCACATTATTTGAAATAGATTACTAAAGGTTGCATAACAGGCTAAAGCCAGAATTTTCAACAATCCTAGAACATACAAAACTTTCCTATCAGGAAACTTGAAGGCACACAGCTGATTTTTTGATTAAGCTAAGTTTCTCACAAGAAAAGAAAAAAAACGCAGCTTCAAAAGCAAGCTGTGGAAGCTTGATTTCAATCTTCTGGCCATAGATTCCTTCTTGAATAACAAATGTTAGAAATTGATCGCAAGAAAGACAAGAAATTTGGTTGTGATCAAAAAATTTGTAGTGGGAACAGTAAAAATACTAGGGCAACAACAAAGAAGAGACAGGCACTGGAACATGGGATGATGAAATGATAGAGCATAGACTGACAGTGTAGATGAAATGGTTTTTTCATAAAGAAAAAAGGAGAGATAAACACATTCATAGAGAGCAGGAAAGAGGATGAGAGCAAAAAGTACAACAAGGCAATGTGGCAGGCAATACATACTGAATTCAAAAAGAACAGTACCAAGAACTTACAAAATATCTGGATATGGGGTGACTGGGTTCAAATCAATTAACCATCACTTTAGAGATTTCACAGGCAGACCAGATACTAACAACAGAACCCACTGTGGGTTGCAAGGCAAATATTATAAAGTTTATACACTGTGAGAAATCAACAGAACAAATACATTTACACAGCCACAAGAGGGAAAACCCCAAACAAAATCTCATAGAATGCAACAAGTAGAGCAATATACTGCAAAACTAAAAAACAAGTCACCACGCGAAGATAATACATTAAACACCACTCAGAAAAACAAAGTGTCAAGTGACATGTCACCGACAGCACTATTAATTTTGTTTTTAAAAAATAGCCATGCTCTTCGTTTTTCTTTTTTTTTTTAATTTATTTATATATTTTGTTTTGTTTCCAAGCTATTGTTATTTTAGTGATAGATGATAAGGTGTTCATTATGATTTCCACAATGATTTATAGGAGCAACAATCCAATGTGAAATTTGTATGAAAGTGGACTAAAAATTTTTGAAAAATCTTCCAACTTTAAAAGCAAGTTTGTGGAGATAATGCCTTTGGTTAAATGCTATGTAATGAATGGTTGTAAAGAGGTATACTGTCATCAACCTGAAGGTTGCTTTGAACAAAACTGCCCTTTATTAGTCACGATCCTATTGGAGGTGGTCTGCCATTTCTTCTGCTCTTTGATTTGACTTTATGCATTTATAGGGAACACAAGCTGCTAAACATGGCACTTTTCACAATAACAAACATAGCCAGAGCTGCAAGAAGTGATAAGCAACAGATTATAATCTTATGGCAGACAGGGGATCAAACTACAGATCTACGGGTGTACAGTGTGTCTTCAAATGAGTCACTATGATGACACTGACTTACAAAAGGTCATCGATCAACTGACGATGACCCTCAATTTGGGAAGACCTTCAACCTCAGCTGGTGGTGCTCATGCTTAGAAGATTGAGGATCTAGTGTATGTCAGCAGTCAAAGTGACAAACAACTTGCAGAAGAGGATGGAAGGGCAGCTGGTTTGTGTCAGCAGATGTTAAACAGGTTTTTGTAAATTAAAAGTTAAACATCTTTTGTGATACAGAGGCATGTTCCCTTTTTAAGTTTGTTCCTTATTTGATCACTGAAAAGCAGAAAACAAATTATGCAAAAATTTTGTAACAAATTTCTTGAATAAGCTGATCATGCTGAAACATTCATGCAAAGGATCATACGAGAAGCTGAACATTGAGTAATCATCATAGTGGGTTGGTAACAAAAAGTATGACAGGCTCAATCCAATGCTAAAGTGATGCTCGCAGTTTTTTCAGCACCAACTGAATTATGTATTTTGAATTTTTATGTCAAAATCAAATTATCACGATTTAAATAACTAAACACTGCTGTTGTGATTCATTATTTACACCATGACTGATACATTTGTAGGCTTTCTAAAAACACTGATAAAGAAGAATGAAATTAAATCAAATTATCAACTGCATGCACTTTTAAGAAGGATAGACGGAAAGTTCATAAAAAAAGAGACTAGATTTGTGGTAAGTTTCAGCATTCTTATGTATCAATCTTTAACATTTACAGTTATTTCTTCTTCCAGATGTCTCCCACATTGGGAGGAGAAGCATTTCCTCTTTTCTCTCCTATTAAAAAACAGCGAAAACTTCACTTACTGGAATCTCAGATTTACCATATGTTTGGAAAAAGAGTTAACCATAAGTTTCATATAGCTCCATGTCCTGACATTAATTTTGAATGATTCCTGTCGTATCTGCCACAATTTACAAAGCATTATGTCCTCTTGGGACAGAGTGTATACATGGACAAGGAAAAAAAATTCCCGGATTTTTCCCGGTTGAAAATACACTTTCTCCCGGGTGAAAATACATTTTTCCCTGTGTTATGTGAGAGTATACTTTTCCTTGGCACTGTAAAACTTATCAGTCTTTTGAATGTTTATGGTTTTATACACCGACACAGAATTTCCTAGCACTTTAGAAAACGATATTGGGGGGGAGGGGAGGACGACACATTTTGGAAAGATCTTTGATGTGCAGCAGCAAGATGTACGCTGCATATTTTCGTGTTACGAAGATATAAATTCGAATTCCACCAAACAACGCACGTTACTTTCCAAAGCATTGAAATCGAGATTGCGACGCGCTTTTGTAAGCCAGTCATAGCTGATGTGATGTGATCTCGCCAGCTGATGACAGCATAGGACACGTGATGTAGTCAGCCAATAGCAAGATCACTCTTAAGTAGTGCGAACACACAACTCAGAAAAGTTGATGGTTTAAATTAATATACATAGTGTTGCTACAAGAAAAACAGAGGTTTCACATATAATCGCAGTATCCAAGATTAATAAGCTGCAAGAGGAGCTAAGCTTCCACATATAATGGTGATCTTTTTTGCGCGTTTACACTTTAAGATGTATCACACAAATGTGCCAGTAAAATTTTTAATAACGACGTAAATGTCTGATCTTCTGCGCTCAAAATTCTTCTAGATGGTCGTCCTCAAAGAGTTGATTTTTAACTGAGAGTCAAATGCTCTGTGATTTAAGAAATTCATCGTACATTATCGCATATAGTTCATCTTGTGTAAAAGGAAATTTACTTAGAAAGTAACGCTTTTCATACCACCATCCGCAATGTTTTTCCGTGACCTGTTAGAAACTGATTCGTTTCAGCAGTTGCCAGAGAGCACCAGATAACAGGCGCCACCGCTCTTGCGCAGCTACGATGACACAGGAAGGCCGTATGTCACAAAAGAAACAAGACATCAGAGGACACTTCAAGTTCATAGGAATTTCATGAACCATACTAAAATGCATAATTGGGCTTATAGTGCACATTTGTATGTCCAGATTCGGATGTAAATTTTCTTGAGTACCAGTACTGTATTATCTCATGTTTGGTTCTCTATTATGTGAGCTAGGAGATGGAAAACGTGCAGCGAACAGTTGAAACTAGCCAACAGTGTGAAATCAAACACTTCGTTTCAAATAAATTGACTACCTTAATAAAAGCCAAATCTCTTTAGCAAAGCGACAAAAATAACTTCATTAATGCTTGACTGTCAGAAAGGTGGAAATGAAACCTGAAAATAATAACATATTTTAGCCTTCCGTAATTATGTGAAGATATTTTAATTCATTTGATAGCTCCCGGCCACAGAAATCCGTTTTGTTTTCATTTGATGTGAGAGTAATAAATGAAGAGGAAACTGCAAAACCACTAAACGTAAACACAGGTCACGTAAAGACTACCCACCTCCACACCACAAATCAGACTGCTCTGTGCATCAGCCCCTGATCTACGATATTTCCGAACCGGGGCAATACTAGATAGTGGCGCCCAGCCACACATCCGTAGCCAGAAGCAGGAGAAGGTAAAACCCATACACGACTCAACTGCGCATGCACAAGAGCCCGCCTGCAACTGCTCAAACGAATCTAATGTCAGCAACTGTCACGTCACGCTCATCGGAGGCAATTTGTCGTTATGAATCATTGAATAGTCTTTCTAAAGCCTTTGACACACTTTGCTGTTGGCAGACGCTTGTATGACCACTATGTTTTGTTGTATATGGTGGATTTCCTTTGTGACTTAAGTTTTATTTTTGTTTTTTCTTCCTCTTGTTAATGTTTTGTTGCTGCAGTATTATCCTGCAGACGCGGGATACAGTAATATCCTTTGTTGGAGTATTGGTTCTTACCAATCAAAATCACAAAAATTTAACTGGAAACTAAAACAATGAAACATTCCAGGGTTTTTCCCAGATCTCCCGGTTGTCCCGGGTCGTGTACACCCTGTAGGACGTCCCTAGGAAGTGCAAAATGCATTCACACACCTGTTCACTGTGACTGCCACAATGACAACAGTTCTACTTATTGTCCACCTTTGCAGAAGTTAGATGAGAGTGTTATATTACACTGTGTTCATAGCACTGTAACAGTCAGTAGTACAAACTAACAGAAATGAATGTTCATAGCCCACTCTGAGAATTGACATCAGGATTTGTCCATAAATCCATATACAGGGTCGTCCCAATCTTTAGGGTCAAAATTAGCTGTTGTTTTTATTGTGTGTATAAATCCAATTTCTGCAATTTAATAGGAGACATTTACATCTCCCTGCATGTTACTTGTATTTATGCAAGTTAAAGTCAAAATATCAGAAAAGGTCATCATAAAGTATTCAAAACAGGCTTATACCATTTTACTTAAAGTTACCACTATTCTCTGTAAGTGTGTCATACTCTAGCATGTTTTTCCTTCTCTGCCCTAATACCCTTCTGCCCAAAGAAGAGTGACTCACAGAGATAGCACAAGATGCTAAATTGAGTATTTTGAGATAAGGAACAAATGGTTGACAGTTATTTCTTGACGTGTTATGAAACCTTAAATGACCACTACATCTGAGCCATATGTTGCCAACTGCTCATGTTTTACAACAAACAAATGCAGGGCACTTTGACATTGGTAGCAGTACCTTGAAAAACAATATACAATTGTCTGGGGTGCTCCCATGTACTGCAACATCTCTTGGTGGCCAGGCAACACAGAGTATGTGTCACCTGGCCACCAAGAGCTGTTGCAGTAAGATTGATTCACGGATCCAGTTATATGGCTCCTTCCGTGTATAGTGATTTTACGGCTATGACGAGTGGGGCCTGAAGATGGCATCAATGTAATGTCGAAACTGGTAGCACACAGAAGTTCATAAAATAAAATAAGCTTTTACAAATCATACGGCTATTGGTAAATTATTGCATCTAGAAGCATACGCAAAGTGTCTCCTTCACACCTATCACAGAGCTTACGAGCCACAATGTAGAAGTGAAGCTGCCACAGAATAAAATAGTGAAGATTCATGAGTGAATTGTAAGCATCCAAGCACAGTATAATTATGTTTTCTGTCTTGCTTGTGAAATCTTGCACTGAATTGATGCATACATCCAAGAACGACTTCCTTATGTTTTGACTGGATTAGTATGTGTTTGTGAAATGCATACACAGATGTAAGGGAAACAGTAACTTTTAACAACATTTATACAATAGAAATAATTTGCATCTAAATAGATGAATAAAAATCTACTTTCCAAAAACTAATACAGAAACAAACAATGTCGGAAATACGGAAGCGTCCGATCCCACCCGTCTGCTTTGACCCACGATGTCACAAATATGGCGGAAACAAAAACAAACACACATACTTTCCACAAGAAGCCTAATGACACTAACGGGACAAGCGCGGGAAATGGGGTGTTTTGGGTGGGGGGCAGACTAAATATAAATAAATTTAGACGCCTTGCGTAGCTACAACGTGTAAGTGAAGACAGCCATGCATGAATACCCACCCACCTCCCCAGGGGTCTTAACCCCTGCAACCCATAGAAGATAAAGATGCTTCAGTAGCTGATTAGTGTTTTTTGTCTTTTTTAAAAAAAAATCTCACGGGATAAAACGAACAGATCAGAAAAGTAAATAAAATAAAATAATACAGAACTAGAGACAGCACACTCAAACCAAACTCCGCGCCGTCATGACGTCACACACGACAACACCCTTACGTCACGGGTCAAAGCCGACGCGTTGGATCGGACGCTTCTGTCGACCCACAATGTCAGTGTTCTGCTTTGTCTGTTTGTACACATATGACATCAGATGCCGTATCATCATTACATCAAGGGTCAAAGCTCACATCCAGTGTCAATAGGTGAAACCTCACTGGTTTTTGCTCCAGAATGTACGGAGTACATTAGCCTACTTATAATTTTCATGTTCTACTAAAATGAAGTATTACAATTAATCATCAAGTAGATTCTGTGCCTGTATGAAAGTTAATATTCTGAACCCAAAGGCCAGCTTTTCCTCACAGCTGCAAATTACTGTGTCATTAAATATGTTTACTGACATTGACCAGCACATTATAACACTCCCAAAAATATTTGTTTCCTGGTTCTGTTTTAGTAAAATATCAGTTTGGTGACATAAAACAATTGCTACAGCGGGTTTCTCTCTCATGAGGTGAAAAAAGTCTTGCAAAAGTTTCCTCGACCAGCCACCTTTAAGTAACAAATAAAATGTTTTCCTTCTCATCCTGTGTGGTAAGTCTCTCCTGACCTGGATTTCTGGGTAACTTTCCTGAAATCCACCCCTGTTCTTAGAACTCTCCAGTTCTTTTCCTTCACCCCTCTTCCTTCCCTTCAACCCTCCTGCCTGAAGAGGAGCCACTGGCTCCAAAAGCTTGCCTGATTACAACCCTCTTATGTGTGTGTCCTGCCAGCACTTGGCGAGTAATTTTTTATCTATTCAATTAAATTATTTTGCCCAAAATAATGTTTGTGTTCTTCGATTAGGAATGTCTCATTTGTACTGAATAATTCCACAAAGTTCTGTATTACGTGTTGCTGCTGTTGTTGCAGTTCTCCATACTACTCTATCCTGTCTGAACCTCTTCATTGCCAAGTAACTACTAAATCCTGCATCTGTCTGGATCTACTTACTGCACTTATCTCTTCGTTTCCCTCTACGATTTTTGCCCCACTCACTTCCCTCCAGAACTAAATTGGTCATTTCTTAATATTTCAGGATGTGTCCTACCAGCCAATCCCTCCTTCTAGTAAGGTTACGCCACACATTTCTTACACAACCAACTGCAATCTGGATCAAAATTCAATATTTTTTTCATGTCCACATAAAAAATAAAACTTGACGGGAAATAGGCCTATCTGGTATAAAGTAAGATCAGAGATATGTCCAGAATATGGTACTGATTTTCGAAATAAATGGATGGGAGTCTAGGGTTTGGCATACCAAAGGTCACAAGACCCGTCAAACATGTGCTGTAAATATTAGACAGACAGTAAGTTGATGAGTCTCATTTTTTCTTGAATTTATTATCCAAAGCTGTGATTAAAGAATCCATCACATACTAACCTACTTTCAGTCGAACTAAAACTCATTTGTGTGGCAAATTTCAATCCTACAAGCTACTGAGCCTTGGCAGGGGTGTGTGTGTGTGTGTGTGTGTGTGTGTGTGTGTGTGAGAGAGAGAGAGAGAGAGAGAGAGAGACGAAACACTCCTCCCCAGTAACTAGTGATATAACTTAACTATGTTATATCACTCGTTTCTAAGGAGAGCAATCTGATTATGCACGTGAGCTAAGGAAATAAGACGATGCTATTCCCCGTTGACATTACATAAGAGACCTCAACAAATTAAAATCTTACATATCTCACAATCAAAGCCTTTTATTAATTTCGAAGAGAAGTTTCACGCTCAAGTAAGTTTCAACTGAACAAAAAATTCGGAATCAGTGTTCCATTTGACTTTCTTCTCTATTACACAGCCCTCTCTGGCCCCGATGGTATAGTAAAATAACAAAAATTTTATGAAATTTTCGGTACACGTATCGCACAGTAAAAGGTAGGGATTACATGCGACACAGCTGTCCATTGCCAGGGTAAATATTTTAATACATAACGCACATATGCTAATAGTGCTGTTGAAAACACAAACAATAAGAATGGAACAAATGTGACTATTCGACCGCAGTTTCCTGTACCTAGCATGTATGAAACGTTATAAGAGAACCTCCAAATTATTTCTAGCGAAGAGCTTCATGCATTTATGTTTAATTAAAACCAGGAACATTATTCCAATACTATGCAGTGTTGGCACGCTACGACTAGAGCTATAAACCAATCGTACACTTACTTTTTCGTTGAATCCAGCAATACGCCTTGATATAACTTAGTTTCATAAACGAAGGAAACTACTAGTATGTCTTGCAGAGCTTCCTCAACATTCACTAATATTTTTGAATTTTTCAATATTTTCGACAGTGAAATGGTTTCTGTGTCCGCCATATTGAATAGTAGAATTATTACCCAGCTGTCTTGGACGCATTTCGTCCCGCGAGGCTGGAAGTTGGTTTCTGAGCATGCGCAGTGTGCGTTATACAAGCGTTAATAGTTAATACACTGTAAGGGACGTGTGTGCTATCGATAGATAGGTATTTTGCATTTCGGTGAGAATTTTATTATAATTCAGCAATAGATTTCAGATTGCCCCTTATTTTTTTACCTCCGTGGAAATAATTACGAAAATTTGAAAGGCTGTATTTCGTTGTACTTGGATAGGAGTGAAAGCAGCAAATGTCAACTGGAAAAGTGCGCCTGGTTGTTCTGTTAAAAATAAATAAGGAGCCTAATATCTAGAACTATCATTCATTGGCGGTCTTGTTCAGTAGTAGTTGAAATTGTCCGTCGTAAATTTCAAAGACCGTGATATATCTGTTCGTATAGGCTTGTTCCAGTGTTATTTATCATTTTCTCCATGTACGCAACAAACGAGCGGCACAGTATATTTCAGAGCATTTATATAAACGAAATATTGAATCTTTAAATAACCATAGTACTAATATTCAGCAAGGTGACAACAGCTACCTAACTTTTTGCACCCCCCCCCCCCCCCCCCCAATTACTTAGTTGCCTTCGGTTAGTAAGAAGCAAACAACACGGAGACGAATATAAAAACCTCCTCGTCGTTGCTATTTATTGGTTAGTTAGTTACATATATAAAAGTAGATTCTTAGACAGTTGTCATCACAAGCACAAGAAACCTCTGCAGTGAAGGACTGATCTTCATTTCGTGTTCTGTAAACAGTATTTAACATAAACTAGATTTATACCATATCTAATTTATTTATTTCATGCCTTGTACAAAATCATATACGCTTTAATGTGTCACTAATTTTTGTATACTTTAATTGCTTGCTTTCGAACATTGCCTTGAACTCTCTCTTGAATAATGACGAATGTGGACGAAGTCGTGACTTGCCACGCAGTATAAGTACACTTCTTGTATAACATGTAATCTAAAAGACCAAATAAATAATTTAATCCAACATAAAAAATCTGCTTTGTATACATTAATTCAAATACTTCTTAAAAAGCTTGCTGTGTAGGCATTATTACTGTATCCCGAAGAAACCTGTAACAAAGCTTCTAGCACATGAAATGTGCACTTCTGAAACTATCACTATGTAGACTGTACAAAAGAACATCTCTAACCTGATAGTAAGTGCAAATTTAGATAGTTAGTGACATATATATAAACCTTTTAAGAGAAGGAAACATGTTTCTGAATGAAAATTTATGAGAGTGAAAAAATATTAAGGTTTTGAATACAGTTGTGTGTTACTCCATAGGCTTAGTTCCATTCATAAAGCTAATATCTTCTTAGGTTTTTTTTTTAATGTGCAAATGCACTGTGCTTAGGTATGGTTAAGGTATTGAGTCTACAGTTCTTCCCATACTATTGGAGCATTTTGAAATGCTTAAGACATTGTACCATTTATTTAATGTAACATTAGGAGTAAAATGTGTGCTTCAGCTGTTATCCTTTAATGTGTGTGTGAATTTTGTTCATTGACTGCTTCTAATAGTTGATCACTGCTTCAAACAATGCTGTAATATAGATCCAGATTCAAATAATTGAAAAAGTCACTTACTCTCCCATTTTTATTTACGTACTCATTTTATACCCAACACATGAGTCACCCTGTTGCATGGGACCGACGACCTCGCTGTTTGGTCCCCTTCCCCAAATCTACTGCCTGTTACATGGGTCATGTACTTTGATAGTACTATCTACATTTAATCTCAGACAGCAATCTAAAAAAGGAACAGGCCATTACAAGGATGATGTGACTTAACAAACAAAAGTGCTGGCAGGTCGATAGACACACAAACATACACACAAAATTCAAGCTTTAGCAACAAACGGTTGCTTCATCAGGAAAGAGGGAAGGAGAGGGAAAGACGAAAGGATGTGGGTTTTAAGGGAGAGGTTGAGTCATTCCAATCCCGGGAGCGGAAAGACTTACCTTAGGGGGAATGAAGGGGTATACACTCGCACACACACACATATCCATCCGCACATACACAGACACAAGCAGACATTTGTAAAGGCCCTCCTTTCCCCCTAAGGTAAGTCTTTCCGCTCCCGGGATTGGAATGACTCCTTACCCTCTCCCTTAAAACCCACTTCCTTTCGTCTTTCCCTCTCCTTCCCTCTTTCCGGATGAGGCAACAGTTTGTTGCGAAAGCTTGAATTTCATGTGTATGTTTGTGTTTGTTTGTGTGTCTGTCGACCTGCCAGCACTTTCATTTGGTAAGTCACATCATCTTTGTTTTTATATATATATATATATATATATATATATATAATATAGAGGGAAACATTCCACATATATCTAAACACAAAGATGATGTGACTTACCAAACGAAAGCGCTGGCAGGTCGACAGACACACAAACATACACACAAAACTCCAGCCCTCGCAACCAACGGCTGCCTCACCAGGAAAGAGGGAGGGAGAGGGAAAGACGAAAGGATGTGGGCCTTAAGGGAGAGGGCAAGGAGTCACTCCAATCCCGGGAGCGGAAAGACCCACCTCATGGGGAAAATGACAGGTATACACTCGCACACACACACATCCATCCACACATACAGACACAAGCAGACATATTTAAAGAGAGAGAGAGAGAAAGAGAGGGGCTAACACAACTTCAAAATATTAATTAATATATTTGCCTGTAATAGTAAGACAAATAAAGGAAAAATGATTTTACTTAATGACTATATACAGGCTATGGGGACCCAAGTTGGGACGGATTATTAAATCTCAAATCATGTCGTAGCACACACAGATCTTTTTTATTGCCTTGCACTTTTCTATGTGTACTGCATGTGCAGAAATTAATTTTTAGTTAATGTAAAGATGGTTGCTGTGAGATTCTAATATTGGCCATCATTTGTAACTGTTTTTGATCTTGTATAACACAATAAATAAATTCAGCATTGCTCTTTTAATGTTATAATTTGGTTCCTCAGAGTGCAAAGGTCCCCATACAACAGTTTCATTCCTCCCATGTGTTGTTCGGAATTTTGCTTTCATCAGTTATGCAGTACATTTTGATTTCTTAAATGCTTTTTTTTTAAGTCGTGGGCAGAGGTTTGTTTTATTGTTGGCCATTCATCTAATGTTCATTTGCATTACATTAGATGATAATATCATTCCATTATATCAGTTAATTGTTTCATTGTGTTATAGGATAAAATGTACAAAATCTAGAATAGTATGCACATTTTAGTCCTGTTTCTGATTTCATTTCCTTATTCTGTGGACATCATTAATATTTAACTTTGAGAAGCCATGTATTTTATATAAATGTTGCTGTAGCATTATGTTCATTTTAATTTTATGTCACCCTCAGCAGTGTAGGAGCTGTGGGAGGGGTGTACCCCAGATGGTACAGGAAAAGTAGGGACACGGTACCGCGTCACAAGTTTTGTGAAGCCAAGTGCTAGCCTTAGCCAGGTGACAGAGGACAGAGAGAATTTGTGCAAAGTTTTTCGCAAAGAAGTTCAGGTTATTATAGTCGGTGCAAAGGTGAACAGCCTGGCTAAGATCAGTAATTACAGCATTGGCGTAACCTTGATGAAATAGGAGTAGCAGCTTTGCCCACAAATGAACTTTGTGGAGGTCCTGCGGAGCCATGACCAGCCCTGGGTAAACATTGCTGTGAGCTGCATAAACACTGAGTTGAGCAGGTTGCTGTTGACCAAAACAAAATCTCATACGAGTGCAGTGCCAGATACTGCAATTGGGAGATGGGAACATACTAGACATATATGGGCTACACTTGAATAGGAGAGGGAAAAATAGGTTTCCGAGCTTCTTGCAGATATGTGTGTGTGGAGGGGGGTGGGGGCACGGGGCACCATCACACATACCAACAAGATCTCTGCTTACTGGAGTCAGTGGCACCATTTTTGAGTTATAACCAAGATTCAGGCACCCTGTTTCCATAGGAGTGAAAATAACAGAAGAGCCCCATAAAATGCTTAATAATGCACAGAAAAGTAGAGTTAGCTTAAATGACAATTAAATCAAGACCCTAAGCTGTCAACAGGGGTCGATATACATCAACGGGGACAGTTGAAAATGTGTGCCCTGACTGGGACTTGAACCCGGGATCTCCTGCTTACATGGCAGACGCTCTATCTGTCTGAGCCACCGAAGGCACAGAGGATAGTGTGACTGCAGGGATTTATCCCTTGCACGCTCCCCATGAGACCCACATCCCCAACTTAGTGTCCACACACTACATTCGTAGTGCCCCTGCCCATTACACTCATTACTCGCAGAAGACAATCTTACCGTGTCCCATAAGATTTCAGGCAATGCGTGTGCATCCAGCACAGAAGAAGGATGTCAATGGCTGGTTATCTGTTCTTTCGGACATGTCCATCCATTTCATCCATATATTAGGGAATTAAGAGGCAAGGTAAAAGAGCTTCTTGTGTGGAAAATTTAAGGAGCTCTGGAAAGGAAAGATTGACCTCCTGTGCCAATGTGAGCAACACGTAGCCACAGGGCTGGATAAGTTATGTATAAAAGATTACATAGTCGCAGCTTACTCGTGTGGAAGTGACATGGGAAAAGGAGGAGTTGTTACATACATTAAGATGGAACACAAGTTCAAAAACCTTGAGACAAGTAGATTTTGTAGTGATCAGCACACAGAAGTTTGCATTTGTGAATTGATGGTGAAAAATAGGTCACTTTTAATTGTAATTGAACACCACTGGGAAATTTTGAAATATTTATGAGGAATCTTCATTCCTGACTACGCTGTCTGTGAGACATCAGGAGTTAATAGTCTGTAGTGACTTCATTGTAGATTTCCTGAGGGATTCTGATTGGAAAAATTACCTGGGTACCTTATTTGGACTCTATAATTTGATCTCGGTAATTAAATTTCCAACACCTGTGATTGAAGGCAGTAGGATCGTAATTGATAATGTTTTCTATGAAGAAGCTAAAAGGAAGAAAATAATTGTTTACTCAGTAACAAATGCTCTTTTGGATCATGATGCATAGTTAGGATAAATGACATAGCGCCTTACAGTACGGATACTCCTCAGTGGAAATCAGTTGGCGACTGTTGGACAAATGTTTTTAAGAATAGTTTACTGGAATTAGCATGGGATGTAATTTATAATGAACCAAATGCTAACACAAAATGTAATCTATTCCATGATAAATTCATATCATTTGAAAATATCTTTCTGCATAAGATAATCAGAAAGGACACTAAACAGCTGTGTAAAATACCATGGATCACTAGAGGGATTCAAGCATCTTGTGAAAGGAAAAGGGATATGTATCTTCTGGCAAGAACAAGTAGGTGTCCTGCAATAGTTGCACAGTACAAAACAATACTCAGATTTACTGAGAAAGGTTATTTAAAAAATCAAAGAACATACACATTATGTCAAAAATCAGTACTTCCAACAATGGACATAAGGCTATATAGTGTGCAGTGAAACAAGAGACAAGACAACCAGCCACAGAAGAATATGTAACATTTGAACTGAATGGAACATCTATAAATGATGAGTTGCAGGTAGCAAATGTGTTTAACAATCAAAATAACAATGAAAAATCCAGGATGGGGTATAACAATATTATGAAAAGGTTAGTTGCTACTCAACATATATCGGAGATGCTGAGCTGCAGGTAGCCATAACAAAAAGACTGTCAGATTGTGAGCTTTCAGCCAACATAGCCTTCGTCGGAAATAGACAAGACACACACACACACACACACACACACACACACACACACACACACACACACACACAGTCTCTGGCTGTTGAGAGCAGCCAGAGACTGTGGTCAAGTGTGTGTGTGTGTGTGTGTGTGTGTGTGTGGTGTGTGTGTGTGTGTGTGTGTGTGTATTTCCTACGAAGGCTTTGTTGACTGAAAGCTCACTTTCTGACAGTATGCTGTGCCTATCTGTGACTCAACATCTCCACTACATGATGAGTGGCAACTATCTTGTATTAATAATCATTTCTTAAATATAGCAGAAAACATAGCCAGAAACAGTTCAAGAGCAAAATCAGAGCAGTATGTTGAAAATGTAACGTTCATAAAATTAAGTCAAATAAGTGTATCAACAACTTCATCTTCTGAAATTATGAAAATTACATCATCATCATTTAAGACTGATTATGCCTTTCAGCGTTCAGTCTGGAGCATACAGTTCCTCCATGATCCCCTATTCAGTGCTAACATTGGTGCCTCTTCTGATGTTAAACCTGTTACTTCAAAATCATTGTTAACCGAATCCAGGTACCTTCTCCTCGGTCTGCCCCGACTCCTCCTACCCTCTACTGCTGAATCCATGAGTCTCTTGGGTAACCTTGCTTTTCCCATGCGTGTAACATGACCCGACCATCTAAGCCTGTTCGCCCTGACTGCTACATCTATACAGTTCATTCCCAGTTTTTCTTTGATTTCCTCATTGTGGACACTTCCTGCCATTGTTCCCATCTACTAGTACCTGCAATCATCCTAGCTACTTTCATATCCGTAACCTCAACCTTGTTGATAAGGTAACCTGAATCCACCCAGCTTTCGCTCCCGTACAACAAAGTTGGTGGAAAGATTGAACGGTGCACAGATAGCTTAGTCTTGGTACTGACTTCCTTCTTGTAGAAGAGAGTAGATCGTAGCTGAGCGCTCACTGCATTAGCCTTGCTACACCTCGCTTCCAGTTCTTTCACTATGTCGCCATTCTGTGAGAATATGCATCCTAAGTACTTGAAACCGTCCACCTGTTCTAACTTTGTTCCTCCTATTTGGCACTTAATCCGTTTATATTTCTTTCCCACTGACATAGTTTCGTTTTGGAGATGCTAATCTTCATACCATAGTCCTTACATTTCTGATCTAGCTCTGAAATATTACTTTGCAAACTTTCAATCGAATCTGCCATCACAACTAAGTCATCCGCATATGCAAGATTGCTTATTTTGTGTTCACATATCTTAATCTCACCCAGCCAGTCTATTGTTTTCAACATATGATCCATAAATAATATGAACAACAGTGGAGACAGGTTGCAGCCTTGTCTTACCCCTGAAACTACTCTGAACCATGAACTCAATTTACCGTCAACTCTAACTGCTGCCTGACTGAAAATTACACATACCCTCAAAAATAAAAGCTCGTCTGGTTTTTATGGTGTTTTCAATAGAGTACTAAAACTTGTTTCCATGAAATATATGATGCATCACTAACTCAAGGTATTTTTCCATAGGGGCTGAAATATGCCATTGTTAAACCTCTTCTTAAGAAAGGTGATAAGAGAGATGTCAGTAACTACCAACCTATTTCACTGCTGACATCATTTTCCAAAAATTTTTTGGTAGGTGATATGTAGAATAGCATATCACCTTAGCAATAATAGTACCTGTGAGAAACCGTAAGTTGGGTTTCAGAAGGTTTGTCCTACTGAGAATGCCATTTACACGTTCACTCACCAGGTTTTACAAGCCTTAAATAATAAAATTGTGTCGGTTGGTATTTTCTGCAACCTGTTTAAGGCATTTGACTTTGTGACTCTCAGTACATTTCTAGATAAATTGATGTTTTATGGGATTGATGGTATAGCCTACCAATAAGTAATGTCATATCTGACCAAAAGAATGCAGAAAGTTCTACTCAGTAATTCAAGCAATATAGACCAAGGATGTAAGTCTGACGTGAGAAATCACGTATGGGATTCCTCAAGATTCAGTCTGAGGTCCAGTACTGTTCCTCACATATGTAAACCATCTTCCGTCTAGTATACAACAAGCAGAATTAGTTGTTTTTGTAGATGACACTAGTATTCTAATCAACCCAAGTATATGAACAGAAACAGAAGAAATTGGTAAACAAAGTTTGTAAAAGTATCGTTGGCTGGTTTTCGGCAAATGGTATCAGCCTCCATTTTAAGAATGCGCAACTGTTCAGTTCTGCACATCTAGGGGTACTACACCAATGATAAGTATAATGCATTGTAAGGAAATAATAAATAAGATGAAACTTCAGTATTCTTATGGACCCATATTGATGAGAATTTAAATCAGAAAAAAAAAACATTTTGGAGCTCCTAAAACAACTTAGTTCAGCCATGTTTGCACTTAGAATCAGTGCAAATTTTGGGGAGAGAGAAATCAGTAAATTGACACATTTTGCATATTTTCATTTAGTAATGTCGTATGGAATAATGTTCTGGGGTAATTCATATTTAAGAAAGAAAATCTTCATTGCGCAGAATAATAT
This sequence comes from Schistocerca serialis cubense, assembly GCF_023864345.2. Taxonomy (NCBI): domain Eukaryota; kingdom Metazoa; phylum Arthropoda; class Insecta; order Orthoptera; family Acrididae; genus Schistocerca; species Schistocerca serialis. The sequence continues at coordinate 38,370,173 of NC_064642.1, forward strand.
GTGGTGCTCACCCATGATCATCTTGTAGACATCTGTTTAAGGAGTGGGAGTTAGGCACTCTAACTACTGCTTCACAGTATATTTATTCCCCCAAGAAGTTTGTTGTAAATAATCCATTACAGTTCAAAAGGAACAATGAGGCACATAATTACAATACCAGACAGAAAAATGACATTCATTACTCCACATAAAGGTTGTCTTGCTCCCAAAAGGGGGTGCACATGCTGCAACAAAACTTTTTGATCACTTACCTAGTGATACAAAATGTGAGAAAGACAGCAAAGTAAAATTTGATAACAAACTAAGAAATTTTCTCCTTGAAAGAAAACTAGTTCTGTTCTGCAGAATAATTTCTATTACCGTAATATGCAAGAGGTGGTCTGTGTTACATGTGTGCACTTTAATTAGTCTAACAAATACTAACAAAGAGATAGAGGGGCTGGCCAGTACTTAGCTCAGTACAGCCGATAGATACACATAAAACAGAACTGAAAATTTACATTCCTAGCTTTCGGAACTTTGTTCCTTCATCAGGGAGGAGAGAGGGGAAAAAAGGGAAGAAGGGAAAGTGGATTCAGTTACTCACAACCCAGGTTATGAAGCAACAGGGAAAGGTAAACAGGGAGGGTAGCAAGGATGGAGGCATGGTTGTCAGAGGGAAGCCAAAGATATTCTACTGTAAGTACTGTGCCAGCTTCAAACCAAAGAGGATGCATACAGAAGTAAAGTATAAAGATAAACACAACTATGTAGGATGAAAAGATGCGTGAATGGCTAAAGAGGAAAGGGAAAGAGGAGAAGACTGAAGAGTGAATGGGAGTGAGGTTGTTTAACGTAGGTTCAGTCCAGGGGGATGGCGGGATGAAAGGATGTGTTGGAGTGCAAGTTCCCATCTCCGCAGTTCAGAGGGACTGGTGTTGGGTGGGAGAAGCCAAATGGCACATACGGTGTAGCAGGTTCCTAGGTCCCTAGAATTATGCTGGAGGGCATGCTCCGCTACTGGGTATTGGGCATTTCCTAGGCGGACAGTTCGTCTGTGTCCGTTCATTCGCTCAGCCAGTTTGGTTGTTGTCATGCCGATGTAAAAGGCTGTGCAGTGCAGGCACCTCAGTTGATAAATGACATGTGTAGTTTCACACGTAGCCCTGCCTTGAATTGTGTATGTTTTACCAGTAGCGGGGCTGGAGTAGGTGGTTGTGGGCGGATGCATGGGGCAGGTTTTGCAGCGGGGTCGGTTACAGGGGTAGGAACCGCTGGGTAGAGAAGGTAGTCTGGGAATATTGTAGGGTTTAACAAGGATGTTACGGAGGTTAGGGGGCGACGAAAGGCAACTCTGGGTGGTGTGGGGAGAATTTTGTCAAGGGATGATCTCATTTCAGGGGTTGACTTGAGAAAGTCATATCCCTGGCGGAGTAATTTGTTGATGTTTTCGAGGCCAGGATAATATTGGGTGACAAGGGGGAACTTCTGTGTGGTCTGGGGGTAGGAACATTGTTGTTGGACGGGGAGGAATGTATTGCTCGGGAAATCTGTTTGTGGACAAGGTCTGCAGGATAGTTGCGGGAGAGGAAAGCACTGGTCAGGTTATTGGTGTAGTTGTTGAGGGATTCGTCACTGGAGCAGATACGTTTGCCACGAATACCTAGGCTGTAGGGAAGGGAGCGTTTAATGTGGAAAGGATGGCAGCTATCAAAGTGAAGGTACTGTTGTTTGTTTGTGGGTCTGATATGGACAGAGGTGTGGATGTAAGCTTCAACAAGATGAAGGTCAACATCCAGGAAGGTGGCTTGGGTTTTGGAGAAGGACCAGGTGAAATTCAGATTCGAAAAGGAGTTGAGGTTATGGAGGAAATTAAGGAGTGTTTCTTCACCATGAGTCCAGACCACAAAGATGTCATCTATAAACCTATACCAGGCCAGGGGAAGCAGCTGTTGGGTCTTCAGGAAAGCCTCCTCCATGCGGCCCATGAAGAGGTTGGCATAGGAGGGAGCCATCCTGGTTCCCATGGCCGTTCCCCTGATTTGTCTGTAGGTCTGGCCTTCAAAAGTGAAGTAATTATGGGTGAGGATGAAGTTGGTAAGTGTGATAAGGAACGAGGTTTTTGGAAGATCTTCGGGTGGGCGTTGGGAGAGGTAGTGCTCAAGGGCAGAGAGACCATGGGTATGTGGGATGTTTGTGTAAAGGGATGTAGCATCTATGGTGACAAGAAAGGTTTCAGGTGGGAGAGGAGTGGGAATGGATTTGAGGCGTTCTAGGAAGTGGTTTGTGTCTTTGATGTAGGATGGGAGTCTGCAGGTGATAGGTTGTAGATGCTGGTCTACCAGAGCTGAGATACGTTCGGTTGGGGATTTGAAGCCTGCTACAATGGGACGGCCAGGATGGTTCTCTTTGTGGATTTTGGGTAATAGGTAGAAGGTAGGGGTACGTGGCCCAGGTGGAGTGAGTAAGTCTATGGAAGCCGTTGTGAGGCCTTGTGAGGGACCTTGGATTTTTAGGATTTTTTGCAGCTCAGTCTGGATGGAGGGAATGGGATCCTGGGTAACAGCTTTGTAGGTTGAGGTGTCAGAGAGTTGACGCAGTCCTTCTGCCACATACTCCACACGGTCAAGTACGACAGTTGTGGAGCCTTTATCCGCCGGGAGGATGACAATAGAGTGGTCTATTTTCAGCTCTTTAATGGCACGGGATTCAGCTGGGGTGATGTTGGGGGTTGTCGGGATGTTCTTCAAGAAGGACTGGGAGGCAACAATGGATGTGAGGAATTCCTGAAATGTCTGCAAGGGATGGTTTTGGGGGAGGGGAGGAGGATCCCTTTGAGAAGGCAGTCGAAACTGTTCTAGACAGGGTTCAACACTGGGTCTAGTACTTGGAGGCTGTGTTTGGGTAGTGAAGTGATATTTCCAGTTGAGGTTCCGGGTGAATGAGAGGAGATCTTTAACCAGGGCAGTGTGGTTGAATTTAGGTGTGGGGCTAAAGGTTAAGCCTTTTGATAGAACAGATGTCTCTGGAGGAGAGAGGGATCTGGATGAGAGGTTTAGGACTGAATTGGGACTGGTGATATGTGGCATTTGACTGTGGTTATAGTTGAGATTTGGTCTGTGTGGGGTATGTGCTGGGATGGGGAGATTGAGTAGGGTGGCTAGGCTAGGTTTGTTGGCTATGAGGGGGGTTTGTTGAAGGTTCTGTTGTGGTTGGTGTTTGTGAGGGATAGGGAGAGGGACCCCACTTCTTAGGTGTTGCACTAGCACTGTGGATAGTTTTTTCAGGTGTTGTGTGGCATGGAACTCAAGTTTGCAGCTGGCTTCTAGGATGATGTTCCTCAGTGTGTTCTCCAAGCAAGGGTTTGAGAGGTGGAGGACTTTGAAGAGAGATAGGAGCTGTTGGGAGTGGTGGTTACATGAAGTAGTGTAGAGATTCAGGACAAGTTGGGTAAGGGCTAAGGATTGAAGGTTCTGGAAGTCCAGGAGAGACTGGTGGAAGGAGGAATTGCACCCAGAGATGGGAACTTTTAAGGTAAGCCCTTTAGGGGTAATTCCAAAGGTTAAGCAGGACTGGAGGAAAAGTATGTGGGATTGCAGTTTGGCTACAGTGAATGCATGTTTCCGGAATGAATGTAAATAATGTGGTATAGGATTAGGATACATAGTGGGTAACTATTAAATAACTAAAGTTGAGATAGTAATCATAAGAAGGAGTGAAACACGGAGGGAAGGACGAGAAGGAAAGAAATTGTGTTGGTAATGTTCAATACCAAAGGAAGACCAGTAAATAAGAAAAATACGGAAAAAGTTGACCAGACCAAGCAAGTATGTCCAGATCAGGGGAAAAAGAACACACGTAGCTCAAAAACAGAGATAGCGAGTGGCGAAAAAAGATCGCGCGTGCCGCAAAAGCAGTCGCGCGTGCCGCAAAAGCGATCGCGCGTGCCGCAAAAGCGATCGCGCGTGCCGCAAAAAAGATCGCGGGTGGGGCAGAAACGTCCCAAAAAATTTTTCTTGTGGCAGAGAAAGATAGCCAATGGCACAAAAATATCGCCAGCAACAAGAAATCGACGGAAATGGATGATACTGGTAGGTGTGGAAGAGATTGTTGGCAGTGATTGTTGGCTGGTACCTTCACTTTGATAGCTGCCATCCTTTCCACATCAAACGCTCCCTTCCCTACAGCCTAGGTATTCGTGGCAAACGTATCTGCTCCAGTGACGAATCCCTCAACAACTACACCAATAACCTGACCAGTGCTTTCCTCTCCCGCAACTATCCTGCAGACCTTGTCCACAAACAGATTTCCCGAGCAATACATTCCTCCCCGTCCAACAACAATGTTCCTACCCCCAGACCACACAGAAGCATCCCCCTTGTCACCCAATATTATCCTGGCCTCGAAAACATCAACAAATTACTCCACCAGGGATATGACTTTCTCAAGTCAACCCCTGAAATGAGATCATCCCTTGACAAAATTCTCCCCACACCACCCAGAGTTGCCTTTCGTCGCCCCCCTAACCTCCGTAACATCCTTGTTAAACCCTACAATATTCCCAGACTACCTTCTCTACCCAGCGGTTCCTACCCCTGTAACCGACCCCGCTGCAAAACCTGCCCCATGCATCCGCCCACAACCACCTACTCCAGCCCCGCTACTGGTAAAACATACACAATTCAAGGCAGGGCTACGTGTGAAACTACACATGTCATTTATCAACTGAGGTGCCTGCACTGCACAGCCTTTTACATCGGCATGACAACAACCAAACTGGCTGAGCGAATGAACGGACACAGACGAACTGTCCGCCTAGGAGATGCCCAATACCCAGTAGCGGAGCATGCCCTCCAGCATAATTCTAGGGACCTAGGAACCTGCTACACCGTATGTGCCATTTGGCTTCTCCCACCCAACACCAGTCCCTCTGAACTGCGGAGATGGGAACTTGCACTCCAACACATCCTTTCATCCCGCCATCCCCCTGGACTGAACCTACGTTAAACAACCTCACTCCCATTCACTCTTCAGTCTTCTCCTCTTTCCCTTTCCTCTTTAGCCATTCACGCATCTTTTCATCCTACATAGTTGTGTTTATCTTTATACTTTACTTCTGTATGCATCCTCTTTGGTTTGAAGCTGGCACAGTACTTACAGTAGAATATCTTTGGCTTCCCTCTGACAACCATGCCTCCATCCTTGCTACCCTCCCTGTTTACCTTTCCCTGTTGCTTCATAACCTGGGTTGTGAGTAACTGAATCCACTTTCCCTTCTTCCCTTTTTTCCCCTCTCTCCTCCCTGATGAAGGAACAAAGTTCCGAAAGCTAGGAATGTAAATTTTCAGTTCTGTTTTATGTGTATCTATCGGCTGTACTGAGCTGAGGTAAGTACTGGCCAGCCCCTCTATCTCTTTGTTAGTATTTGTTTCACATCTTATATGAGATTTTCCTTTAATTAGTCTAATCATGTATTCATGGTCCCTAAGGAAGAAATACGTAGAGAACTATAATATATTCTTAGTTTCTTTGTCTAATACTTACTTGTTTTTGTAACTTGTAAGCAGACTTTCTTGAGGCAGTTTTTACAGTATTTTTTTGACTCTTTCCAGTTGGTCAAAAAGTCCACAGCTCATGCTGCTCTGCTGTGTATATATTCAGGCCCCCTGTTAGTACCATTTCATATGGGTCCCACACAGTTTAGCAATATTGTAAAATGGGACACACAAGAAGCAATCTCCTTTGTAGATTGGTTGCATTTTATGATTAACCTACCAACAACCCAAAGTTAGTCGTGTTTGGTATGGATCGTGCACACTTGTGCAATATTCGAGGATGGGTTGCACAAGAGTTTTGTAAGCAAACGTTGCGTAGAGTATGGTAGTACCCATCTGGGTGGGGTGGCAGTCTGACTTATAGCATAGTCAAAGGTCTAGGTTAGGTTGGAAAGTGATAATTTGGTTGCCAATTGAGTTGGCAAAGGCAGTGAATGTATAAGTGAAATAAAGTTTGTGGTAACACGTAGATCTGTAGCATAGCCTGATATCCACATTTGTGCCACTTTCAATGAACTTTCCCATATGCAACACACTTATCATTGCAAAATCTAAAACCACAAAATAAATTCAGAATACCTCTATTAGTTAATGGACAAGCTTCAGATGGGTATTTTGATGCATCTTATGAACATATATTGCACATAAATAACAAAATAACCAAGTAGATCCACTTTTACCCAATCTCCGTACTAGACTGATTGCATTTTCGTCACCTGCAAATAAGGGCCTCGTGTTTCTGCAGACTGACATATTCAAAACATTTCTCAACAAGAAATATTTTATGCTGTTCATACACATCTTCAGAAAAGAGTTTGGCATCTCATCTAGCCCTTCTGTTTTCCTGATTTCTCGTTGTATTGTGAGGTATATTGTGGCATCGTTGTGGGTGCTACATTTTTTTTAGCAGCTTCTTTGCATTAGTTGCAAAATAGTCACTTATGTGTGCCCTTTCGGGTTTCTATTTTATGACATCTCATATTACTTTATTTTTGTTCTCTGCATCATACACTGATGAGCCAAAACATTATGACCACCCACTTAATAGCTTGTTTGTCCATCTTTGGAACAAAATACAGCACTGATTCCATGTGTCAGTTACCCAACAGTTTGTTGGTGGGTTTTGGAGGTATGTGGCATCAGATGTCTGCACACAGGTCACATAAGCCATGTACATAATGGGCCGCTGATTTGCATATGTGGTGATGGCGCCCGATAGCGACCCAAATGGGTTGTATAAGATTTACATCAGGCAGATCTGTTTGCCAAGAATCGAGGCGAGTTCACGATAATGTTCCTTCAATCACTGTAACATGGTTCTGGCTCCAAGATGTGGACAGTTGCACTGCCGAAAGACGACATCGCCCTTGGGGAAGACATCAAGCATGAAGGACTGCAGATGATTTGCAGCTGTCTTCGATTATAACCACAGATCGCATACAAGTGCAGGAACATGTCTCCCATTGCGTAACACTGCTCCCACCAGCCCGCATTAGTGGCATGCTGCATGTTTCGAGCTGCCGTTCACCTTGATGATGGCGTTTGTGGAGATGGCCATCGACCTAGTGTTGCAAAAATGTCATTCATCTGAAGAGCCGACATTGATTGACGGTCGAATCCTGATGGTCCTATGCCCATTGTGATCGTAAACGATGGTGTTGGTAGGTCAACATATAAACACGTAGGGGTGGTCTGCTGTGGAGTTCCATATTCAACAGTGTACGATGAATGGTGTGCTCTGAAACATTTGTGTGTCCACCAGCATTGTGCTCTTTTGGCAGAGATGCCACAGGTCACCATCTATCGTAGTTTACCAAGTAGATGAGCCTCCGAAGTCCACATTCTGTGATGAGTCGTGGACTCCGACCATTTAGCACCTAGTGGTAGCTTTACAGTCCTTCTACATCATTCCATAGATACTCGCAACAGTAGCATTCAACCAGTTTCACTGTTTTCGAGGTACTTGTTTACAGGCTCTGCCAAATGATAATCTGTCATTTGTCAAAGTCATTTATCTCGATGGATTTTCCCCTTTTCAGCCCATGTCTTCACTAGGGTGATCCCCCATATGTGTCTGGTCCGCTTACATAGTTTTGTTATTGCATTACATGCCCGCAAAGCCACCGGGCAGTGTCCAATGTCATGGTGGGCAGCAGTCATAATGTTTTAGCTTCTCTCTGTACATTATTTTGCCATTACACATTTTTTTAAGGAAGCTGTGGATTCCAGAGTGTCTATATGTAACTGTTTAAATAATTATATCTAAAAACACAGATGATGTGACTTACCGAACGAAAGTGCTGGCAGGTCGATAGACACACAAACAAACACAAACGTACACACGAAATTCAAGCTTTCGCAACAAACTGTTGCCTCATCAGGAAAGAGGGAAGGAGAGGGAAAGACGAAAGGATGTGGGTTTTAAGGGAGAGGGTAAGGAGTCATTCCAATCCCGGGAGCGGAAAGAATTACCTTAGGGGGAAAAAAGGACAGGTATACACTCACACACACACACACACACACACACACACACACACACACACACACACACACACACACACATATCCATCCGCACATACACAGACACGAGCAGACATTTGTAAAGGCAAAGAGTTTGGGCAGAGATGTCAGTCGGGCGGAAGTAAAGAGGCAAAGATGTTGTTGAAAGACAGGTGAGGTATGAGCGGCGGCAAATTGAAATTAGCGGAGATTGAGGCCTGGCGGATAACGAGAAGAGAGGATATACTGAAGGGCAAGTTCCCATCTCCGGAGTTCTGACGAGTTGGTGTTAGTGGGAAGTATCCAGATAACCCGGACGGTGTAACACTGTGCCAAGATGTGCTGGCCGTGCACCAAGGCATGTTTAGCCACAGGGTGATCCTCATTACCAACAAACACTGTCTGCCTGTGTCCATTCATGTGAATGGACAGTTTGTTGCTGGTCATTCCTACATAGACAGCTTCACAGTGTAGGCAGGTCGGTTGGTAAATCACGTGGGTGCTCTTACACGTGGCTCTGCCTTTGATCGTGTACACCTTCCGGGTTACAGGACTGGAGTAGGCTCCAGTCCGGAATCCCTGAACCATTACACCAACAACCTGAAGACAGCTTTCGCATCCCGCAACTACCCTCCCGACCTGGTACAGAAGCAAATAACCAGAGCCACTTCCTCATCTCCTCAAACCCAGAACCTCCCACAGAAGAACCCCAAAAGTGCCCCATTTGTGACAGGATACTTCCCGGGACTGGATCAGACTCTGAATGTGGCTCTCCAGCAGGGATACGACTTCCTCAAATCCTGCCCTGAAATGAGATCCATCCTTCATGAAATCCTCCCCACTCCACCAAGAGTGTCTTTCCGCCGTCCATCTAACCTGCGTAACCTCTTAGTTCATCCCTATGAAATCCCCAAACCACCTTCCCTAGCCTCTGGCTCCTACCCTTGTAACCGCCCCCGATGTAAAACCTGTCCCATGCACCCTCCCACCACCACCTACTCCAGTCCTGTAACCCGGAAGGTGTACACGATCAAAGGCAGAGCCACGTGTGAGAGCACCCACGTGATTTACCAACTAACCTGCCTACACTGGGAAGCTTTCTATGTGGGAATGAGGATCACCGTGTGGCTAAACATGCCTTGGTGCACGGCCAGCACATCTTGGCACAGTGTTACACCGTCCGGGTTATCTGGATACTTCCCACTAACACCAACCCGTCAGAACTCCGGAGATGGGAACTTGCCCTTCAGTATATCCTCTCTTCTCGTTATCCGCCAGGCCTCAATCTCCGCTAATTTCAATTTGCCGCCGCTCATACCTCACCCGTCTTCCAACAACATCTTTGCCTCTTTACTTCCGCCCGACTGACATCTCTGCCCAAACTCTTTGCCTTTACAAATGTCTGCTCGTGTCTGTGTATGTGCGGATGGATATGTGTGTGTGTGCGCGCGCGAGTGTATACCTGTCCTTTTTTCCCCCTAAGGTAAGTCTATCCGCTCCCGGGATTGGAATGACTCCTTACCCTCTCCCTTAAAACCCACTTCCTTTCGTCTTTCCCTCTCCTTCCCTCTTTCCTGATGAGGCAACAGTTTGTTGCGAAAGCTTGAATTTCGTGTGTATGTTTGTGTTTGTTTGTGTGTCTATCGACCTGCCAGCACTTTCGTTTGGTAAGTCACACCATCTGTGTTTTTAGATATATTTTTCCCACGTGGAATGTTTCCCTCTATTATGTTTAAATAATTAGGAACTCAGTATTAGTACACTGTTTTTTTTTATAAAGAACAGAGGTGATTTTTCAATAGCAGATGCTTAAGTGACCACTTTTGGAAATGTCTCAAAAATAAAATGGAATGGAAAGTTCTAGCAGAATATAAATAATTTAGGAGTAAAAGAAAACACTCACCAAATAGTAGAAACAGGCACACAAAAAGTAATAAAAACTTTGCTAGCTTTTGGGCGAATCTTTGCAACACACCCATCGCCCCTGCAATCTTCCTGGCCTCAACCTACACTAACACACTGCATTCACACCTTTACCCGACAGACACCCCTTCCCCTGCCCCGACACTTCCTCCCCATCCATGCCTCCTTGGCATTGTCACAGTGCACTGCACAGACTCACCAGTTCTGGTGCCCCATGTGCTGTCGGATTCCTATCCTGCGCATCTGCTGCCTCTGGCTTCTGCATGCCTATCCTGTGCCTCCTTTCAGGCCACTGATATTTGTGTGTGTGTGTTTGTGTGTGTGTGGGGGGGGGGGAGGGGGGGGGGGCAATTTTCCCTGCCAATATATGCAAGTACATGGTCTTAGACTGATACTGAATTTTTTATTACCATCATAGTAATATCAACTGTTCGTGCTATGCCAAAAGTACTCATAATGCTTAAGAAGTTGTTAGTGATTACATCTTTTACGCTTGTGTTTGTGTTGACATTTGCATATGATATTTTGTTAGTTTTGAGGGCTGAGACTCTGTCCAGGGATTCGGTTAATTTGTTGAAAATGTGTCCACATTGCCGCTAGCACAAAATGATTAACATTTTGGGTATTTCAAGCATTGCCAGGTCAGTGCCTGACATTTTTACCGTAGTTCTACAGTGCTCTTTCATATGACAGGGGCACTATATGTTATATTCCAGTATCGTTACACCAGTGCTCTCTAATGCATACCACTATTCCGGTCTAAGACTAATTCAGCCTCAAGTACTTCATTTTTAATAGATTTCTTTCCTGTTACTGGTGAGTGTGGCACATTCTATCTTGCAAAAACCTCTAAACTTGTCGAGGCACTTTTGAGGCAGGGGTAGTTATTGTCATGAACTATTCCAAAAAAGGCCTAGTTCTTCTGCACATGACAACAGAAATTTGAGCACATGTTGCCCCATCCCCAGTCTTTTTAATTAGCTCCACAAGCTTTGCCATCCCAGCTCTATTGAGATTCAAACTGTGTCTAGTGAAATCCTATATCCCAGTAGTCCCAACCAGCACCAGTGCAACACATGCCCAGTTAGCAGACCTCAGCGCCACTTCTAGCTCTGCATTAACTTAACATACAGCACTACCAAAGTGATACCACTCACATAACTTGACCATGAGGACATTTGTGTTGCCAGTTAAAGAGATTACCTTATTTCAGATCACCACCTCTGTCGCATTCCCTGCCCTTGATTCAGCTGTTCCCTGCTCCACGCACTATTATTATTTGAAAATGTTTAGTTAAATTCTTTTGCAAAGGCCCTTAGGCATTTGTCACCTAATTTAGCATGGCACTTGGTTGGAAAGAGCTGATGACGTGACAAGTGTGATCCTGACCTCTTCTGTAACCAAAGGGTGACACGACTACTACCCTGCAGCAGTACTTTCTTCTTCTTCCTAACACTAGCACTGTTCCTATTTCCATGATCATGGGAAAAGTCTGCTGCACAATCTCACTTCTATTCTAACACATGGAACAATGGAAAGTACCCTCTACCATGTACTCTGCAGTGGTACGCAGAGTATAGAGATTGATGTAGATGAAAATTTCATCCTTCATTTTATTATATGCACATTTGGTGTCATTAAGACGAATGAAATGAGATTTATTAGTCTCATAATATACATAACATTAATAATTCAGAGTTGTTATTTTCCATGAATTTGAATTCTTCTACTGAATAGTAACATTTCTCCCATAGATTCTGCTGCAGTCTTATTTTAAAAGTATCTACCTTCATATTAAGTGAAAATATAGTGTAATTTAGTAGATAAAAAATCTACTCACCAAGATATACTACACTCATGCTCATAAATTAAGGATAATTGCAGAATGTGGTGTCACACAACGTGGCACTACACAAAACTGGTGCTAACAGCATAGGCACATAGGGAATGCACACGTCACAGATCTGTAAGTCCACAGTATTGGTGATAAGTTGAGAAAACCGTCCCGAAACACGTGCTACAAAACCCCACTGTTTCCGGCGCATGTACCCTGACATCAATGTGGGGTATGATCACCGTGCACACGTACACAGGCCGCACAACGGGTTGGCATACTCTGGATCAGGTGGTTGAGCAGCTGCTGGGGTATAGCCTCCCATTCTTGCACCAGTATCTGTCGGAGCTCCTGAACTGTCCTAGGGGTCTGAAGACATGCAGCAATACATCGACTGAGAGTATCCCAGACGTATTTGATTGGGTTTAGGTCTAGAGAACAGGCAGGCCACTCCATCTGCCTGATATCTTCTGTTTCAAGGTACTCCTCCATGATCGCAGCTCGGTGGGGCCGTGCGTTATCGTGCATAAGGAAGAAGGTGGGACCCACTGCACCCCTGAAAAGGTGGACATACTGGTGCAGAATGGCGTCCTGATACACCTGAGCTGTTACAGTTCCTCTGTCAAAGACATGCAGGGGTGTACGTGTACCGGTCATAATCCCACCCCACAGCATCAAACAATGACCTCCATACAGGTCCCTTTCAGGGACTTTAAGAGGTTGGTATCTGGTTCCTGGTTCATGCCAGATGAAAACCCGGCGAGAATCACTGTGCAGACTATATCTGGACTTGTCCGTGAACATAACCTGGGACCACTGTTCCACTGACGATGTACTGTGTTCTTGACACCAGGCTTTACAGGCTCTCCTGTGACCAGGGATCAGTGAAATGCACCTTGCAGTTCTCCAGGCGAATAAACCATGTCTGTTCAGTCATTTGTAGACTGTGTGTCTGGAGACAACTGTTCCATTGGCTGCAGTAAGGTCCCGATCAAGGCTACCTGCAGTACTCTGTGGCCGTCTGTGGGCACTGATGGTGAGATATCGGTCTTCTTGTGGTGTTATAGACTGTGGACATCCCATACTGTAGTGCCTGGACACGTTTCCTGTCTGCTGGAATCGTTGCCATAATGTTGAGATCACACTTCGTGGCACACGGAGGGCCCGTGCTACGACCTGCTGTGTTTGACCAGCCTCCAGTCGCCCTAGTATTCTACCCCTCGTAATGTCATCAATATGTGTTCTTTGAGCCAGTTTCAACACACAGTCACCATTAGCACGTCTGAAAAGATCAGCACACTTACTCACTGCACCGTACTCTGACATGCACCAACACACCTCTGTGTATGTGGACTGCTGCCAACGCCACCGTGTGACGATTGCAGGTCAAATGCACCGCATGGTCATACCCCGAGGTGATTTAAACTCGCAAATCACCCATCAGAGCATTGTTTCACCATGTATCAGCATTATCCTTAATTTATGATCATGAATGTAGCTTCATATTGAGTATGTTTTTGCCTATTAATTCAAGTATATATTTTCATGCCCTTATACTGCCGGGTCGGTGCACATAACTATAACTGGTGTGTGGAAAGCATAAAATTCTTCAGATCATTTTTTTTATTACCACATAACATGCCTCATACAATCATACGTGACTTATTGGCTTTAAGACTAACATACAGACTAATAAGTGGAGATGCTGAGTCGCAGATAGGCACAACAAAGAGACTCTCACAATTAAAGCTTTTGGCTATTGCCTTCGTCAACGACACCCCCCCCCCCCCCTCCCCTCACACACACACACATACATACAAATATAACTGCAGTCTCAGACAACTGAAACCATACTGTTGTTTCTTACATTCCATCCTGGATTTTCCGTTGTTTGATACAGACTAATAAACTAATCTAAGGTGACGATACATATGTATTACACGGTTATCATTTTTTTTTTAAAAGCCTGTGGTTATAATATATTTGGTGTTACTTTTTAGAGCGATACTATATTACATGTTCATCATTCAAGAAATCTTCTACACTGTAGTAACATTTACTTTTAAAATATTTTTCTAGATCTCCTTCAATATTTTCTTAGGTCTGGATCACTCTTCCCCTTATATATTTTATCTACAAATTTCATGCCCAAATAGTGTTGAGTTATTTTAGATAGTTTGAGTCTCTGAGTAGGTAGCTTGTAACTTGCCCTACATCTAGCCTCATACTGATGCAGGAAGCAGTTGTCCTTAAAAAGTTTTGATTTCTCTTTGTGAAAATAAGAATCATATATATATATATATATATATATATATATATATATATATATATATTATTAGCGGATGTCCCCATGGGAGAACGATAAGCAGGTGATTAACATTTCTTAATGTTCTTCTTATTTCCCCAGTATTTCTTCATTGCCTCCCCAAAGGCCTTCTTCCTTTCTTTGGTCCACTTTGGTCGGAAAGGTTTAGATTCCGTCTCTGGAGTAAACTTCCACTTGTCGATTTTTCTTCTGAATGTATCCCGGTCTGATGTGTTTGTTATGTCAATTTTTGCCTTTTTCAAATCCTTCTTAACTTCAGTTACCCAGGGTATTGTTGCCTTAAGTGATGTCATATAGTCCAATAGACGTTTAGTTAACCTGTTTCCAGGTAATCTGTCTATATGTCCATAAAACTTCATCCGCCTCTTCCTGATATCTGCCTCGATGTTTGATATTTTTTCGGTTGTCTCGGTAGTCTGCAGCCTGTATCCATCTTGTGTGTATCGTGGTCCTAGGATTTTTCTAATAATTTTTCTCTCTACTTTCTTAATTTCGTGTAAATCTAATTTTCTATTCAGGGAGAGTGTTTCACTTGCATATGTGACTGTTGGTTTGATGACTGTGTTGTAGTGTCTGATTTTAGTGCCTTTTGATAGACATTTCTTGTTATATATATTTTGAATAAGTCCGAATACTTTCTTGATTTTCTGTAATCGGTTTTTTTGTGCTATTTTCTCAAGTCCTGTTGGTTCAATAACTTCACCGAGATACTTAAAGTGCTTGACTCTAGTTATTTCACCATACTTTGTTTTTAGTTTCGAAATATCTAATTTTGAGCAGATGAATTCTGTCTTCTCAAAGGAGATTTGCAGGCCAACCTTCTCAGCACATTCTTTAAGTGTCTCAATTTGTTTTACTGCTGTTTCTTCACTGTCAGTTATAATTGCCAAGTCATCTGCAAACACTAAATAAGGGATGTTCAATTTTCCTTTACCTCTTCCTAGTTCAATTGGCTTCCAAAAGCTTTGTTTCCTTAGTGTTACTTCCCACTCTTTCATAACTTTGTCCAAAACTATATTGAATAATAGTGGTGAGATCCCATCTCCTTGTCTTACTCCTGTTTTAATTGAGAATGGTTCCGAAATTTCCCCTCTGAATTTAATTTTTGATTTGGTTTCTGTTAGTGTTTGTTCAATTAGTTTTCGGGTTTTAGTGTCTAGGCCTCGTTCTTCGAGAATGTGACATAGAGACTGTCTGTCTATGGAATCGTATGCCTTTTTGAAATCAACGAATGTGCAGATTATTGGTTTTGACCTGATTGCTTTAATCTTTAAAATAGTTTTAAGGTTGAATATCTGTTCCGGGCATGATCTATTAGGACGAAAGCCTGCTTGGTAGTCTGAAATTGTATGTTCTAGTTGTTCTTGTGCCCTCTTTAGGAGACATGCAGATAGAATTTTGTAGGTAACTGGTAAAAGTGAAATGCCTCTGTAGTTGTTTACGTCTGATCTCTCTCCCTTTTTGTGCAATGGGTGAATTAGTGCACACTTCCACTCCTCTGGGATATTTTCTGTCTGCCAAATTTCTTTGATGATGCTAGTGATCTCTTTTAACGAATTTGGACCAAGGTTTTTCAGTAGTTCAGCTACAATTCCATCTTCTCCCGATGATTTATTATTTTTGAGTTTTCTAATGTGACTATAAATTTCTTCTTGAGATGGTGGTAGTGAAGTCTCATTCGTGTGTTCTGGTTGTAATCTGGGGAATCTTGTACTTGGTTGTGGGCAATTTAGGAGTTGTGAGAAATATTTAGCTAGTTCTTGGCAATTTTCTTTGTTAGTTAGTGCCAATTTTCCATTCTGTTTCCGGAAGCAGAGATTTTGTGGAGTGTATCCTTTGATTTGATTTGCGAATATTTTATAAAAATCTTGAGTGTTGTGGTTCTTAAAGTTTTCTTCAATTGTGTTTAGCTGTTCATTAAGGTATTTTCTTTTAGTTTGTCTAAGTATTTTAGCTGTTTGTTTTCTCACTTTGAAAAATGTTTGTTGTGTGGTTTCTGATTTGTCACAATTGTAATTTAAAAAGGCTTGTTGTCTCTCTTCTAATGCGTTATCACAATTCGAATTCCACCATGGATGCTTGGATATTTTCTTTAACGGAATCAAATCTCCTGCTTTCTGTATAATTTTCGTTCGGAAATCTTTCCAGTTGTTTGTTGGTTGTTTATCCCATGCTTCTGTAATTTCTGATTCCTTGATATTTTTCAAGTCAAATTTGGGAATTAGTGGTGATTTCCTTTGGCGTTTCCTTTTTGGAGTGAATTTAATTTTAACTCTGGTAAGGTAGTGGTCAGAATCTATATTTGCCCCTCTGCAGACTTGAACGTCGTGTATTTCTTTCTGGAAGTCATCAGATCGCAACATGGTCTATTTGAAATTCACCAAGCTGAAGGTTTGGTGATCTCCATGTTTTTTGTTTCTTGGGGTCTTTTCGAAGTGATGTTGTCACGATTTTTAGGTTGTTTTGCTGACATAACTCGATGAGTCTCATGCCGTTCTTGTTTGTGAATTTGTGTGCAGGGTAATTACCGACTGTTTTTTTATATTTCCTCTCTTTGACAATTTGCGCGTTGAAATCCCCTAGAAGAATTTTTACATCCTCCTTTGGAATTTTGGACATTTCAGTTTCGAGTTTTTCCCAAAATTTTTCTGTCTTCTCCGGTTCTTTTTTGTTGGCAATGTTGGTAGGTGCATGAACATTAATAAATGTATATATTTTGTTGGTGTGCTTGATTCGCATGGTCATTAGTCTGTTACTGATTTGATTCATGTCTATAACAGAGTCAAGGGTGTCCTTATTTACAATAAAAGCCATGCCAAATATTGCAGCTCCTTTGCCAATTTTCTTGTCTGTTTTACTTTTAAAGATACGGTAATTGTTGTAGTCTATTGTTTCTGAATCAGTGAATCTGGTCTCTTGGAGAGCAAGGATTTGAATTTTCTGTTTGTTGAGTTCTGTTGTAAGATTATGAAGTTTGCCTGTCTGAATTAGTGTCTGAATGTTAAAAGTGCCAATAAATGTATGGGACTTTCGTGGACGTTTACTAGAGAACTCCGACTTTCTCTGTCGTACGAGCCCAAGCTCCCCAGAATCCGATAGCTTGGTTGTCGCCACAGGGCGAGTGGATTGGCCACCTGGGGTAATATTAATTTTACTTGTACGAATCATACTGCTTGTAATTAAGTTCCAGCTAATGCTGGGTAGTTAGAACCAGGGATTGTTAGTTCCTGGAGCTTGGTGTTCAGCCGCACCTCACATGGTGAACAGACGCTGGCCAGAGTACCGGTGGTTGCCACACAGACGTGTCTGGGCTTTTCAATATGCTTTATCTTGTTGATAATGCTTGCCTCTTCCGCCAGTTCCGCCGTACCGATGATCTTCATCTCCGTCTTCA
Source organism: Schistocerca serialis cubense (assembly GCF_023864345.2). NCBI lineage: Eukaryota > Metazoa > Arthropoda > Insecta > Orthoptera > Acrididae > Schistocerca > Schistocerca serialis. The sequence continues at coordinate 38,387,683 of NC_064642.1, forward strand.
CTACCGTTGAGGTCTTCGCCGTATCCCTGGCAAGGGACCCTCACAAGGTACTATCACCCGGGCCAGGTGAACCAAGGTTTTTTTACGAGGTGTTACTCCTCCCCCTCCTCCTTTTACAACCGGGCTTGGGACCGGCTTAGGCGGAGTTATATATATATATATATATATATATATATATATATATATATATATATATATATATATATATATATATATATATATATATATATATATAGGGAAACATTCCATGTGGGAAAAATATATCTAAAAACAAAGATGATGAGACTTACCAAACAAAAGCGCTGGCAGGTCGATAAACACACAAACAAACACAAACATACACACAAAATTCAAGCTTTCGCAACAAACGGTTGCTTCATCAGGAAAGAGGGAAGGAGAGGGAAAGATGAAAGGATGTGGGTTTTAAGGGAGAGGGTAAGGAGTCATTCCAATCCCGGGAGCGGAAAGACTTACTTTAGGGGGAAAAAGGACAGGTGTACACTCGCGCGCGCGCGCACACACACACACACACACACACACACACACACACACACACACACACACACACACACACACACACACATCCATCCTCACATACACAGACACAAGCAGACATTTGTAAAGGCAAAAAGTTTGGGCAGAGATGTCAGTCGAGGCGGAAGTAAAGAGGCAAAGATGTTGTTGAAAGACAGGTAAGGTATGAGCGGCGGCAAATTGAAATTAGCGGAGGTTGAGGCCTGGTGGATAACGAGAAGAGAGGATATACTGAAGGGCAAGTTCCCATCTCCGGAGTTCTGACAGGTTAGTGTGAGTGGGAAGTATCTAGATAACCCGGACGGTGTAACACTGTGCCAAGATGTGCTGGCCGTGCACCAAGGCATGTTTAGCCACAGGATGATCCTCATTACCAACAAACACTGTCTGCCTGTGTCCATTCATGCGAATGGACAGTTTGTTGCTGGTCATTCCCACATAGAAAGCTTCACAGTGTAGGCAGGTCAGTTGGTAAATCACGTGGGTGCTTTCACATGTGGCTCTGCCTTTGATCGTGTACACCTTCCGGGTTACAGGACTGGAGTAGGTGGTGGTGGGAGGGTGCATGGGACAGGTTTTACACCGGGGGCGGTTACAAGGGTAGGAGCCAGAGGGTAGGGAAGGTGGTTTGGTGATTTCATAGGGATGAACTAAGAGGTAACGAAGGTTAGGTGGACGGCGGAAAGACACTCTTGGTGGAGTGGGGAGGATTTCATGAAGGATGGATCTCATTTCAGGGCAGGATTTGAGGAAGTCATATCCCTGCTGGAGAGCCACATTCAGAGTCTGATCCAGTCCCGGAAAGTATCCTGTCACAAGTGAGGCACTTTTGTGGTTCTTCTGTGGGAGGTTCTGGGTTTGAAGGGATGAGGAAGTGGCTCTGGTTATTTGCTTCTGTACCAGGTCAGGAGGGTAGTTGCAGGATGCGAAAGCTGTTTTCAGGTTGTTGGTGTAACGGTTCAGGGATTCCGGACTGGAGCAGATTCGTTTGCCACGAAGACCTAGGCAGTAGGGAAGGGACCGTTTGATGTGGAATGGGTGGCAGCTGTCATAATGGAGGTACTGTTGCTTGTTGGTGGGTTTGATGTGGACGGACGTGTGAAGCTGGCCATTGCAGAATATTTGTGTATTAGGAAGTGGCATCAATGGTTACAAGGATGGTTTCCAGGGGTAACAGACTGGGTAAGGATTCCAGGCGTTCGAGAAAGTGGTTGGTGTCTTTGATGAAGGATGGGAGACTGCATGTAATGGGTTGAAGGTGTTGATCTACGTAGGCAGAGGTATGTTCTGTGGGGGCTTGGTAACCAGTCATTATTTCTTCGTCAGACAATATAAAACAAAGATGATGAGACTTACCAAACAAAAGCGCTCGCAGGTCGATAAACACACAAACAAACACAAACATACACACAAAATTCAAGCTTTCGCAACGAACGGTTGCTTCATCAGGAAAGAGGAAAGGAGAGGGAAAGATGAAAGGATGTGGGTTTTAAGGGAGAGGGTAAGGAGTCATTCCAATCCCAGGAGTTGTTTGGTAAGTCTCATCATCTTTGTTTTTAGATATATTTTTCCCACGTGGAATGTTTCCCTCTATTATATATATAATACTATGGTATACACCGATCCTTTGATAACACGGATATGTTAGTAGGATCATTTTTATGCGAGACGACACTCCTCTACACGTCCCACAGCCAATGAAGCAGCTGTTGCAGAGGCATTTTGGAAATGCTAGAATTATCAACCGTCATTTCCCTGCAGCCTGGCTGTCCTGATAACCTGATCTTAATCCATATGACTTCTGTGGGGTTATCTGAAAGATGTCGTATGTAGCTGAACTGAAGGCACACTTTGCGCAACATATTTTGAACGTGACCCCCGAGACAATCCATCCGTTACAGAATGTTTTGTTCCTCGATTTCAACTTGTGGCATAAAATGGTGGATAGCATATTGTACATGTCTTACATCGGTCTTATGACAATAAACATCTGATGTTATTGTGCTGTTTATGCAGCTTTTGGCCTCAGGACAGCTAAAAACCAGTTTTTCCATCCAATGTAGTATGACCTTGGTGTAGTGGATGAGCTTACCCCGAGTGTTGACTGACAAACTTGTGCAGTCTTGCACATTGAACAGTGTGGATGGTGTAATGCGCAATTACACCTGTAGCCATCATATTGTGATTTGTCTGTCATTTGTAGCCAACCCTATTTACATGAAGATGCTTACAGTCCATATATTGGTCAATTTTTATTTATTTATATGATGTTTCCCTCTGTGTCAATAGTATGCTGTTCAAATGTGACATCATTCTGAGCAGTGGTTCTTTTTCTGGAGAATTTTGAAACTGGAATTTTAGTCGTATATGAGTTTTGTGGTTTGGGCAGTAAAATAACTGACTGTGGCCAAAGCAAAGGGGAATAAAATGTAGACTGGCAATGACAGAACCAAGTGTTTCTGAAGTTATTTGTTAACACCGAACATAAATTTATGTGTTAGGAAGTCTTTCGTCAAGGTATTTGCCTGGAGTGAAGCCTGAGATGGAAATGAAATGTGGACGATAAATAGTTTTGACGAGAAGAGAACAGAAGCTTTCAAAATGTGGTGCTACAGAAGAACACAGAGGATTAGATGGGTGGATCATGTAACTAATGAGGAGGTACCGAATAGAACTGGAGAGAAAAGAACTTTGTGGCACAACATGACTAAAGGAAGGGATCGGTTGGTAGGACCCATTCTGAGACATCAAGGGATTGTCAGTTTAGTGCTGGAGGGAAGTGTAGTGGCTATAAATTTTGGAGGGAAGACCAAGAGATGAATACAGTAAGTAGATTCATAAAGCTGTTGGGTGCAGTAGTTATTTAGAAGTAGAGAGACTCGCACGGGATCGAGTATCAGCTGCATCGAACAGTTTTCAGGAGGAAGACCACAACCGGAACGACGCAAAGGCTTAAGTTCTTGTTCACATTTAGTGCAGGTAATTGTGGTACTGAGAACCATAAGGGCCCAAAGAACATAGACGAAATTTTGAGAAGAATAGATGTTTGTGAAAATCAAATTTGTAGACAACCAACCAGTTTCACGGGTTTGGCTTGCTTTTTAATTCAGCCTCCACATCCCATATTTCCTAAAGAAAATAATGTATCCAGATAATGTTATAAATTTTGATTAATATTTAGGATTCTTATTATTCTAATTTACAAAATTTTCATAGAAAGGCTAGTGGCAATAGTATCTTTTTGACACTTGCAAAGTTCGTAATTACTGTGGAACTACACTACTGGGCATTAACATCGCTACACCAAGAAGAAATGCAGATGATAAATGGGTATTCATTGAACAAATATATTATACTAGAACTGACATGTGATTACATTTTCACGCAATTTGGGTGCATACATCCCGAGAAATCAGTACCCAGAACAACCACCTCGGGCCGTAATAACGGCCTTGATACTCCTGGGCATTGAGTCAAACAGAGCTTGGATGGCGTGTACAGGTACAGCTGCCTATGCAGCTTCAACACGGTACCACAGTTCATCAAGAGTAGTGACTGGCGTATTGTGACGAGCCAGTTGCTTGGCCACCATTGACCAGACGTTTTCAATTGGTGAGAGATCTGGAGAATGTGCTGGCCAGGGTAGCAGTCGAACATTTTCTGTATCCATAAAGGCCCTGCAACATGCGGTCGTGCATTATCCTGCTGAAATGTAGGGTTTCGCAGGGATTGAATGAAGGGTAGAGCCACGGGTCGTAAGACATATGAAATGTAACGTCCACTGTTCAAAGTGCCATCAATGCGAACAAGAGGTGACCGAGACGTGTAACCAATGGCACTCCATATCCTCACGCCGGGTGATATGCCAGTATGGCGATGACAAATACACACTTCTAATTTGCGTTCACTGCGATCTCGCCAAACATGGATGTGACCATCATGATGCTGTAAACAGAACCTGGATTCATCCGAAAAAATGATATTTTGCCATTTGTGCACCCAGGTTCGTCGTTGAGTACGCCATCACAGGCGCTCCTGTCTGTGATATAGCGTCAAGAGTAACCGCAGCCATGGTCTCAGAGCTGATAGTCCATGCTACTGCAAACTTCGTCGAACTGTTCGTACAGATGGTTGTTGTCTTGCAAATGTCCCCTTCTGTTGACTCAGGGATTGAAATGTGGCTGCCGGCCGCGGTGGCTTTGCGGTTCTAGGCACTTCAGTCCGGAACCGCGTGACTGCTACAGTCGCAGGTTCGAATCCTGCCTCGGGCATGGATGTGTGTGATGTCCTTAGGTTAGTTAGGTTTAAGTAGTTCTAAGTTCTAGGGGACTGATGACCTCAGATGTTGAGTCCCATAGTGCTCAGAGCCATTTTAACCATTTTTTTTTAGAAGTGGCTGCACGATCCATTACAGCCATGTGGATAAGATGCCCGTCATCTCGACTGCTATTGATATGAGGCCGTTGGGATCCAGCACAGCGTTCCGTATTACACTCCTGAATGCACCGATTCCATTTTCTGCTAACAGTCATTGGATCACGACCCAATGCGAGCAGCAATGTCGCTATACGATAAACCAACCTTTATCACAGTCGGAAACGTGATAGTGTGCTTTTCTCCTCCTTACACGAGGCATCACAACGTTTCACCAGGCAATGCCAGTCAACTGCTGTTTGTGTATGAGAAATCGGTTGGAAACTTTCCTCATGTCAGCACGTTGTAGGTGTCGCCACCAGTGCCAACCTTGTGTGAATGCTCTCAAAAGCTAATCATTTGCAAATCATAGCATCTCCTTCCTGTCGGTTAAATTTCGTGTCTGTATCATGCCATCTTCGTGGTGTAGCAATTTTAATGGCCAGTAGTGTACAATCAGAACACAAAGAACAGAAATTAAATGTACAAATGCATAATTATGATCTATCACAAAGCTTCATGGTCCTTGTTATCATACTCTTCATTAAGTATGTTCTGTGGCTTGAGGTTCGGTAAAACTGTCTGTCCATTCATTACCCAAAGCAGTTGTAACAACCTACCTCCATTTAAAAAGCACTACTACATACATGATGTAGGAACTAAATTATGTTGGCATTCCTAGATAATACTTGACCAGTGCAGAGCAACAAAATTATCCTTTGTGCTTAGGGTCCAGAGAAAATGGTGTGACAATATTAGGCACCGGATAGATCGCTTCTCACTTTAAAGGAGACCTGTTAAGTTGCAAACAGGCACAACAAAAATATTGTTACACATTATAGCTTTCATCAAAAGCTTTTTTTAGCAAAGAAAACACATGCATGTTCATACGAGCAAGCACACCTCAGAGACGCGTAACTGCTATCAACAACAGCTCTGACCAGAATACAACTGTCTCATGGGGAAGGGGGAGGGATAGCAGGCAACTGGAGGAGCATGCTGGGGGGGGGGGGGGGGGGGGGGTGCTGTCTGGCAGAGTGTGCAGGGACTAATGACTGCTAGGCTTAGCATCAGGTGGTGCCGTTGGAGGGGGGGGGGGGGGAATTCAGAATGGCAGATTGGGGAGTCAATAGGGAGAGATGCAGGGAAGGGGAAGGACAGGCTGGTACATTGGCAGAGGGCAGCACACAAAGAGAGTGAGGGAATGTGAAAAGAGAGAAGGTGTTACGGTGATGAGGTGGAAACTGTTGGATGGAGAGTGTGGGGTCAGTAGGTTACTGTAGGTTAAGGTCGGAATAGTTTCGGAAGTGGAGAATGTGTTGTAAGTGTAACTCCCAAGTATACTGTTCAGAAAATCTGGTGGTGGACAGGAGGATCCAGATGGTCTGGGTTTTGAAACAGCTATTAAAATCAAGCACGTGTTCAGCTGCATGTTGTGCCACAGAGTGGTCTACTTTGCTCTTGGCCATAGTTTGGCTGTGGACGTTCATCGTGGTGGACAGCTGGTTGGTAGTCATATCGATGTAACGACTGTACAACGATGCAGCAGAGCTGGTATACAACATGACTGCTTTCACAGTTGGCCAAGCCTTTCCTGGGGTAACATAAGCCTTTGACAGTAGTAGAATGAGAAGTGCTGGGTGAGTGAACTGGGCAGGTCTTGCATCTGGGTCTTTCACAGGAATATGATCCCTGTAGCAAGGGGGATTGGGAGTAGCATAGAGATGGACTAAGATATTGTGGAGGTTGAGTGGGTGATGGAACAAAACTTTAGAAGGTGTGGGAAGGATCTTGGGTAGGATGTCCCTCATTGCCATTCTGGGTTGCAAGGCTGTATGGCTGGGTTTTTTGATGTGGAAGGGATGGCAGGTGGTTGGTTGGTTTAATGTGGACATGATTGTGGATGGAGCCATCAGAGAGGAGGCGGTCAATATCTAGGAAGGTGGGACACTGGACTGAGGAGTACCAGGTGAAGCAGATGGGAGAGAAGGTGTTCAGTTTGTGAAAGAGTGAGGTTAGGGTGTCTTGGCCCTGAGACTGGATCATGAATGTATCATCAATGAACCTGAACCAGATCAGGGGTTTGGGGTTTTGGGAGGTAGTGGGTTTGGTGTCTGAAGGACATATGGAAAGGTAGTGTTCGGTTATGACAAGACCATGGGCATGAGGGATTTTGGTGTATTCAACAGTGACCACTAGAGAACCAGGAGGTAAAAGGGCAGGGATGGTGGAGAGTCGGTAAAGGAAGTGATTGGTATCTTTGATGTGGCTGTTCTCTCTTCTGTTGAAAGACTGGTGTTCTTAGTAAGGGACCTGGGGAAGAATGGTGAGTCCATGTCGGAGATAGGGATTCCTGGAAGCTGAGAAGGAGTTGTTAAGAGGGTGGGGGGGGGGGGGGGGATGATCACTGTTGGATTGTGTTATGAACAGGGAGAGGCAGGGTTCAATGTTGGAAGAAGGTTGGCTTTGGTTGGAGGGGTTGGTGGGAAAGAAGTTTTTCCGCTGGATTGATTGGGAGAAGAAGAGTAGGTTTTCGACATGTTCAATTTGGGTGTAGGGCTAAAGCTGAGGCCTTTTGATAGAACTGAAACTTCTGTATTGGCTCTGGATTTGGAACATTTGTAGGGAGTTTTGGGGGATGTCACAGGTTGAAAAGATCCGCTAGGAAGGGTCTGGGTGCTATGAGGGGTTGACGAAGAGGAACATTGTGGGCATGATGAGGGTTGGATAGTGGTGCCCCAAGCTGGCCAAGGGATGTCAGCAGGTTGGGTAATGGAGGCAGTATTTAGAACGCTCCTCCAAGTGCTCGATACAGAGGTTCAGTTTCATAGATGTGACTATGTAGTAGGAATTGCACATTATCAGTATCTTGCAGAGGCAACAGAGGTGGTTCTGGGATGCTTGTATCATAGAAATGTGTTTTTGCAGTACCAGGTTTGTGAGGGACAGGGGCTGGCAAAACCTGAAAATGTGAAGGTTATTGTGAAAGGAGAGATGGAATCCAAGAAAGGAATTCTTATAGTTAGGCCAATTTGGGGGGAATTCCATACTGTATGTTTCTTGTTCATGGAAGAATGAGAAATTTATTCGGGAAGGCTAAAAACGTATGTGGACCACCTAGAATGAAAGAAACACTTAAAATAGATTGTAGCAGTAAATACTGACCTGACCTTCTCCTTGTAATTTAATAATGTGAAGTAATTTTTTCTTTTTACACAGTTAGCAAGTAAATTATACTGTTTTGTATTTACAGTGCCACAGCCATGGAAAGTAGCATTCTGCATTATTCTTAATAAATGATAAGGTATTGTTTTCAAGAAAAGTGAAGGAACTTATTCCACATACTAAAGCTAGAGAAAAGATAAATTTAAAACATATATACTTCATATCCAAGGAGTTAATCTCAAATATTACTTAAAAATCTGGAACATAATAAATAAATAACCATATTTTTGCACAACAAATCAGATTTATCCAAGGAAAATTATTTTCCTCTTTCATATAATCAAAGAAATAAAGATAATTTCTTGCTTTCTACTCCTCATTAAAACATGTATGCTGAGAATCTTCAAGATATGCTGATAAAAATCTACAAAAAAATTATATTTTGCTATGAACGTAAGTGTTGCAAATGGCTCTGAGCACTGGGACTTAACATCTGAGTGATCAGTCCCCATATGAATGTAAGTCCTTTGGGGGGGGGGGGGACCTGTTTAATACTCTGCTTCAGATATTCAGTGAAAGAATTCATAAAAGATGAAGTGATAAATGAAACAGGTTGTTGTTTTCTGTAGCCTCATTGAGGAATCTTACATATTCATTCACAGTAAAAAGGATAACAATAGGAAATTCTTCTGACTGTTTAGCTGTAACTTCATATAAATGAAGTTACACTCTCATAGTGTTTATATTTCTTCTGTGTTCTAATCAAATGATTAATAAATGAATGTCATGAGACAAATAACAATAGACAAGTAAGAATCAGTGGGACTGTTATAACGCACAGGTGTGACTGAATGTTACTGTGGAAAGAGCCTAGAAAGAGTTGATTCTCTAATAGTTCTCTGGGTCATTCCTGAATATTGTTCACATTTAACACATTCTTATCAAGCTAAAAAAAGTAAAGAAATTATAAAGAAGCCAAAGAAGGAATGAATAATACGTGTGAATTGTATACTACTGAAATTATCAGTATGCTCCATTTGGAGACTACACAAAAGATACTCATTCACCTCAGACAGGGTCGCTTGTAAAACCCCAATAACCAGTCTTACGAGAGAACTCGAGTATCACATTACTCACACCTACATGTAACTCTTATAATTACTGCGGAGAAAAATTTGAGAGTGGTTAGGACACGTACAGGCACTCATTTTTACACACAGTATGAACAGAATAGTATGAAGAATGAATAATGTTTGCAACAAGATGTCCTCTACAGTGCTCCTTATTGTGGTTTCAGAAACATCATTGTATATTTAGATATAGATTGTATGAATTTTGGCAAACACAACTAACATTTCAGTTATATTATGATCGAGGAAGTGTATTATTATTGGTATACCTCTAAAAATTGTTCACAGAAATTTAAAGTTCATCCGTAGATTAACTCTTTGCAGTCTAGGGGATGCATATTTACTAGTGAATTCATTTTACAGGCATTTGTGTCTCATGATAATTGAAAACAAATATTTTCCTATTCCATTTTGCCCACATGTTGTGTTTTGGTGTGGTGTGTAAACCTGTTCATATTGTGATTTATTGTTAATCTGTATCCTAACAATTATAATACATTGTATCCGGATCCCGCTCCAGCTACTGCCGGGTCTGGGTGCTGACGAGTCCTCTCTATTTGGCTCGGTCCTCCCACCTCTTTTCTTCCTCCACTTGCTGCCAGGTCACACCTCTCCTTTCCACAGAAATTCTCATTCCTGTTTTCCACCGTATTCTTGGGTGCCCTCTAGGTCTTTTTCCATCCATCTTTAGTTCTTCCATAATTTTTGGAAGTCTCTGCCGACGCATCCTCTTAACATGCCCGTACCATCTTAATGACTTTTTTCGATTTCTTCTCTCATACTTTCTTGTTTGGTTCCTTTCTAATATCTACATTCCTTACTCTGTGTATTCTTGTTTTCCCCTTAACTGCTCTGAGAAATTTCATTTCCCATGGTTGCAGTCTGCTCCAGTCCCTTTCTGTCATTGTCCACGTTTCTCTGCCATATGTGACAATAGGGAAGTAATAACTCTTATAATAAGGAGTTTTGCTTTTTCTGAAACTTCCTAATTCCAAATCAGGTGTTTAATTGTTTGGTAGAAATTGCTTCTCTTCTTTAACCTCCTATTAATTTCGTTTGTTATTCTTCCATCACTAGGTATTTCACTCTCTAAATAAGTGAAACTGTCTACCACTTTGAGGGGTTCTCTCTCTTCCAAATTCCAATACTTCAGTCTTATATTTAGTTATTATTAATCCATACCTTTTCATTATTTCCTTCCATACATCAAGTTGTCTCTGTACATCTACCTCTTTGTCGCCCCATAGTACCATATCATCTGAAAAAATCATCTTTTTGTCTTTTTCTTTTACTATATCTTTAACAGCCCTATTCATTCCCTCCATCACAACATTAAAAAAGTGCAGGAGATAGAATGCTTCCTTGCTTAAGTCCTTATCTTATTTCAAAGTATTCCGAGTTCCCCAGTGGTGTTCTAATTCTACAATTGTGCTCTCTGTACATTGTCTTTATTACATTAATGTATCCATCTTCTATACCTATCTTCTTCATTTCTTCCCAGAGTCTTTCCCTGTTAACTGAGTCATAAGCCTTTTCTATGTCTACACAAACCATTATCACCCTTTTGTTATACTCCCAACTTTTTTCCATCAGTTGACGGATAGAAAATATCAGGTCGATCGTGCTTCTTCCTTTCCTAAACCCATGCTGTTCTTCACTCAGCTCCTTTTCTATCTTTTCACTTATTCAATTCAGTAAAATTCTTTAAAAAATCTTGGCCGTATGACTCATAAGGGTTATTCCTCTGTAGTTTTTGCAAAGTCTTTATTGTCTTTTTTGAAGATGGGAACAATGTCTCCTCTTCTCCAATTGTCAAGTATTGTACTATTTCTCCACACACTTGACAGTACTCTATACAGCCACTGCATTCCCACTGGACCCACTGCTCTTATCATGGGGCTTTCCCCCCATTCATCTTCTTCACAGCTATTTCCATTTCTTCCTGTGTAATTTATCCTAATTCTGCTTCCCAACTTATCTCAATTTGTCCATTATTTGTTTCCTCATGTACCTGCTCCTCAGTGTTTAACAGTTTCTTAAAATGTTCTCTCCAGAGATCTTTTTTATTCCTTGTATCTTCCGTCACAGTACCATCCTCTGTTTCCATCTTTACTGGTACTTCAGAAGCCTTCCTTTTATTTTTAATCATTTTATAGAACATTTTCTTATTGCTCTTCACATCTTCAAGTTTATTTGTAAACTCTTACCATGCCTTTTTCTTTGGTGTTTCCACTATTTCTTTGCACTTCTTCTTTTCCTCTATATGTCTTCTAACTGCTTGGATTGTGGTATCATCCCATCAGCTTGACTATCTTACTTTTTCCTTTCCAGATGTTCTGCCACATACTTTTTGTGCTGCTTCGACTAAAGTGTCTTTGAATAAACTCCATTCTTTTTCTACATTGCAGAAAACTTCTTTTGGAAATTTTTGAGTGATTAATTCTCTATACTTCTCAGCATTTTCACTCTCTTTCAGTTTCCAATCCCATATCCTTATCACTTTCTCCTGTTTTCCATTTTCCACACACTGATTTATTTTTCATTGTCCCACCAGTAATCTATGGTCTCCATCTGCACCCGCACTTGGAATTATCTTCACGTTCGTTACTTTCTCTCCCCATTCCCTGTCTACTAGAATATAATCATATACACTCTTGGTCCTTCCATACCAATTGTATCCGGTGATAACATGACTTTCTCACTTCATAAACCAGCTATTTGCTATTTTCATTCCATTTCTCTGGCACAAATCCAGGAGTCTTTCCCCTTCTTCATCTCTGCCTCCATATCCAAAACATCCCAATACTTGCTCAAATCCCTCTGTCTTTGCATACCTGTGCATTAAAATCTCCCATCACTATATTAGCACTCTCTATATGGTTCTCTAACTATTTTCAAAGTCCAACTTCTCTTCTTTGCTACATCCCACTTGAGGTGCATAAATCTGGATAACTTTAGTGTTTCTTTGTGGAATCTCAGATGTAGTATGATCCTGTCTAATGTATATCTCACACTTTCAATACAGCTTCGTACATTCTTATTCACGATCACTGCCACACCATTTCTTCCAAACCTGTTATTCCCACTCCAGTACAGTTTGCCTCCTCCTCTCAAATTTTTGTCACCTTTTTCCTTTCACTTCATTTCGCTTAATCCCAAAGTATTTAACTTTATCTTTGTTAGTACATCTGTCATTTCTTCCATTTTTCCATTGAGGGTTAATATATTAATGGTGCCAATATTTAGGTTATTTTTTAGTCCATTTGGTTTCATCTTCTTTTACTGATGAATATCATCAGGTCTCCCATCATTCGCACCAGTACTTGAAGAAGCAGTGCAGTCAAACCCCGAGTGGTTCATTCCAAAGCTCATCTGTGTTTTGAAAGCAGTATATAAGACTTTCCTACTGGCTTGTTAGGCCTAATGCAAGAAAGGATTTTCTATTGGGGTTGTCTCCCTTAGCCTTTGGAGTTTCTCCTCCTCCACAAGGCAGTGGTTCCCTTCTCATTTGATCCCCAGAAAGGAGGGTTGCCCCATCTGCCAGCTTTGCTGTTCTGAAATCTTTCTTCTCCACCGTCGCTACCATTAAGGTCTTAAGGGGAGTCGTACCGCCCTGTCTCGACAATGTTAAACAGGCTATATAAATACCCCGTTTTCTCAGGAACTGTTGAGTATATAAATGTGGTGTTTTTATCGCGTGTTCTCCCATGTTTTGTGACTGTATTGCTCTACAATCACTTTAAAATAACAATTGGAATAAAAGTTATTATTTTTTCCCTAAACATATAATTTTTTGGTGTAAATTTTCACAATTTTAATTTCTTGAATTTTAGCTATTACAGTAAATACTACTAAAGTAGAGCTACAACATCATTGTACTATCTATGTTATGTGGTAAATAATTCATTGATATAGATTCAGAAGTTTCTGAGAAATAAGAGCTTTTATACTGAAAAATGTCATGTTGAGAAAATTGTATTTAAAGAAAAAATTTTAATATACAGCCAACTGATACATAAAAAATATGTTAGAATCCTCCTGGATGGTAGTCCTCATCTCCTCCTTCATCTTCCTTACCCAGTGCTGCACTCCTTCTCTTGGATCTGACTTCTTTTGACATATTGTTTGTTGCAATCTCTGCCTTCATGATTCACAGTTGGTCCAAGTCCATCACACTTTTTGTGGTGTTGTAACCTTTATGAATGCCAAGATATTCCAAAACCTGTAGTCTTCCAGAATAGCCATAATTAAAAGTAAGAACAGCATCCAAAACACCAAGTTCAATGACTGACCTCCCAACAAACACATTTTTTGGTGTCCTTGACCATACGACATTGTTAAATGATCCATTCACATTTTGTGTTTTGCCCTTGAGACATTTCTTCAACAGCTCTGGTTGGGCAAGATCCTGAAACACAGGTTTCATGGCAAGCATAACAGCATTTGGTATAGTAATTTTGTGCGATAAAGTGTCTACTTTACCCTCCTCTTTTGCCTTCAAGTATTTACACCATTCAGTGGAACACAGGTTGTGTATTGGTTCAACATCTGTAGAGAGCTTGTGAAAATAAATTGCCCCAGCAGCTCTCTTCGTACCATCTAGATTATCTCTGTTACCCTAATATTGTGTAATCTGATCAATTTGTTTATCAGTCAGTCGACGTCTTATACTTAGACCATCAGATAACTTATACTTCCCAACTACTGTTTGAGTCTACGTAGTCTCGTGTCCATCCTCTTTTGCACATGATTAATGCATTCTAGTTTTGTAATTGACAAATCACCATAGGGTTTACTCTCCACCACTGCCTTATACGATCATGAGTCTCCATCCCCAAGAAAACTCATGTAGCAAACAGCACGGTCATGCTGGGAACATTGGAACATTTTCACTGCAGAAGCAACCTCCATCTCTCCACTAGTTCCTTCATAGTTTCTCTGACGATTCATTTCATGCTTAGTTTGCTTTTCAGTACTCTTGCCTGCTTACCTACAACCCTGGCAGTACATGGTCAACACATCAACATCCAACACTTTCCCATTGTCGATGCTGATATTAGATGCACATGAATTCTTTGACTGGAAACCTCTTTTTTACCAGGATCCGTCGAATGATATTGCTATGTCAGAGCTACCATTTTCTGCTACAGCCTGCTCTGCTGCTGTAGTCATTGACTCCATAGCACACGCCTTGACACTACTTCTTACTATGGAGTTGTATTTTATAGATTTTGTAGGGGGACTAGGCAGGTTCAGCAAGCCACAAAGAACCTTACCAGCATAATGGCATTTTCCTATGCATCTAAGTCCGTAGAAGTATCTCAGATTAGTGTCAAAAAGTCCATTCTTTACACTTACTTCTGAAGTCTTGAAAGCCTTTTCGCTTTTACAGATCAAACACATTATTTGTAAAGTGCTCACCAGACCATTGCATTGAAATAGCTTTTCAGAAATTTCAATTTCCCCTCCACATATACGACAACACACTGTTTCACACAAAGCTGAAGTAAGTATATGGAGATTGATAATAATATTGCAGTTTGTTTCACTGTCTGAAGCTGCGTTGTATTTTACATCATTACCCGGCAGTTTTTTCTTGGGAGCACTCAGAGGAGTAGAAGGACTGCCACTATTTACAACCAAATTATCACGCCCTTCAGCGCTAACCACTCTTTTTACTGCTGTTATATTTGATCTGTAGTATCTGTTACCTCTGTTTCGTATTTTTTTTAAACACTCCTTTTGGTTTAGTCATGACGAAAACTATCACAGGAAACACAGAAACTAAAACGCGGCTAGTGGATAACTGTTGTTGTCAAACACAAACAAATGTACAGTTCGAAGAGTTTACTGCGAAGTACCACCAGTGTAGGCAACTTATGAAATGGACAGTTCTCTACAAAACAAAAGAAATTACAGTCTTCTAGACTATATAGCTCCAGAGAAAAAAAGCCAATATGTGGAATGACGGAAAACAAAATTCTCGGAAATGTCATTGCATGATTATTTTCAAATATTTATTTAAAATAGTAAATGATCGAATATTTCAATAAAACCAACACCAAATTAAGCATAAAAAATCCATATTTTCATAATTTGCATAAAAGTAAAAATGTCAAATTTTGTCATTTTGGACAGTACGACTCCCCTTAACCCGTAACCCGGGCATGGGCCCATGTTATACCCCACGGGTTTGGGTCCCTGCCTGAACTCAGCCATCCTATCACTTCAGCCTACTGAAGTGTAGGATGCCCGCCCCCATGACGTGGATGTGCCAGACGGGAATTACCCCAGTGGAGGAATAGGGAAGAGGACTCTACCTCCCTGGAGCCGGGTTAATGATTGTGTATGGTGCTACAATTAAAGGCAATTACAATACATTAGTTTCTTTATTTCTCTTGTGTGGCGCCAGTCACTACCAGAGTATGGGGAGACTTCTTACAACTGCAACTACTGATGTCAAAATTATACAGTCACATTCAAGATGTAACAATAATTGATGTCCCAGATATCTGATCCTGCATTTATGTGTAAAATGCCATGTTTTGTTTATAAGTAACTGACTGTGTATTGTACAGTAATCATAGTTAGATAAACCTTCTATTAATTCCCCCCTCCCAATTTCTTAGTTTCCTAGGACTTCCCCAGTATAATTGATTCCTTATCTTGTTGTGAAGTGTGTAGTGATTTGATATTAAACAGTAAATGATAAGATAAGATTCTTGCTGCTATCATGTATGTTAATAATGCCGTACTTCACTTCAGACACTGTTGAAAAGTGATTTTTTATGAAGCCTACAAATTTTACACATGCACTCAAACACAATATCATATCCACTGTGATTACTTTTTAGTTATTGCTTATATACATTAAAGGTCTGTGGTGTAGAGATACTCCTACTGAGAATGCTACTTATCTTCACTATTAAAAATAAAGTTCACTGTAGTATAATAATTATAATATTATAATTATAATATTTGAACTTACGTATGAATATGGCACACTGAGAAAGAGAGGCTTTACTTGCAGATATGTTACATGAACGCATAGATGTGGATGGTCCTCTTTGGGACCAATCAACTTTCCTTGGGAGACTGAAACACTTTTTTTGGGTGACAGATCCAAGAACATGCACTGCTTCTGATACAGCATTAGATGATGCCAAGAAGTTAATAGAACTCTACAGGTAAGAGTATCCCACAGTTGGAACTGTTCTCTAATGATATTTCAGATTCTTAGTTTGTGCTTTTTAGTGGTACTGCCTTTCTGTCAAATATATTGCATGATTTAATACAATTATTTTATTTTTATCCAGAGTTGGTAAGGAACCTCCAGGAACAAATCAAGAGCAAATCATATATGCAAAGAAACTGTATGACAGTGCATTCCATCCGGACACTGGTGAGAAACAAAATGTGTTTGGCAGAATGTCTTTCCAGGTCCCTGGAGGTATGGCAATCACAGGAGCTATGTTACAATTCTACAGGTGACATTTTTGTTACGTATTTTGTGTTTAATGTAATTGTGCACTATAGGGTGAATCTGAATAGATTATAGCATTTTGCAATAAGTACAGAGTAATCTAACATTTTTTTTATTTAAATATTCTTGAGCGGCAAATCCAGATTCATCTCCCACTATTAGTCTCAGTTTAATCATCAAATAAGACCAGCAAGTTCAATATTGACAGCAAATGAAAGTTATTAGTGTTTGCATTTAATAGTTCTCAATCATGTGTGTACCCATACTTTCATAAAACATACCAGATTCATAGAGTGGACTGGATTTTATGAATCACATGCCGATGCCATTTACTTACATGGTAACCTCAAACTTTTCCATACTCGCAATACAACAAAATGAGTTTTATTCATGAGTAACTAACACTGGAAAACAGTAAACTTAGGCTAAAACTTAATATTTGAGAAAGAATACTACATGAAAGTATTTATCAGGCTTACCTCAAGGAATTATGTGTATGATAGATAAACAACCTTGCAGGTATTGTTTTTAGTTGACTGAGGTTTGTTGCCCTGTGATGTAGTTTTATAAAGAGAGTCACATTCATAAAAAAAACTTGTTTGAAATACTAGAAGATTTGAAGATAATTAATGTATGGTGCTAAGACTGGCAGCTGACCCTGAATTTTAAATTTATGAACTACAAACATAAAAACAAAAGACTATATCGATTGATCACATTATTTCAGTCAGTTGGAAATGTCAAGTACCCATACTGTATCAAGTGATTTGAAGTAGAATGCCCATGTTTGTTGTTGTTATTGTTGTTGTTGTGGTGGTGGCGGTGGTGGTCTTCAGTCCTGAGACTGGTTTGATGCAGCTCTCCATGCTACTCTATCCTGTGCAAGCTTCTTCATCTCCCTGTACCAACTGCAACCTACATTCTTCTGAATCTGCTTAGTGTATTCATCTTTTGGTCTCATTCTATGATTTTTACCCTCCATGCTGCCCTCCAATATTAAATCGATGATCCCTTGAGGCCTCAGAACATGTCCTATCAACTGAACCCTTCTTCTAGTCAAGTTGTGCCACAAACTCCTCTTCTCCCCAATTCTATTCAATACCTCCTCATTAGTTATGTGATCTACCCATCTAACCTTCAGCATTCTTCTGTAGCCCCACATTTTGAAAGCTTCTATTCTCTTCTTGTCCAAACTATTTATCGTCCATGTTTCCATACAAACATTTTCAGAAACGACTTCCTGACACTTAAATCTATACTCGATGCTAACAAATTTCTCTTCTTCAGAAACGCTTTCCTTGCCCTTGCCAGTCTACATTTTATATCCTCTCTACTTCTACCATCATCAGTTATTTTGCTCCCCAAATAGCAAAACTCCTTTACTACTTTAAGTGTCTCATTTCCTAATCTAATTCCCTCAGCATCACTCGACTTAATTCGACTACATTCCATTATCCTCATTTTGCTTTTGTTGATGTTCATCGTATATCCTCCTTTCAAAACCCTGTCCATTCCGTTCAACTGCTCTTCCAAGTTCTTTGCTGTTTCTGACAGAATTACAATGTCATCGGCGAACCTCAAAGTTTTTATTTCTTCTCCATGGATTTTAATATCTACTCTGAATTTTTCTTTTGTTTCCTTTACTGCTTGCACAATATACAGATTGAATAACACCGGGGAGAGGCTACAACCCTGTCCAACCCTGTCTCACTCCCTTCCCAACCACTGCTTCCCTTTCGCGCCCCTCGACTATTGTAACTGCCATCTGGTTTCTGTACAAATTGTAAATAGCTTTTCGCTCCCTGTATTTTACCCCTGCCACCTTTAGAATTTGAAAGAGAGTATTCTAGTCAACATTGTCGAATGCTTTCTCCAAGTCTACAAATGCTAGAAATGTAGGTTTGCGTTTCCTTAATGTTTCTTCTAAGATAAGTCGTAGGGGCAGTATTGCCTCACGTGTTCCAACATTTATACGGAATTCAAACTGATCTTCCCCAAGGTCAGCTTCTACCAGTTTTTCCATTCGTCTGTAAAGAATTCGTGTTAGTATTTTGCAGCTGTGACTTATTAAACTGACAGTTTGGTTCAGTAATTTTCACATGTGTCAACACCTGCTTTCTTTGGGACTGGAATTATTATATTTTTCTTGAAGTCGGAGGGTATTTCCCCTGTTTCATACATCTTACTCACCAGATGGTAGAGTTTTGTCAGGACTGGCTCTCCCAAGGCTGTCAGTAGTTCTAATGGAATGTTGTCTACTCCTGGGGCCTTGTTTCAACTCAGGTGCTTCAGTGTTCTGTCAAACTCTTCACGCAGTATCACATCTCCCATCTTCATCTTCATCCTCTTCCAATTCCATAATATTGTCCTCAAGTACATCGCCCTTGTATAGACCCTCTATATACTCCTTCCACCTTTCTGCTTTCCCTTCTTTGCTTAGAACTGGGTTTCCATCTGAGCTCTTGATATTCATGCAAGTGGTACGCTTTCCTCCAAAGGTCTCTTTAATTTTCCTGTAGGCAGTATCTATCTTACCCCCAGTGAGATAAGCCTCTACATTGTTACATTTGTCCTCTAGCCATCCCTGCTTAGCCATTTTGCACTTCCTGTCGATCTCATTTTTTAGACGTTTGTATTCCTTTTTGCCTGCTTCATTTACTGCATTTTTATATTTTCTCCTTCCATCAATTAAATGCAATATTTATTCTGTTACCCAAGGATTTCTACGAGCCCTCGTCTTTTTACCTACTTGATCCTCTGCTGCCTTCACTACTTCATCCCTCAGAGCTACCCATTCTTCTTCTACTGTATTTCTTTCCCCCATTCCTGTCAGTTGTTCCCTTATTCTCTCCCTGAAACCCTGTACAACCTCTGGTTTAGTCAGTTTATCCATGTCCCATCTCCTTAAATTCCCACCTTTTTGCAGTTTCTTCAGTTTTAATCTACTGTTCATAACCAATAGATTGTGGTCAGAGTCCACATCTGCCCCTGGAAATGTCTTACAATTTAAAACCTGGTTCTTAAATCTCTGTCTTACCATTATATAATCTATCTGGTACCTTCCAGTATCTCCAGGATTCTCCCATGTATACATCCTTCTTTTATGATTCTTGAACCAAGTGTTAGCTATGATTAAGTTATGCTCTGTGCAAAATTCTACCAGACGGCTTCCTCTTTCTTTTCTTCGCCCCAGTCCATATTCACCTGCTATGTTTCCTTCTCTCCCTTTTCCTACTATCAAATTCCAGTCACCCATGACTATTAAATTTTTGTCTCCCTTCACTGCCTAAATAATTTCTTTTATCTCATCATACATTTCATCAATTTCCTCATCATCTGCAGAGCTAGTTGGCATATAAAATTGTACTACTGTAGTAGGCATGGGCTTCATGTCTATCTTGGCCCATATAAATCTAGTAATTAAAAAAAAATTTAAAAAAATAAAATAAATACCCAGGAATAATAACTTCCCAGTGAAGGATATTATATGAAAACCCTTCATTTGGCAATTCTTGATTACTGTTCATCATCTGAGACACTTCCAAGCAGACTGAGCAGAATGATTCGAGAAAATTCATAGAATATCTGTGGTATGCCTCGTGGACTTATTCAGTCATGATGAGAGCATTACACAAATGCTTAACAAACTCAGGTGGAATATGTTAAGAAAGGTGTTATGAATTTTTGTTTGGTCCAGGGATTAATATCAACGCAAAGTACATAGTAATATCAGCTGACATACGGCATTGCTTTTACGTATGATAGCAGTAGTTATTAAGTGAGAGTATAAGATCAACACTATCAAAGTAAGTTATAGTATAAAGAGACATAATATGTAATTAATAATATTCTGACAGTTCCAAGCATTAACATTTTAAGTCCAAAAATGGTCACATTGTGTTACAATGTTTGCCAAAATTATTGTTTCACTATTTTTCTCCTGTATGAAAATCTTATCTCTTAACACCGCAACATACACAGCAATAGCGCTCTTCAGAATATTGTAAGTCCTCTAAGTAACTCATGCACCTCTGAAAAGAATCACAATTTATGTTATGATGCTTTTCCTGGGATAATGAAGCATAATTAAAAGTATAACTGTAATTATGACATTTGTACAGGGGATATTTATAGTTTACATGTGAGCAACGTTCATCATCCTCGCTGTTAAGTAGAAAGCATTGTCATCTAGGGTTGCTTGTAGCCAATAATATCAATGCTGATTGTAGACGTAGTCATCAGTACAAGTGTAACCAGTGATTTCACATAGAATAATAATTGATAAACAGCTGTTTGAATGGATTTTGAGTTCACTACTTTTGTAATTGATATCAGTAACTAAGCTGTTGACTAATCATGTACTAAAGTCAGACATTAAAAATAATGAGCATGGTTCTCAAACCAATGAATGAATGCTAATGGATGTAAGTACTCAATTTTTCTTCTATGAACAATGATAAAGAACAGAATTTCATATAGAGAACTGAAAACCGGTAAGAGCACTGGAATTCTGTCAATAGTGATACATAATTGTGTTGTATACAGGTTAAGAATATTTTTCATAATTTCTTGGCTGCATAGTTCTAGTTAGTGCCACAAATAATAATTTGCGTTGTCGCAGCAATAATTATTATTTGAAATCACCAATTTCTTTCTACAGGTAGGGAAGCATAAATATAAGGGAATAATTTCCCAGTGGTGCTGGAGGCTGTATTTCATGGTTTCCAAATGATCATCTCAATAATGGCACAGATTTAGTATCAAAAGGCAAGATTTTTTATGTATTTTATGTACATTATTGTATCAAGATAATGCTAATTCATAGTTTTGTTCATTCCACCTATTCTTAGAAAAGCTATGCTTTTGTATAACTGAAGTGGTGACAGTGGGAAGCGGACAAAAATTATTCATTCCTTATGCTTGGATAACAGTAATGACTCTATTGCTATACTTTTTTTTTCCATAATAGCTGATAGCATATCACAAGAAAAAGAGAACACAGTTGAAAGGTAAATATAGGAAAGACGAGGGTAAAGGCTTTGTAGCACATGTGTTTCAGGAAACAGTATAATTTAAGGATTTAAATTTAACATTACGCGTCTTTATTGCTTAATCCCAATATATCTAACTTCCTCTCTGTTAGTACATCTGTAATTTCTTCCATTTTTCCATTGAGGGTTAATATATTAAGGGTGCCAATATTATAAGGTGAGAAGAATTTGAGAGGAGGAGGAAAACTGTACTGGAGTGGGAATAACAGGTGTGGAAGAAATGGTGTGGCAGTGATGGTGAATAAGAATGTACAAAGCTGTATTGAAAATGTGAGATATATATCAGACAGGATCATAATCTTAAACCTGAGATTCCAAAAAGAAACACTAAAAGTAATCCAGATTTATGCACCTCAAGTGGGATGTAGCGAAGAAGAGAAGATGGACTTTGAAAATGTGTTAGAGAACCATATAGAGAGTGCTAATATAGTGATGGGAGATTTTAATGCACAGGTATGCAAAGACAGAGGGATTTGAGCAAGTATTAGGATGTTTTGGATATGGAGGCAGAAATGAAGAAGGGGAAAGACTCCTGGATTTGTGCCAGAGGAATGGAATGAAAATAGCAAATAGCTGGTTTATGAAGAGAGAAAGTCATATTATCACCAGATACAGTTGGGATGGAAAAACCAGGAGTGTAATTGATTATATTCTAGTAGATAGGGAATGGGGAGAGAAAGTAACAAATTTGAAGGTAATTCCAAGTGTGAGTGCAGATGGAGACCATAGATTACTGGTGGGACAATGAAAAATAAATCAGTGTGTGGAAAATGGAAAACAGGAGAAAGTGATAAGGATATGGGATTGGAAACTGAAAGAGAGTGAAAATGCTGAGAAGTATAGAGAATTAATCACTCAAAAATTTCCAAAAGAAGTTTTCTGCAATGTAGAAAAAGAATGGAGTTTATTCAAAGACACTTTAGTCGAAGCAGCACAAAAAGTATGTGGCAGAACATCTGGAAAGGAAAAAGTAAGATAGTCAAGCTGATGGGATGATACCACAATCCAAGCAGTTAGAAGACATATAGAGGAAAAGAAGAAGTGCAAAGAAATAGTGGAAACACCAAAGAAAAAGGCATGGTAAGAGTTTACAAATAAACTTGAAGATGTGAAGAGCAATAAGAAAATGTTCTATAAAATGATTAAAAATAAAAGGAAGGCTTCTGAAGTACCAGTAAAGATGGAAACAGAGGATGGTACTGTGACGGAAGATACAAGGAATATAAAAGATCTCTGGAGAGAACATTTTAAGAAACTGTTAAACACTGAGGAGCAGGTACATGAGGAAACAAATAATGGACAAATTGAGATAAGTTGGGAAGCAGAATTAGGATAAATTACACAGGAAGAAATGGAAATAGCTGTGAAGAAGATGAATGGGGGCAAAGCCCCAGGACCTGATGAAGTATCAGTGAACATGATAAGAGCAGCAGGTCCAGTGGGAATGCAGTGGCTGTATAGAGTACTATCAAGTGTGTGGAGAAATGGTACAATACCTGACGACTGGAGAACAGGAGACACTGTTCCCATCTCCAAGAAAGGCAATAAAAGACTTTGTAAAAACTACAGAGGAATAATCCTTATGAGTCATACAGCCAAGATTTTTTAAAGAATTTTACTAAATTGAATAAGTGAAAAGATAGAAAAGGAGCTGAGTGAAGAACAGCATGGGTTTAGGAAAGGAAGAAGCACGATCGATCTGATATTTTCTATCCGTCAAGTGGTGGAAAAAAGTTGGGAGTATAACAAAAGGGTGATAACGGTTTGTATAGACATAGAAAAGGCATATGACTCAGTTGACAGGGAAAGACTCTGGGAAGAAATGAAGAAGATAGATATAGAAGATGGATACATTAATGTTATAAAGACATTGTACAGAGGACACAATTGTAGAATTAGAGCACCGCTGGGGAACTCTGAATACTTCGAAATAAGACAAGGACTTAAGAAAGGAAGTATTCTATCTCCTGCACTTTTTAATGTTGTGATGGAGGGAATGAATAGGGCAGTTAAAGATATAGTAAAAGAAAAAGACAAAAAGATGATTTTTGCAGTTGATATGGTAATATGGGGTGATAAAGAGGTAGATGTACAGTTACAGCTTGATGCATGGAAGGAAATAATGAAAAGGTATGGATTAAAAATAAATATAGATAAGAGTGAAGTAATGGTATTTGGAAGAGAGAAAGTGACCAACGGAAATATTACCTTGAATGGAGAACCCCTCAAAGTGGTAGAAAGTTTCACTTATTTAGGGAGTGAAATATCTAGGGATGGAAGAATAACTAACGAAATTAATAGGAGGTTACAGAAGGGAGGCAATTTCTACCAAACAATAAAACACTTGTTTTGGAATAAGGAAGTTTCAGAAAGAGCAATACTCCTTATGTATAGGAATTATTACATCACTATTGTGACCTATGGTGGAGAAACATGGACAATGACAGAAAGGGACTGGAGCAGACTGCAAGCAGGGGAAATGAAATTTCTCAGAGCACTTAAGGGGAAAACAAGAATGGACAGAGTAAGGAATGTAGAGATTAGAAAGGACCTTAAACAAGAAAGTATGAGAGAAGAAATTGAAAGAAAGAGATTAAGATGGTATGGGCACGTTAAGAGGATGCATGGGCAGAGACTCCCCAAAATTACGGATGAATTAAAGATGAATGGGAAAAGACCTGGAGGGCACTCAAGAACATGGTGGAAAATGGGAGTGAGAATATCTGTAGAAAGGAGAGGTGTGACCTGGCAGCAAGTGGAGGAAGAAAAGTGGTGGGAGGACCGAGCCAAATGGAGAGGACTCATCAGCTCCCAGACCCAGCAGTAGCTGGAGCGGGATTCGGACATAGATAGATAGATAGACATCTTTATTGCTGGAGAAAACTCCTTACAAGGTAATGCGCAACCCTTAAATGGTTCTTCACCCACCTCCACAGCAGAATGAAATGCAACACCCTCCTCACCAGACACAGTCAGAACACGATGACACTCAAGTGATGAAAGGAAGACCCATAAAATGATAGGAATCAATCCCCATGGATAACAAATAGAGTGAAGGAATCCCTCAACAGAGGTTTGGTACATAAATGCTGAAATGTAAGCTGGATGCGATCCCAACTCATGCTAACTGAAATGTCATAACAAATTAACACAAGAAAACAGACAGGATATCTTTGAACAGTTTTGGCAGATGGGAGATCATAGCAGACAGTGAAAATTCATCTGTCAACATGTGAAAAATGTTAGTGGTAAGCAGACCTGAAATGTAACTGACTCAAGAAGAAAAATTTCAAGACTGTATTCTCTAACAGTTGATGGCAATAACATTAAGGTATGACAGAAAATGTTTCTGCATGCCATTACAAATATATGGGTGAGGACTGCCATGAAAAAGCTGGGAGCAGATGGAATTTTGTTGCCTGATATGAGAGGAAAGCATTCGAAAAGGGAAAATACAACACAACCTGAAATACAGGAGTCATTGTGAGAGTGTATAACAGCTTCCGGTGTGTAGAGTTACTTTACACAAGCAAGGAAACATGCTGAAAGTACCTTGATGCTGAATTGAGTATTGAAAATATGCACAGTATGTACCAAGAATGGATCAAGGAAAGTAAATGTGTCTCCTTGAACCCTGTCACATTAAGGCAACACATTGATATGTTCAACCAATAATATAATTTGTCATTCTTTCACCTAAAAAGGCTACGTGTAAACTATGTGAGCTTTACACTACTTCTTCTGGAGAGGAGAAAGCAAAGCCGGCAGAGAAATACGCCTCTCACATTGCAAATTAAGCTATTGCCAGGGAACTGAAAGAAAAAAACAAAGTCACTTCAATCTCAGACAGGTTTACGTGTGCATGTTTTGATCTGCAGAAAGTATAGGCTACTCCTCAGTCTGATATGAGCCTTATTACTTCAAATGTAAATATTCTAGCTTCAGTTTCACAGTATATGACATGGAAAAATAGGAAGGACAGTGCTATGTTTCACACGGGGGCAGTGAGTAAAATATTGTCGCCATTTACAACAGCCTTAAAAAATTATTTTTCTAGTCAGCCAGAAAGTGATGGAAAACATACTGACCGTAATTTACACTCTGTATGTCCATATCTCTCTTTCTACTCACTGAAGGAAAATGTTCCGACTTGCTATTTACTCAGCGGGATCAATAATTATGACTATAAATAAAAGTTTTGAGTTGTAACTGATTAATATATTCAGTAAAAGGTCACATGCACAAACTTAATAATATTCCTGATAACAATAATAATGTCCCTAACGGAAACAGCACTATTAGCAGTTTAGAGGCGACCTCTGTGGTAAGTTCCAAGTAAAATGGTCTATTACACCGACTTCCAATCACCAAAAGTTAATTGCTCACCTTAAAAGTGGAAAATAATCTCGCCACTTGCCACACAGTTTTGTCAACATTACGGACGGCACACAAACACTTACTTCCATGAAAACTAAGTGATCCAGGATAGTGTACAGTCCATCTACATCTGCATCTACATAGATACAAATCACATTTAAGTGGCTGGCAGAGGGTTCATCGAACCACCTTCACAATTCTCTATTATTCCAATCTCGTATAGTGCCTGGAAAGAATGAACACCTATATCTTTCCGTACAAGCTCTGATTTCCTTTATTGTATCGTGGTGATCATTCTGCCCTATGTAGGTTCGTGTCAACAAAATATTTTCGCATTCGGAAGAGAAAGTTGGTGATTGGAATTTCGTGAGAAGATTCCATCGCAACGAAAAATGCCTTTCTTTTAATGATTTCCAGCCCAAATCCTATATCATTTCTGTGACACTCTCTCCCATATTTCGTGATAATACAAAACATGCTGCCTTTCTTTGAACTTTTTTGATGTACTTGTCAGTCCTACCTGGTAAGGATCCCACACCGCGCGGCAGTATTCTAAAAGAGAACGGACAAGTGTAGTGTAGGCAGTCTCCTTAGTAGGTCTGTTACATTTTCTAAGTGTCCTGCCAATAAAACGCAGCCTTTGGTTAGCCTTCCCCACAACATTTTCTATGTGTTCTTTCCAATTTAAGTTGTTTGTAATTGTAATACCTAGGTGTTTAGTTGAATTTACAGCTTTTAGATTAGATTGATTTATCGTGTAACCGAAGTTTAACGAGTTTCTTTTAGTACTCATGTGGATGACCTCACACTTTTCGTTATTTAGGGTCAACTGCCACTTTTCGCTCCATTCAGATATTTTTTCTAAATCTTTTGAAGTTTGTTTTGATCTTCTGATGACTTTATTAGTCGATAAATGACAGCATCATCTGCAAACAACCAAAGACGGCTGCTCAGATTGTCCCCCACAAAGATGATGTGACTTACCAAACGAAAGTGCTGGCAGGTCGATAGACACACAAACAAACACAAACATGCACACAAAATTCAAACTTTCTCAACAAACGGTTGCTTCATCAGGAAAGAGGGAAGGAGAGGGAAAGACGAAACGATGTGGGTTTTAAGGGATAGGGTAAGGAGTCATTCCAATCCCGGGACCGGAAAGACTTACCTTAGGGGGAAAAAAGGACAGGTATACACTCGCACACACACACGTATCCATCCACAGATACACAGACACAAGCAGACATTTGTAAAGGCAAAAAGTTTGGGCAGAGATGTCAGTCGAGGCGGAAGTACAGAGGCAAAGATGTTGTTGATCCTCATTCCCAACAAACACTGTCTGCCTGTGTCCATTCGTGCGAATGGACAGTTTGTTGCTGGTCATTCCCACATAGAAAGCTTCACAGTGTAGGCAGGTCAGTTGGTAAATCACGCGGGTGCTTTCACACATGGCTCTGCCTTTGATCGTGTACACTTTCCGGGTTACAGGACTGGAGTAGGTGGTGGTGGGAGGGTGCATGGGACAGGTTTTACACCGGGGGTGGTTACAAGGGTAGGAGCCAGAGGGTAGGGAAGGTGGTTTGGGGATTTTGTAGGGATGAACTAAGAGGTTACGAAGGTTAGGTGGACGGCAGAAAGACACTTTTGGTGGAGTGGGGAGGATTTCATGAAGGATGGATCTCATTTCAGGGCAGGATTTGAGGAAGTCGTATCCCTGCTGGAGAGCCACATTCAGAGTCTGATCCAGTCCCGGAAAGTATCCTGTCACAAGTGGGGCACTTTTGGGGTTCTTCTGTGGGAGGTTCTGGGTTTGAGGAGATGAGAAAGTGGCTCTGGTTTGGTCCTTAGGCCCCGTACAAAACCTTTCACCTGACTCCATCAACTTCCTGACCCCACCAACACCCCGCACCCCTACCTTCTACCTTCTTCCTAAAATTCACAAACCCAATCTCCCGGCCGTCCCATTGTAGCTGGTTACCAAGCCCCCACAGTATGTATCTCTGCCTACGTAGATCAACACCTTCAACCCATTACTTGCAGTCTCCCATCCTTCATCAAAGACACCAACCACTTTCTCGAACGCCTGGAATCCTTACCCAGTCTGTTACCTCCGGAAACCATCCTTGTAACCATTGATGCCACTTCCTTATACACAAATATTCTGCACGTCCAGGGCCTCGCTGCGATGGAGCACTTCCTTTCACGCCTATCACCTGCCACCCTACCTAAAACCTCTTTCCTCATTACCTTAGCCAGCTTCATCCTGACCCACAACCTCTTCACTTTCGAAGGCCAGACATACCAACAATTAAAGGGAACAGCCATGGGTACCAGGATGGCCCCCTCGTACGCCAACCTATTCATGGGTCGCTTAGAGGAAGCCTTCTTGGTTACCCAGGCCTGCCAACCCAAAGTTTGGTACAGATGTATTGATGACATCTTCATGCTCTGGACTCACAGTGAAGAAGAACTCCAGAATTTCCTCTCCAACCTCAACTCCTTTGGTTCCATCAGATTCACCTGGTCCTGCTCCAAATCCCATGCCACTTTCCTTGACATTGACCTCCACCTGTCCAATGGCCAGCTTCACACGTCCGTCCACATCAAACCCACCAACAAGCAACAGTACCTCCATTATGACAGCTGCCACCCATTCCACATCAAACGGTCCCTTCCCTACAGCCTAGGTCTTCGTGGCAAACGAATCTGCTCCAGTCCGGAATCCCTGAACCATTACACCAACAACCTGAAAACAGCTTTCGCATCCCGCAACTACTCTCCACACCTGGTACAGAAGCAAATAACCAGAGCCACTTCCTCATCTCCTCAAACCCAGAACCTCCCACAGAAGAACGCCAAAAGTGCCCCACTTGTGACAGGATACTTTCCGGGTCTGGATCAGACTCTGAATGTGGCTTTCCAGCAGGGATACGACTTCCTCAAATCCTGCCCTGAAATGAGATCCATCCTTCATGAAATCCTCCCCACTCCACCAAACGTGTCTTTCCGCCGTCCACCTAACCTTCGTAACCTCTTAGTTCATCCCTATGAAATCCCCAAACTACCTTCCCTACCCTCTGGCTCCTACCCTTGTAACCGCCCTCGGTGTAAAACCTGTCCCATGTACCCTCCCACCACCACCTACTCCAGTCCTGTAACCCGGAAGGTGTACACGATCAAAGGGAGAGCCACGTGTGAAAGCACCCACGTGATTTACCAACTGACCTGCCTACACTGTGAAGCTTTCTATGTGGGAATGACCAGCAACAAACTGTCCATTCGCATGAATGGACACAGGCAGACAGTGTTTGTTGGTAATGAGGATCATCCTGTGGCTAAACATGCCTTGGTGCACGGCCAGCACATCTTGGCACAGTGTTACACCGTCCGGGTTATCTGGATACTTCCCACTAACACCAACCTGTCAGAACTCCGGAGATGGGAACTTGCCCTTCAGTATATTCTCTCTTCTCGTTATCCGCCAGGCCTCAATCTCCGCTAATTTCAATTTGCCACCACTCATACCTCACCTGTCTTTCAACAACATCTTTGCCTCTGTACTTCTGCCTCGACTGACATCTCTTCCCAAAATCTTTGACTTTACAAATGTCTGCTTGTGTCTGTGTATCTATGGATGGATATGTGTGTGTGTGCAAGTGTATACCCGTTCTTTTTTCCCCCTAAGGTAAGTCTTCCCGCTCCCGTAATTTTCATGTCAAATGTTCACTCACTTCAGATACCAATCGAATCGTAAAAATGGCAGCATTAAGTCTTTGAACAAGATCCTGAAGATGGACTTTCCATGACAGTTTACTATCTATCTGAACACCTAGAAATTTGAACTGTTCAGTTTCACTAATCATATGCGCATTCTGTGACATTAAAACGTCAGGTTTTGTTGGATTGTGTGTTAGAAACTGTAAAAACTGAGTCTTACTGTGATTTATCCTTAGTTTATTTTCTACAAGACATGAATGTATGTCATGAATTGCATAATTTGAAACCGAGCCAATGTTGCACGCAACATCCTTTACGACCAAGCATCAGCAAACCAAAATATTTTAGAGTTACGCCTAATACTAGAGGGCATATCATGTATATAAATAAGGAACAGGAATGGCCACAGCACTGATCCCTGGGGCACCGCCCACTTGACTGTACCCACTCAGACGCCACATCACAGCCATTCTCAACACTGTGAATAATGACCTTTTGCTGTCTGTTGGTAAAGTAAGAGGTGAACCAATTGTGGGCTACTCCCCGTATTCCATAATGGTCTACCTTCTGGAGCAATATTTTGTGATCAACACAATCAAATGTCTTAGTTAAATAAAAAAAATATGCCTAGCATTCGAAACCTTTTGTTTAATCCATCCAGTACCTCCCAGAGAAGAGAGAATGTGGCATTTTCAGTTGCTAAACCACTTCTAAAACCGAACTGTACATTTGACAGCAATTCATGTGATATAAAATGATCAATTATCCTTACATAAACAGCCTTTTCAATAACTTTAGCAAACACTGATGGCAGAGTAGGTCTAAAATTGTCTACATTATCCCTTTCTCCATTTTTATAAAGCGGCTTTACTACTGAGTACTTGAATCATTCAGGAAACTGACCATTCCTAAAGGAAAAATTACAAATATGGCTAAATACAGGGGTAACATGTGCAGCACAGTACTTTAATATTCTGCTAGGAACTCCATCATATCCATGAAAGTCCTTAGTCTTCAGTGATTTAATTATTGACTCAATCTCAGCCTTGTCTGTATCACAGAGGAGTTTTTCAGACATCAATCTTGGAAAGGTGTTTGCCAGAAGAGTTATATGATTCCCTGTAGAAACTAAATTTTTATTTAATTCACCAGCAATGCTCAAAAAATTGTTGTTAAATACTGACTTATATCTGATTTATCAGCAACAGGAATATTTTTCCATGAACTGACTTTATATCATCGACCATGTGCTGCTGACCAGACACTTCCTTCACTACTAACCATACGGTTTTAATTTTATTCTGTGAATTAGCTATTCTATTTGCATACCACATACTCTTTGCCTTCCCAGTAATGTTTCAAGCACCTTACAGTATTGTTTGTAATGGGCTACTGTAGCTTGATTGTGATTACTCCTTGCATTTTGACGTACTTCCCACTTTGTTCTACATGATATTCTTATTCCACTAGTCAGCCACCCAGGCTGCCTTTTACTGCTAGTACCCCATTTAGAACATTTTAATGGGAAGCAGCTCTCAATGAGCATGAGAAACGTGTTAAGGAAAGCATTATATTTGTCATCTATGATATCAGCACTATAAACTTCCTGCCACTCTTGTTCCTTGATGAGGCATAAAAAACTCTCTATTGCAGTTGGATTAACTTCGCTACATAGTTTGTAATTATATATGACATTTGTTTGAGTACAGAAGCCTTTTAATGTTAAAATTTATGCATCATTGTCTGAAAGGCCATTCACCCTTTTACTAACACAATGACCAGCTAATAAAGAAGAATGAATAAAAATATTGTCTATGGCTGCACTACTGTTCCCCTGCACCCAAGTTGGAAAAAACACAGTCTGCATCAAATCATATGAATTTAGCAGATCTATCAACATCCTTTTTCTTGCACCATCATTTACAAAATTTATATTGAAGTCACCACATATAACACATTTCTGGTGCTTCCTATAAAGTAAATCAAGAACCCTCTCTAGCATGAGCAGAAATGCTCTGAAGTCAGAGTTAGGAGACCTATAAAGAACAATAATTAGAAGTTTAGTTCTACTAAGTTCAACTGCCCCTGCACAACATTCAAATACCTGTTCAGTGCAGTGCCATGATATGTCTATGACCTCAAATGGAATACTGTTTTTTACGTACACGGCTGCTCCCCTACTCCACAAGGAACTCCTTGAAAAACAGCCAGTTAATCTATATCCTGGTAAAGGAAGCCTCTGAATTGTCAAATTACACTACTGGCCATTAAAATTGCTACACCAAGAAGAAATGCAGATGATAAATGGGTATTCATTGGACAAATATATTATACTAGAACTGACATGTGATTACATTTTCACACAATTTGGGTGCATAGATCCTGAGAAATCAGTATGCACAACTACCACCTCTGGTTGTAATAACTACCTTGATACGTCTGGGCATTGAGTCAAGCAGAGCTTGGATGGCGTGTACAGGTACAGCTGCCCATGCAGCTCCAACATGGTACCGCAGTTCATCAAGAGTAGTGACTGGCGTATTGTGACGAGCCAGTTGCTCGGCCACCATTGACCAGACATTTTCAATTGGTGAGAGATCTGGAGAATGTGCTGGCCAGGGCAGCAGTCAAACATTTTCTGTATCCAGAAAGGCCCGTACAGGACCTGCAACATGCGTTCGTGCATTATCCTGCTGAAATGTAAGGATTCGCAGGGATCAAATGAAGGGTAGAGCCACAGGTCGTAACACATTTGAAATGTTACGTCCACTGTTCAAAGTGCCGTCAATGTGAACAAGAGGTGACTGAGACGTGTAACCAATGGCACCCCATACCATCATGCTGAGTGATACGCCAGTATGACGATGGCAAATACACGCTTCCAATGTGCGTTCATCACGATGTCACGAAACACGGATGTGACCATCATGATGCTGTAAACAGAACCTGGATTCATCTGAAAAAATGACGTTTTGCAATTTGTGCACCCAGGTTCGTCATTGAGTACACCATTGCAGGTCCTCCTGTCCGTGATGCAGCGTCAAGGGTAACCACAGTGATGGTGTCTGAGCTGATAGTCCATGCTACTGCAAATGTCGTCGAACTGTTTGTGCAGATGAGCAGACGGTTGTTGTCTTGCAAACATCCCCATCTGTTGACTCAGGGATTGAGACGTGGCTGCACAATCCATTACAGCTATGCGGATAAGATGCCTGTCATCTCGAGTGATAGTGATACGAGGCCGTTGGGAACCAGCACGGAATTCCGTATTACCCTCTTGAACCCACCGATTCCATATTCTGCTAACAGTCATTGGATCTCGACCAACGCGAGCAGCAATGTCGCGATATGATAAACCGCAATCGCGATAGGCTACAATCCGACCTTTATCAAAGTCGGAAACGTGATGGTACGCATTTCTCCTCCTTACACGAGGCATCACAACAACATTTCACCAAGCAACGACGGTCAACTGCTGTTTGTGTATGAGAAATCGGTTGGAAACTTTCCTCATGTCAGCACATTGTAGGTGTTGCCACCAGTGCCAACCTCATGTGAATGCTCTGAAAAGCTAATCATTTGCATATCACAGGATCTTCTTCCTGTCGGTTAAATTTTGCATCTGTAGCACGTCATCTTCGTGGTGTAGCAATTTTCATGGCCTATAGTATATTTAAGTGGTGATCCCATATGCCAATAATTTCATAGTCAACACCTATAAGCAGTTCACTAAGTTTATCTCTGATACCTCTTATATTTTGATGAAATATGCTAATGCCTTCTCTGCTTGGAAACATGACATCCTCTGAAGGTGAGCCCTTAGTTAGATGGTCTTCCTTTAAGAGGATGTACCTATCAGCTGACTTCAATCTAAAAAAAGGTGCAATTCTAATACCAAGTACTACAGGAATTTTTCCATGAGTGATCCCACCTCCACTCACTACACTGTCACCTGTAAGCTTTGCCTGCCTTCCCTTTCCATACCTATTGAGGTGCAGGCCATGCCTAGTGAAACCCGATCTACTGATAGACCTAACTGGCACTACTGAAATGTGACCCATGTCCTCTGCCATCAGTGCCTTCTCCAGCCCCATGTTAACACACCTAATAGCCACTTTAAGATGAGGCCAATCATGACACTGAAACAGTTGCTTGAAATGCACATTATTGCCGCCAGTCTGAGTAGTTACCTTTACCAGGTCACCACCTACATCATATTCCCCTTCCCTATCAAGACTGTTCCCTACTCCACCCACTATCACTACCTGGTCTTCCTTCATAAAATTCCTACATAACATGAGCCAACCCTGCACTAGGCTTCACACTGCTGGTGACCTGGTACTCACTCCCCAGCACTTCCTGCAACTGCTGGCCCACACCTCTACCATGAAAACTACCTAGCAGCAGAACCTTTCCATCAATTACTACAGACTATAACCTCTCTGACAGGAAATCGTGAATCCAGTCACATAATTGAGATGATATTCCATAAACATGCCATTTTTTTACAAGTTGCTTGTGTGTTACACTGTCAAAAACCGCCTGGAAATCTTGAAATACAGAATCAGTTTGAAATCTCTTGTCAGTAGCACTCAACACTTTGCGTGTGTAAAGAACTAGTTGTCCTTCACAAGAACGGTGTTTTCTAAATCCTTGTTGACTATCTGTCAATAGACCGATCTCTTCAAGGTAATTCATAATGTTCGAACACGATATGTGCTCCAAAATCCTGCTGCATATTGACATTTATGTTATGGGCCTGTAATTTAGTGGATAGCTCCTACTACCTTTCTTGAATATTGTTGTGACTTGTGCAACTTTTCAGTCTTTGGGTACAGATCTTTTGTCGAGTGAGTGGTTGTAAATGATTGTTAAGTAGGGAACTATTGCATCAGCATACTCTGAAAGGAGTGTTGAGTTGCAGATACCGAGGACACTCTACCCTCATTCCTTCAGAACCCCAACAGCTTCTCCCCCATTAACCTCACCTGGTCCTACTCAACCCAACAAACCACTTTCCTAGATGTTGACCTCCATCTCAAAGATGGCTACATTAGTACCTCCATCCATATCAAGCCTACTAACCATATACAATACCTCCACTTCGACAGCTGCCACCCATTCCATACTGAGAAGTCCCTTCCATACACCCTAGCCACCAGAGGTTGTCGCATCTGCAGTGATGAGTGGTCCCTCTCAATATATACTGAGGGTCTCACAGGGGCCATCACAGACCATAATTATTTTCCAAACCCTGTACAAAAACAAATCTCCCTTGCCTTATCTTTCTAGTCTCTCACAGTCTCCCAAAATCTCACTGTCCGGGCACAGAGGAGCATTCCCCTTGTAACTCAATACCACCCAGGACTGGAGCAACTGAATTATATTCTCTGCCAGGATTTCGACTACCTCTCGTCATGCCCTGAAATGAGAAATGTCCTACCCACTATCCTTCCCACCCTCCCACAGTGGTATTGCACTATCCAGTGAACTTACACAATATACTCATTCATCCCTACACAACCCCTGCTCCCAACCCCTTGCCTCATAGCTCATATCCCTCTAATAGACCTAGATGCAAGACCTGTCCCATACATCCTCCCACGACCATCTGCTCCATTCCACTCAGAAACATCACCTATCCCATCAAAGGCAGAGGTACTTGTGAAACCATTCATGTAATCTACAAGCTAAGCTGCAAACACTGTGCTGCATTCTATGTGGTCATGACAACCAACAAGCTGCCTGTCCGTATGAATGGCAAACTGTGGCCAAGAAACAAGTGGACTACTGTGTTGCTGAGCACAGCCTGTGCCATATGGATCCTTCCCACCAGTACCATCTTTTCTGAACTGCACTGGTGGGAACTTTCTGTGCAATATATCCTACATTCCCATAACCCTCCTGGCCTCAACCTTCATTAGTCATTTTTCTCACCCATCCAGCCTCTTCCTTGTTCCCATTCTAGCATACAGCCCTCATTCCACCAACACACTCTGTCTTTTACTACTCTCTTTTTCTGCAACCCCCCCTCCCCTCCTTCCCTGTCTTCTGTCTAACATCCCAGCTGCTGTCCTACCGTCTCTCCACCGGGTCCTTTGCGCTCTCCAGCAGCACTTCATTGTCCCCCACCCCACCCTGCTATCCCTCTCCCTTCCTTCCCCAGCCTCCGCCATACTCCCACCCAGTTGCCTCTCCCATCATGCACTGCTGCTCACAGTGTGGCTTCAGCTGCCAGAGGCTGCAGTCCAGTCATGTGAGTGCGTGTGTGTGTGTGTGTGTGTGTGTGTGTGTGTGTGTGTGTGTGTGAGTGTGTGAGTTGTCTTTGCGTCTCTCTCTCTGCTTTAGTTACTAAAAAATTCCAATTTTGCCAGCTACAGATTTTAGAACATAACCAATAATAGAACATAATATCTGAACTGTGTCTTTTAGATTCCTTGTAATGATTGTTATTTACACTAAAGTCTTGAAACATGGTACAGCTGTATTATTTCATCAGTGTAATCAAGTGCTGTAATTAGAATTTCTTATAAGAAAAACAAATGATGCTTAATCTATTATGAATAGGGAAGTTTTGATTCCAAATTTAGTTTTTAGTGCCGGCCGCGGTGGTCTAGCGGTTCTAGGCGCGCAGTCCGGAACCGCGCGACTGCTACGGTCGCAGGTTCGAATCCTGCCTCGGGCATGAATGTGTGTGATGTCCTTAGGTTAGTTAGGTTTAAGTAGTTCTAAGTTCTAGGGGACTGATGACCACAGTAGTTAAGTCCCATAGTGCTCAGAGCCATTTTGAACCATTAGTTTTTAGTAAATTACTTGAAAACTATAGAGATAACTTATTTGTGTTACGTATTTAGTGATTTTATATCAAACTGAGGCTACATACGAATTTTCACCTTTCTGAGTCTAATATTTAGCGCCTTCAATTTTTCGAAAAAAAAAGAATTGTCGATTTTGACCAAAATATTGCTCCATTATCAAGTTGAGGGTTTTAACTTTTGATTGTGACATACATTTCACCCTCTGTACAATTGTCAGCTTTCTACCATCATTATTTAGCATCATTTATTTTTTTCTTAAAATAATATTTTTAGTGGAACATATTCATTTGATCACTCTGAGACTCCACACTGTTAATATTAATATACTGAAGCATACACGGACAAAGTTTGGAAAAATTATTTAAATTTTTAATTTCACTATTAGGTTTATGGTTCAGTCCTTTGTTTGTTAAGCATAGGTGTTTTGTGTTGATGTGATGCTAGTAGTAGTGAACAGGGGCAAGTCCTGGCACATTTGCTCGTCTCTGTATCTCTCACAGTTGTACAGTCCTTGTTTCACCACAATATGATTGGATCCATCTGTTAAACTTGGCTTCTAATTCCGCAATTACTTAACTTCTGCTCCATTTCATGGTCTCTGATAAACTTAGGCCAATGGTGGGAGCAGTGATCATTGTATGATTGTAAATAAACAGTCTGAGTGTTTCATCTTGCTGTACCAGTGAAGTGGTCAAATTATATGCCTTTTGTAAGTGACAAATGTTGGTAATTCTTACCATCTCTCTCTAAACCATATGGCAATGTCTTTCCTTGTTTGATGTAGAGGTATGCGATGGTCTAAAGTGAAGATATCAGACATCATCAACAAAATGAACACCAGCATTCAGAAGGCAGAAATTGTGTACATATACCAAACTACTATCAATAGTTACAGGCATTCAGTCACAATATTTTTGTAAAAATGAACAGTGTTTCCAATGAAAGGATGTGCAATTCTTCAAGATTAGAAACCCTGATGGGTAGTGACTATTGATGGCACCCTGCAAATTTATATTAACACTCAGTACACTTTTGTAGTGAAAATATTGGGTGAGGCAAAAACAGTGGTTGTTGAAAAAACAAAATTGTTACAGAATAATACTCAAATGAGGTTGCCATCTTACAAAATTAATGCTTGAAAACAATGTCTCACAGGTGGCAGCCATTTTCAGCAATGCATTCCTCAAGCCGCTCTCAGAAGTTGTCTTTCACTCACTTCCACATGAACTGCTTCCTTCAGTTCTTCAAGTGTATATGGTTTATGCCCATATACACATGACTTGTGGGAACCCCACAAAAAGTTGTTGCACATGGACAGGCCTGGGGAATGAGGACGCCAACTAATGTCACCAAACAGGGAAATGACGCGATCATGAAGAACAGTCCAAATAGCTTCCATTGACATTCCTGCTGTATGAGCTGCGGCCCCATCCTGCTCAAACCAAATTCTCCTGATAGGAATACATTTTCTTCATAGTTAAGTTACGAAGAATTCAGTGATCATCTGTCTATAATGTTCTGAGGTTACGGTTACAGTGTTCCCGTTATCATCTTGGAAAAAGTATGGCCCAATAACATATGTACCTGTCACAGCAGGCTGAATAGTCACTTTGGAAGTATATAATGGTCTCTCATTGGATTTTCAGTGGCCCAATAACGACATTTCTGACAATTTACCGTGCCATTCAAATGAAAATGAGCTTCATCATTTACAAAAAACATAATATTGTCATTTTGATCAAGTATGGCCTCCATATCTTGAGCAAAATTTAGCCGCTGTTCATAATCTGCAGGATTCAATTGTTGCACCATGACCATTTTGAGGGGATGAATCCTTTATCAATATGCAAAATACAACTTACTGAATGATTACTGAGATGCAGTTCAGCAGAATGTCTCCTAGCAGATTGACCAGGATTACAGACTATGTCTTGCTGAACTCTTTCAACATTTTCTGCAGTGCGTACTGAGTGAGGAGCC
Organism: Schistocerca serialis cubense; assembly: GCF_023864345.2. NCBI lineage: Eukaryota > Metazoa > Arthropoda > Insecta > Orthoptera > Acrididae > Schistocerca > Schistocerca serialis. The sequence continues at coordinate 38,426,351 of NC_064642.1, forward strand.
CCTGGTGGTTTTCTTTTCATCACTGTTCCACATAAACAAAATGATTCAACCCAATGTAAAAAGGTGTTATGAGTGGGAACCCTATCATGTCTCATAAGACTGAAATGGTGATCAAACTCGTGCTGAACTGCAATGACAGACTCATTCAAATAACTTACGGGTTTGCTGCTGGGTGACATCGTCGAACACTGCTGATATTTCGACAGGAGCACACCCTGCCATTCTCAAGGCACAAATGCAAGGAAGAAGAAACGCGCAAGCAAATTTAACCTCGGTTCACAGAGGAGAAACAAGGAAGACACCACACACAGAACAAGTGTCAACACAAACAAAGATAACCAACATCAGAAATATCGATAATTACTATTAATCAACAGGTGAGGTAGCACTAATTCTGTCCCTCTGTTTTTTGATGAGAGACAGAGCAGCATTTAAACAAAATCCACCATCTCTGTTAATAAGGTTGCTTGATAGTCTTATTTCAACAGCTTCCTTAATAACACTATCCCAGTAGCTGGACGTGCAAGCCAGAATCTCCGTGTTTTGTATTCCATAGGATGACCAGTGTCAAGGCAATGTTCTGCAATAGCGGATTTGCTCGGCTGTTGTAAGCGTGTGTGACGCTTATGTTCAATACACCAGTCTTCCACAGTCCTGATTGTCTGACCAATATATGACATGCCACAACTGCAAGGAATACGATAGACCCCAGCCTTACGCAAACCAAGATCATCTTTTACAGACGCCAGCAGGGCCTTAATCTTGGAAGGTGGTCGAAAAACACATTTCACATCATATTTCCGCAAAATATGGTCAATCCTGTTGGAAATGCTTCCTGCGTAAGGCAAAAAGGTCGTAGGCTTAGGTGCCACTTCGTTGCTATCGTCACTCACCCATTGCACAGAAGGCTGATGGCGCAACGCACATTTGATCTGCCTCTCACTATAACCATTCTGACGAAAGGTGACTTCGAGATGTGATAGCTCAGCTGCCAAACTTTCAGGGTCTGAGATAACGTGGGCCCTGTGAATCAAGGTGCGAAGTACCCCTTCATGCTGAGCTGGATGGTGACAACTATCAGCTCGCAGATACAAGTCAGTGTGGGAAGGCTTCCTATAAACAGAATGTCCCAACGTACCATTAGTCTTCCTTTTGACCAACACATCAAGGAAGGGAAGGCATCCATTCTTTTCCACCTCCATAGTGAACTGAATATTCGGGTGGATTGAATTCAGATGTTCCAAAAACCAGTTTAAATTCTCACTACCATGAGGCCAAACAACAAAAGTATCGTCTACATATCTGAAAAAACACACAGGTTTCAAGGTCGCTGACTCCAATGCACGTTCCTCAAAGTCCTCCTTAAACAAATTCGCCACAATAGGTGACATCGGGCTTCCCATTGCAACTCCATCAGTCTGTTCGTAGTACTGACCATTGAATAAAAAGTAAGTGGAAGTCAGCACATGTCGAAACAAATATGCTAACTCGACACCAAACTTAACCTCAATTAGCTGCAACGAATCAGAGAGAGGAACTCGAGTGAAAAGAGAAACCACATCAAAACTGAATAAAATATCAGAGTCATTCAAATGCAATCCCTGTAATCGACATAAGAAATCTGCAGAGTTCTTAATGTGGTGTTCACACCTACCTACTAGTGGGCACAACAAACTAGCAAGATATTTAGCACCATGATATGTTGGAGCACCAATATTAGAAACAATAGGCCTCAACGGGACAGCCTCTTTATGGACCTTACGGAGGCCATATCTAGGTGGTAGAGCACAGTAAGAATTAAGACTCTTGATAGTCTCCTGTGACAAAAAACTTTTCTTTAGGAGGTTATTTGTCTTTCTCTCAACACTCCTAGTAGGGTCAGCACCGATTTTGCGATACGCCGAATCAGAACGTAGACACTGCATCTTTTGAATGTAATCGTGCTTGCTCAACAAAATGGTGGTGTTTCCCTTGTCCACAGGTAAAATAACAATATCAGGATCCATTCTAAGTGAACGTAAAGTAGCCACCTCAGCTGCTGTAATGTTACACTTGGGTGGACGGGCCCCAGTCAACACATGACAAGCTTCCCTCCTAACCTCTTCCGCAGCCTCGGAAGGTAGTTTATAAACAGCCTGTTCGATAGAACTAATAACATCAACGACTGGCAAACTCTTAGGCGTCGGTGCGAAGTTCAAACCTTTCCCCAGCACAGACAAAGTTAAGGTCTCAGACAGGCTCATTATTACGCATAAAACTATCGTAAGCAAACACGCGGTGCTGCACAGCCAAAAGCTCCATGACCTCGACTAAACACAATGGTGGGAGCTACCAAACACATAATCACGCCGGCCTTCCCCCCCCCCCCCCCCCTCCCCCCCTTCCCCACTCCTACTACCTGAGCCTGAATACTATCTGTTCTAAAAACGTCCATCCTTTCTCTCTCACCCTATACAACAACACAGTAGTGATAATCATGATTGCTTCTTAATTATTTAGGAAACCTGGATTCTTACGTGCTGCCACCCCTCTCCTCTCCCCTCCTGTAACAGTAGTACTTCAGTTCTTAGCTCACTATATTGCTCACAGTTTTGGTTTCATTCATACTTCCTTTATATATAACTTATCAGATCCTCACTTACTTCTCAGCTTTTTGAAAGCCATCAGTTGCTATAATTTCATTATCTGTTTCTCAATTGTCTTGTTCTTTTTAATATTTCTTAATTTTTCCACTTGGGCCCCCAGCAATCTCATATTTTCCAGTTATTTCCTCACTTTTTCCACAATCCACAGGCTAAAAAAGTATTGCATTTGATATGTTTTGTTCATTTGTATATGTGTTGTTGCTTGGCTAGCAATATATTTTCTTAACAATACAGGAAAAGGTAGATTCCTATTTACTGTAAAGACAACAAGTTAAGTTGCAGACAGGCACAATTGAAAGACATTTACACATAAGCTTTTGGCCACAGCCTTTGTCAGAAGAAGAAAGAAAACACACACCATTTATTCACAAAAGCAAGCACATCATGCGGGCACATTGTGAGATGCCTGAGGTGTGCTTGCTTGTGTGAATGAATGGTGAGTGTTTCTCTTTCTTTTTCTGGTTCACAGCTTATTTGTAAGTTTCTTTTAGTTGTTACTGTCTGCAACTTAACGTGTCATCTTTTCAGTAAGTAGCAATCTATCTTTTCCTACATTGTGGATATTCCAGCCTGGAGTTTCCATTGTTTGAAAACTTTTATTAAATTTTTATTGGATTGTTGTGTATATTTTGGGCTAATTCCTTTGTAGATTGTTGGTTAGGTTCATGTAAATCTGTGTTTTGTAATAACTTTATTATATCTATTTTAAAATAACATTTTAATCAATTCTGCCCCACTGTTCTTCTCCAGGACATCCACTGCAGTGGTATTTTGGCAGTGGGTGAACCAGTCGTTCAATGCTCTTGTTAACTACACAAATAGAAATGCAAATTCTGATGTGACAACAACACAGCTAGGGGTTGCTTATGTGTCAGCAACTGCATCAGCTATGATTACAGCTGTAGGATGCCGTACATTCTGGGAGAAACGAGCCAGCTCCCTCTTGCAGGTATTGCTATGCATCAGTATATATCCAAAAAATATTTTTGTAGTTTTAATGTCACAAACTTATCAGTCATGTTGTAGCAGGTCACACTATGTGTGACTTATTTCTAATTATATACAGGGTGTCACAGGCGGAATGGTCAGTATTGAAGGATATGACGAGAACAATCATTAGAAGCAAAAAAAGTCTTGTAAACATGGGCTCTAAAATGAATTCATTAAGAACTGTGAGCACTTCTTCAGATTCAGTATTGTGAAACAAGTCTCTCCTGCTGCAAGCTCTTCCCTTTCATGTTTTTGGAGGAGGTAGTGTATACCAAACAAGAAAAAACTGTCTCTTTTACTTGGATTCTAAAATGTAACAGTATTATGAGAAGGAAATTGCTGCTCACCATATAGCGGAGATGCTGGGTCGCATATAGGCACAACAAAGAGACTCTCACAGTCATGTGTATCTATTGTTAACGAAGGCCCATGGCTGGAGGTTTTAATTGTGAGGGTCTTTTTGTAGTGCCTATCTGTGACTCAGCATCTCAGTTTATGGTGAGTAGCAACTTTCCTTCACATAATATTGTTACATTCCATCCTGGATTTTCTATTGTTTGATTTTGTCCATCCTGGATTTTCTATTGTTTGATTTTTGGGTTCTAAAGTGCACGTAAAGTGTTACGAACATTTATTCAGTACAAGAGATGAATTTCACAGTTGTGGAGATGAACAAGTGCTCATAGCTCTTAATATATGCACTTTAGAAGCCATATTTACAGGAAATTTTTCTTATTTTGGTCCTTACTACCACCTTTCAAAACAAGGCAATCAAGAGCTTGCAGTAAAAGAGATTTGTTTTGCCGCATCAAAGATGAAGGTATGTTCTTAGCTCTTAAGGTATGCATTTTTGACACCGTGTTTACTAGACCCTTTGCTTCAAAGGATTGTTCTTGTCATTTCCCTGAATATTTAGCATTCCTCCTTGGACACCCTGTATATTCGTGTCATCTGGAATTGGCTGACATGTGTGCTGTTGCAGTGTCTTTTAATGTTGACTGTTACTAGTTACTGACACCATTCTGTCTGCCTCACATGTAAATTTTTTCATAAATGTGCGCTTTGTTGACAAGGATGTAAAAAGTACATTAGAACAGGTGTGAAGAGAATGAAAATTATAACAGGCTATAGCAAACACTGAAACTTGTGTAAACTTCTATATTATTGCTCAGTCTGAGTGCACTGTCATCATTAACAGTATAAATTTTTCACAGGTTTGAAAGAAAAGTCTTTCCCTATTTTTGTAAAATCCCAGTAACCCCCCCCCCCCCCCCCCCAAACACACACACAAACACACATGATTCTTTAAAGAATAGAACTCCCATGTATAAAACAGATCCATTTTTAAAAAAATGAGCTAGTCTTTCACATACCTCAGTGTTTATGGTGTCATATCTGTTTAACTTTGAGTTGTACAATGATATAATTTTTTATAACTAAAAACGAAGATGATGTGACTTACCAAAAGAAAGCGCTGGCAGGTCGATAGACACACAAACGTACACACAAAATTCAAGCTTTCGCAACCAACGGTTGCTTTGTCAGGAAAGAGGGAAGGAGAGGGAAAGACGAAAGGATGTGGGTTTTAAGGGAGAGGGTAAGAAGTCATTCCAATCCCGGGAGCGGAAAGACTTACCTTAGGGGGAAAAAAGGACAGGTATACACTCACACACACACACACACATATCCATCCACACATACACAGACACAAGCAGACATTTTAAAAGGCAAAGAGTTTGGGCAGAGATGTCTGTCGAGGTGGAAGTAAAGAGGCAAAGATGTTGTTGAAAGACAGATGAGGTATGAGTGGCGGCAACTTGAAATTAGCGGAGGTTGAGGCCTGGCGGATAACGAGAAGAGGGGGTATACTGAAGGGCAAGTTTCCATCTCCAGAGTTCTGACAGGTTGGTGTTAGTGGGAAGTATCCAGATAACCCGGACGGTGTAACACTGTGCCAAGATGTGCTGGCCGTGGACCAAGGCATTTTTAGCCACAGGGTGATCCTCATTACCAACAAACACTGTCTGCCTGTGTCCATTCATGCGAATGGACAGTTTGTTGCTGGTCATTCCCACATAGAAAGCTTCACAGTGTAGGCAGGTCAGTTGGTAAATCACGTGGGTGCTTTCACACGTGACTCTGCCTTTGATCGTGTGCACCTTCCGGGCTACAGGACTGGAGTAGATGGTGGTGGGAGGGTGCATGGGACAGGTTTTACACCGGGGGCGGTTACAAGGGTAGGAGCCAGAGGGTAGGGAAGGTGGTTTGGTGATTTCATAGGGATGAACTAAGAGGTAACGAAGGTTAGGTGGACGGCGGAAAGACACTCTTGGTGAAGTGGGGAGGATTTCATGAAGGATGGATCTCATTTCAGGGCATGATTTGAGGAAGTCGTATCCCTGCTGGAGAGCCACATTCAGAGTCTGATATGGTCCCGGAAAGTATCCTGTCACAAGTGGGGCACTTTTGGGGTTCTTCTGTGGGAGGTTCTGGGTTTGAAGGGATGAGGAAGTGGCTCTGGTTATTTGCTTCTGTACCAGGTCGGGAGGGTAGTTGCGGGATGCGAAAGCTGTTTTCAGGTTGTTGGTGTAATGGTTCAGGGATTCCGGACTGGAGCAGATTCGTTTGCCACGAAGACCTAGGCTGTAGGGAAGGGACCGTTTGATGTGGAATGGGTGGCAGCTGTCATAATGGAGGTACTGTTGCTTGTTGGTGGGTTTGATGTGGACGGACGTGTGAAGCTGGCCATTGGACAGGTGGAGGTCAACGTCAAGGAAAGTGGCATGGGATTTGGAGTAGGACCAGGTGAATCTGATGGAACCAAAGGAGTTGAGGTTGGAGAGGAAATTCTGGAGTTCTTCTTCACTGTGAGTCCAGATCATGAAGATGTCATCAATAAATCTGTACCAAACTTTGGGTTGGCAGGCCTGGGTAACCAAGAAGGCTTCCTCTAAGCGACCCATGAATAGGTTGGCGTACGAGGGGGCCATCCTGGTATTCATGGCTGTTCCCTTTAATTGTTGGTATGCCTGGCCTTCAAAAGTGAAGAAGTTGTGGGTCAGGATGAAGCTGGCTAAGGTAATGAGGAAAGAGGTTTTAGGTAGGGTGGCAGGTGATAGGCGTGAAAGGAAGTGCTCCATCGCAGCGAGGCCCTGGACGTGCGGAATATTTGTGTATAAGGAAGTGGCATCAATGGTTACAAGGATGGTTTCCGGGGGTAATAGATTGGGTAAGGATTCCAGGCGTTTGAGAAAGTGGTTGGTGTCTTTGATGAAGGATAGGAGACTGCATGTAATGGGTTGAAGGTGTTGATCTACGTAGGCAGAGATACGTTCTGTGGGGGCTTGGTAACCAGCTACAATGGGACGGCCGGGAGATTGGGTTTGTGAATTTTAGGAAGAAGGTAGAAGGTAGGGGTGCGGGGTGTTGGTGGGGTCAGGAGGTTGATGGAGTCAGGTGAAAGGTTTTGTATGGGGCCTAAGGTTCTGAGGATTCCTTGAAGCTCCGCCTGGACATCAGGAATGGGATTACCTTGGCAAACTTTGTATGTGGTGTTGTCTGCAAGCTGACGCAGTCCCTCAGCCACATACTCCCGACGATCAAGTACCACGGTTGTGGAACCCTTGTCCGCCAGAAGAATGACGATGGATCGGTCAGCCTTCGGATCACGGATAGCCTGGGCTTCAGCAGTGATGATGTTGGGAGTAGGATTAAGGTTTTTCAAGAAGGATTGAGAGGGTAGGCTGGAAGTGAGGAATTCCTGGAAGGTTTGGAGAGGGTGATTTTGAGGAAGAGGAGGTGGGTCCCGCTGTGACGGAGGACGGAACTGTTCCAGGCAGGGTTCAATTTGGATAGTGTCTTAGGGAGTTGGATCATTGGGAGTAGGATTAGGATCATTTTTCTTTGTGGCAAAGTGATATTTCCAGCAGAGAGTACGAGTGTAGGACAGTAAATCTTTGACGAGGGCTGTTTGGTTGAATCTGGGAGTGGGGCTGAAGGTGAGGCCTTTGTATAGGACAGAGGTTTCGGATTGGGAGAGAGGTTTGGAGGAAAGGTTAACTACTGAATTGGGGTGTTGTGGTTCCAGATTACATAGATTGGAATTTTGAGGTTTTGGAGGGAGTGGAGCTGGAAGTGGGAGATTGAGTAGATGGGAGAGACTGGGTTTGTGTGCAATGAGAGGAGGTTGAGGTTTGCTGGAAAGCTTGTGAAGGGTGAGTGAGTTGCCTTTCCGGAGGTGGGAAACCAGGAGATTGGATAATTTTTTTTTGAGGTGGAGGGTGGCATGCTGTTCTAATTTGCGGTTGGCCTGTAGGAAGATGCTCTGAACAGCCAGCGTGGATGTGGGAGAGGAAAGATTGAGGACTTTTATTAAGGATAGGAGTTGATGGGTGTGTTCATTGGCTGAGTTGATGTGTAGGTGAAGGATTAGGTAGGTGAGGGCAATGGATTGTTCAGTTTGGAACTGGTATAGGGACTGATGGAAAGAAGGGTTACAGCCAGAGATGGGAACTTTAAGTGTGAGGCCTTTGGGGGTAATGCCAAATGTCAGACAAGCCTGAGAAAATAAAATATGGGAGCGTAATCTGGCTAGGGCGAAGGCATGTTTGCAGAGGGAATGTAAATAAAACTTAATGGGGTCATTGTGGGGGTGTTGTGAGGGTGACATGGTATTAGATGGTGGAAAGTGTAACATGAGGCTGAAATGAAAATGAAAAAAATATATATATGGGGAGAGATAAAGATGAAGTGTCTGTATATGTGTGTGTGTGTGTGTGTGTGTGTGTGTGTGTGTGTGTGTGTGTGTGTGTGTGTGTGCGTGTGGGTGCGCGCGCGCGCAAGTGTATACCCGTCCTTTTTTCCCCCTAAGGTGAGTCTTTCCGCTCCCGGGATTGGAATTACTCCTTACCCTCTCCCTTAAAACCCTTTCGTCTTTCCCTCTCCTTCCCTCTTTCCTGACGAAGCAACTGTTGGTTGCAAAAGTTTGAATTTTGTGTGTACGTTTGTGTTTGTTTGTGTGTCTATCGACCTGCCAGCACTTTCTTTTGGCAAGTCACATCATCTTTGTTTTTAGATATATTTTTCCCATGTGGAATGTTTCCCCCTATTATATTGATATAATTTTTTAGGTACATACGGCAGTGTTTGTAGATATCGTCTGCAAAATGTGTTGCAAATAGAATTTATAGTAAAGCAGTAATAAATTAAAATGCCATGCCTGATGCTGAAATTGTACTGCATCAACAACAAAAATGCACTTTTCCTTTCACTATTTTGTGGGGGTTATCTCTTGGGGTGATACCACATAAAGTATGCCTGTGTCCAGAAAATGGTTAAAGCTATTGATTTGATTACCTTTGTTGAAGAACAGACTATAATAGATCATCGGCTGGAAATGAGTCTTACAGAAATAGTGAGAATCATTAGAAATGGTATGGTGAATGATGGGGAAACTGAATGGCATAGACTGACGAGTTGGAAAATAGGTACAAAGGGGGGTTTGAAAAGATGATGTTGGGTTGGGCAAATAAGGGTGAACAGGGGGACATCTGGAAAAAAGAGTACACGGGAAGGTAGTCAGTTCAGGCAAGAACAAAAAGAATAAAGCAAAAAGGAAATTATTGTAAATATGGTAAGATGGTGTAGTAAAACATAAAAGTTACAAGAGAGTGTGTAGTGATACAAATTTATCTTGTTTATTCAATCAATTGATTAAATTGTAGTGTAATATTGTTTGAGTTAAAATACTTACTTTCATGTGTGCTCGCTTCCTAATGATGATGTCTGTCAGATGAAATTAAAATATCATCACTCTTTAAGCTTCTTGATTGATGTCTGGCTGCAGCTACCTATTTGCTCATCATTGTTCACTCTGCTCACATTAACCCATTTGCTTACAGTTTTTTGAAATAAAATTTACCATATGATTGTGATTATTGTTAGCATGTATTTTAGTTTTTCATACATACAGGATTATTTACAAAATATGGACAAGTATATTCATTCCAGCCACTTACAGTACAACAAATATTCACAGATAGTCCATTTGTGTGTGGGTCCTCATGAAGGAATTGTCCAAATGAAGTGCACTTTTACATTTCCTACATTCAAGTCACGGTAGTCCACATTGTCTGCAATCACAACAGACCTAGCTTTTTTTATAGGGAATGATTTTCTTTTCAGTCAATATTATTTTGTTTTCTTTTCTGTCAAGATTATTTTCCTTTTTATTAGTTGGGCTTACAATTCCAACAGCATTTCCTAAACAAGTTGAGAGAACCTTACCAATTGTCCATGTAAAAAATTCTTGACATTGTAAAAAGATCTGCATCATATGTTGAGGACAACCTTTTTATTGACTGTAGATTTGACAGCCATATTACCATTCCCTTTGGCCTTTCCAGTATATATCTTCGCATTCTGGCTGCATCCATTTTCTGAACTAGATACTTCATGTATCTTTATGCCAAATTTATCTCTATTTGATGGACTGTACTAAACATATGAAAGTCTACCCATAAATTTCATCAGACTTTTGTCAATGCTGACATTTTTGTCTGTAACATTTCCCTCCCAGGGGACGCCGCTTGATAATAGGCACCTTCAGTGCCAGGTGGGAGGGTTTGCATTCTTTGTTTGAAGTCGAGAGCTGTACTGGCAGTAGCGTAGCTACTGGCAGGGTCACCCAAGCCACATTGGTCTTTACTGAGGAGCCAGACAAAATGTGTCCCACAACATTGGTCAGGGAGGGCTCTAGATGCATAGTGAAGCCAGCTTCCCTAATACAAATCCTGATCCTCCAAGTTGTGGGTTTGGTATGGTGCTAATAACCCCAGACTGTAAAAATAAGTATATTATGGAAATTCAACAGAAGCATTGGGAACTGGATGGAAACATGTATCATGACCGATAAAGGATCTGACAGTAGCATTGTGGAATGTGACAACAGTGCTTCAGCCTGGAAAAATGAAAGAAATAGCCAGTGAAATTTTAAAATTTAAATATGATGTAGACCAATAGGAAATAGAATGGCAAGGAAAGGAAAATAGATAAACATGAGTACTCATTGGCATATAGTGGACCAGAAGAAGGAACAGGCCAACTTGGAACAAGGTTTATAATAACTAGGGAAGTTAGGAAAAGTCTATTAGAATTTAAACCCATAAATGAAAGGATTTGCAGATTCACACTAAGAAGGAAATATCATAGTGAATGCACATGCACCAACAGAGGACAAAGAAGGTGAAGTTAAAGGATAGTACTACGAAGATTTGGAAAAAGTATGCTACGCAGTACCTAAATTTCACTTGATGCTAGTAATAGGAGATTTTAATGCAGAAATATGGAGAACTGAACATCCATATGGAGTTTCTGGAAAATATTCACTACATGAAGAAAACAACGAGAATGGAGACTTACTACACCAATTTACAGCAAGGAATAATATGATTATTAAATATATCAGCTTCCCACACAAGAGGAGCCATCTGGCTACTTGGAAGTCTGCAGTCAATGGAGAAGTCAATCAGAATGACCATATTTTAGTGATTGCATGCCACCCCTCGTCATTTATGGATGTATGGAGCTGTATAGAACCAAACTGTTACTCAGACCACTTTGTGATAAAATCAGTCACTAACAAATGGCAACAGAACAGGAAAGAAGATGAAATGGAATACTGACAAACTGAAAATCCTTAATGAAGTAAAAAAATACCGAGTAACGCTAAGCAGAAAGTTGAGCATTGAAGAGACTGCAGTAGGAGTAGATGAAAGGTGGAGCAGGATTGAGAAAGCCATTAAAGATGCTGCAGAAGAAATAATAAGCATAAGAAAAAACAGATGAGTCCAGGAACAGTTTGTCAAAGACTGCAGGTCAGGAATAGAGGAAAAGAATGGGGCAAGAACAAAAACGCTGCAGAGAGAAAACAAATGATGTGGAGCAATTAGAGAATTAAGGAGAAGAGCTGACAGACTGTGCAAGAGAAAGAAAAGAAAGTGGACTAAGAAGAAATTTCAAGAACTAGAAGAGTTAAAGGATCAGGGTGAAATAAGAAAGTTCTATCATGCTGTAGGCAAAATAAAGAATATATTTCAGCCAAAAATAATGGCATGTTCCAATAAAGATGGGAAAATGATAAGGGAGGAAGAACAGATAGTGGGAAGATGGGCAGAATATTTCAAAGGTACAATAAGTACCAGCCTAGAAGATGAAGAGACAGCTCTACAGGAGGAAAGAGTGGATCTGGAAGTAGACAATGATGCCAATGAGACAAGAAAGCTAACACTACAAGAGGTCTCCCAGGCTGTGCAAAATTCAAAAAAACAATCAAATCCCTGGGGAAGATAGCATAATCCCTGAATCAATAAAACCTGGTGGTGAGGCTGTAATAAAGGAGTTGCACACATTAATGTCGGAAACTATGCCAGATAATTGAAAAGCTGGAATAATAATCCCTGTATATAAGAAAGGGATCAGAACAGCATGTGAAAACTATAGAAGTATAACACTCCTATGCTCAGCTTATAATATCTTCACAAGTATATTAAACGAGAGGATACATAAGTGTGCAGAAGACAAACTAGGGGAATATCAGCACGCCTTTCGACCAGACAGAGGAACAACTGATCAAATATTTGTAATAAGACAAATGATGGAAAAGTTCCATGAATATGATATCAGTCTGCATTTCCTATTTGTCGACTGCAAACAAGCCTTTGACAGCATAAACTGGCAAGTACTACTCAGAGTACTGGAAGAACTTGGTATATGTGCTAAACTAATAAGACTAATCAGAATGACAATGACAGAGACAAGAGCAAAAGTAAAGGTCCTTAGTAGAAAAACTGAAAGCTTTGACTTTAATGAAGGTGTGAATCAACGTTATAGCCTCTCCATTGTCTATTCAATATAGCCCTGCATAGTGTAGTAAATAAAATCAATAAAAGAGGCACCATATGTATGAAAACTAATCAGACATGTGCATATGCCGATGACATTGCTACAATAGGAAGAAATATCAATACCCTCCAAGAAACATTCTGGCCAATGGAAAAAGAAGCCTTAAAAATTGGCCTCATAGTAAATGTAAACAAAACAAAATATATGGTAATGTGACAATATGAGGTCAGAAGAACCCCTGAAGACCTAAACATCAGTGGGAAATGATTCAAAGGAGTATCCTCTTTTAACTACCTGGGAGCCCTAATAACAAATGATAACAGTATTGGAAAGATATATGGGAAAGAATATAAGCAGGAAACAGAACTTACTTTGCAAATATGCAACTTTTCAGAAATAGCTTTCTCACAAGAAAAACAAAACTGTTACTATGTGATTCTCCAGTCTGCCCAGTTATCAGATATGGGTCACAGGTATGGATGTTGACAGGACACGACAAAAATGCACTAAGAACCTTTGAGTGGAAAATACAACACATAATCTGTGGTCCAATAAGGAAAGAAGAAGGCTGGAGAATACAGTACAACACTGAATTAGAAGTGTTAATACAACATAGGGACATAGTAAAATTTGTCAAATTACAGCGAATACGATGGCTAGGACACGTGGAGAGAATGGCAGAGCATAGAATTCCAAAGAAAATGATGAAAGGTGTGATCCATTCAGTTATGCGAAAAGGGAGACCTAGAAGAAGATGGATTGATGATGTAATAGTGGAGCTACTAGTATGGGAGTCCAGTGGTGGAAAAGAGCAGCAAACAACCGAGAAATGTGGAGGAAGATCATTGAAGAAGCCAAGGGTCACTAAGGGCTGTAGCGCTACTGATGAAGAAGAGGGAGGAGAACATATACTCTTTGAAACCTACCGACAATTGTGAAGTGACTGGTGAACCAATAGAAAAGTGCAGATGCCTGGAGATAGCTGTGAATCATTGAGGTTTCACTGACCAGCAAATTCTTGAGTCCCAATCACTCTTCCTTTTCACCAGTTTATCCTGAATGGGAGGTTTCCTCGTCTCAGATGTAAGGATGCTGAGGGCAAAGTGCACTTTCAGTTAAATCACTGTTACAGCAAACCATGCAGTGTCCTCTTTTAAATCAGACACCAGTATTTTGACTGCATGAGAGTTTGTTTCTCTTGTAATGACTCACAAACCTGTGATATCAGACATTCATATACGACTTGAAGTTGTGTAGGATTTTGTCTCAGACACCATATTACTGTAGGTTCTATTGCACGTATCACAGAGTGAGACCTATTTGCCACGTAGAGTGCACGCATCATGTAGCACGGGCAGACCTGCTGACTTAAGTGTTTATTTGAGGGTGGCTGGCTGGTGTAGCCGAGCGGTTCTAGGCACTACAGTTGGGAACCACGCGACCGCTACGGTCGCAGGTTCGAATCCTGGCTCAGGCATGGAAGTGTGTGATGTCCTCAGATTTAAGTAGTTATGAGTTCTAGGGGACTGATGACCTTAGAAGTTAAGTCCCATAGTGCTCAGAGCCATTTGTGGGTGGCGAAGTGGAAGGGGCAATGCTCACACTGAGCTCAACTACTGTGGAATTGCCTTGTGCTTTGTGCCAAATGTTGATGTTGTGAGCATAAATGTTAGCCGTCCGTGATAGCCATGTGCCAATTTTATTGCTGAGCATGTCTCTACACGTGTTTGGACACTCTACTGCGTACAGATGGATTGGCATGGCAAGTCTGGATTTTATCAAGCTGCCATCAGGCCATAAAGTACCCATGCTGACAGTGTAGAGTAGAGGCATTGTCATGATGGTGTAGATACTAAAGTGAAAACAGAGGACGTTCCTATGCATGTGTCGCCCTGTGGTTCCCTTGTTGTAGTGTTAGCTTTGGTCTGCAAAGGGCCTGTCGTATCTTGAGTGCTGACAGGAACAGTTGTGCCTACAGAAGGAGCTGGAAGAGCTCTTGTCAGGCAAAGCATATAAGTGATCCTGTTCATAAGGCAACCTTGTTGTTGTCCAGTGATGTGGATTTATACAAAGTTGTCCAAAATATGGTGCCCTCCATTGAGCCTGAGAAACTTCCCTTTGACTAAGTTTCTCACTTGCTTTTGCTGTATTCTGGTCATCAGACCCATGTGGTGATGGCACAAATGCAATTTAACTAACACGCAAGAGCTAGAGGCAGCCGTAAGCAGTCCGGATTGTCAGTTTGCAGGGCCTCTCGTGCAAGTATCCTTTTTAGTGTACCAAATGTGCTGCTACTCATGCAGACTCACTAATTGAGGACACAACTGACCAGTTAGGTTCTGACCCCGTGATTCTGAAAAGAACGTTGACCTTGCCTGATCCTTCTTTAGCTAACAGTGTCCAAAGGGTGGAATTGTATGAACTTATGGTGGCTCAAAGGATGTCCTTCCCGATAATTGGCAGAGGTGGAATTAGGTACGCATGGTAAGCATCCCTCGGTGCCTTGTAGGGGAGTCATTCTCCTTCTGTATTTTGGAGAGCTACCAGTCCTGTCCCAGTTGTCGTATGCTGCATCTTCACCAAGACTACCTACACATTGAGGCCATGTATGGGGTATGTTGTCAGATAGGATATTTGCCAATTATTTGTGACAGTCAACGGGCCGTGAGTCCTTGGACACCCTGGTGTTTTCCCTCGACTCTGGTGCGTTTTGCCGAGATTCGTAGTGGAAAGGCAGTCGGTTGAATTTAAAGTAGACGCAGGAGCATCAGTTAGCCTCATTAACTCTTCAGCCACAGGTGATGCGGACTTGTGCCTTCAGTATTACTATTTGTGGACATGTCCACAATGCCCACAATTATCACATCAGACATAATTTGCACGCTGCAAGTCATATTTAAAAAAATCCTGTTAAATATTGTCATGTTGCTCTGGAACATAACAGGTGCTATTTTCCCATCAAATCTTTTCCTGTAGCTCTGGAACATCAGATAATAGCCTGCAGTTAGAGGATTAGTTTACATACATACAAGCTCTAGGGGTGCCTGGCATTGCAACAGCCACTCTTTCCAGGTTGTGCCTTACAGTAAGCAGTGCATTTGCTTGTGGGGACAACTCTCTGTATCAGCATGTTACAAGAATGTGGAATGGCAACTTATGTTGTTAGTGGCCATTTCACCATTGGTGCAAAGTATGCTTTGGCTCAACGTTTTTTCTGTTTTTGGTTTCCATATCTTTGACAAACTGCATTTGGTGTCTCCATCCATTACTTTTTATAATTTTGAATTGTTACTGCAGTCATACAGAATACCTTGGCCTGGGCTGAAAAATTCAAATCACATGTTTCTTTTAAGCTGTTGATGGTATCTAAATTTTGTCACCCATGTCCCATTCCCTTCTCCACGCATGACAAGGTAAAGGCAGGGCTGCAGTTTTGGAAGTATTACAGTGTTGTTTCTCCTATTTTGTCAAGTCAGTAGACCACCTCTCTTGTTGTGACTCAGAAACCTGATGGTGTCATGCACCTCAGCAGTGATTTTAACCTGATGGTCAACACACTGTGTGTCACAGGTTCATGTCATTCCACTGCAGGCAGAGTTGTTGGTGAAGTTGTTGGACAGCCAGTATTTTTTGTGCATTGGATTGCACGATGCTTACCTGCAGTTGTTTCTGGGATTTTCCTGGTCATCAACACTCTCTTTGGGCTTTGCCATTTCAATCACTTGCATTTTGGGATCTCATCTGCAGTTGATTCAAGACACCCCATGCTGCGACAATTGTTTTGATGACATCTGGGTCACAGACTCGACTCACGAGGAGCATTTTTGATACCTTCAGTTGATTTTCCAATGTCTTCTGGAGAGTGGTCTTCATTACGAGCTGGGAAAATGTGTTTTTTTGTCCCAAAAGCTGTATTTTTTGGGTCATATGCATAGTAAGGATGGTGTCGTCCCTACAGATGACCACATGAAAACCATCATCAACCTGCCAGCACCCCAGAACCTGAAGATCTTTTTTGGGTAAGATTTCTTATAATGCTCAGTTCATTCCTCAAGCTGTGTGTATCTGCCAAACTCTTAACTGGTTTCCCAGAAGGACATTGAGTTTGATTGGTCTGCAGATTTTCAATGGGCTTTTCAGTCTCTCAAACAGTATTTGTGCTCAGCTCTCTGTCTGGCTTCCTTTATGCCAGGTAAACCTTTTACCCTGGGCTGTGATGCATCACAGTATGGCATAGGTGCCATTCTGTTCCATCAGAACCAAGACAGCACTAAATAGGCCATGGCTTACGTATCGAAGATGATTTCTGCTGTGCAGCACAATTATTCACAGGATGTGCTAGCTATTATTTTCAGGGTTAAAAAGTTTCATGTCTTCCTGTATGGGGTGAGGTTCCTCCTCATCATTGATCACAAGTTGTTGATTTCCTTATTGGGCCCAAATTCCAAGCTATGAGATAGACCTGCACTCTAGCAGTTGCAGATATTGGTAAGGCCTGATCCAGAGTTTGATTCACAGGAGGCCCTAATGTTCACATCGGCTGATGCCTTGCACCAAACCTTGTCAGATTGTTTGTTGACAGCATGTGAAGTTGTGACCACCACTGTGGCTGACCCACTTTTTCAGAAAATCATTTCAGCTGTCTAGTTGAGTTGGTCGGAGTGCATATCTTCGGGTGCAGATCAGGCGTGACATATGTTTTTCCTCCTACGTGATTGGCTCAGCATTGTCCAGGGAAACCTCATGTTTGCCATGGTGGAGTAGTGCTGCCAAGTGGTCATCCTCCCCATCCTTCAGCCTCACATACTCCAGTTGCCGGTTTGGCCTTACTGGTATATGACTCGTATGAAGGCTTTGGTGCTGCATCACGTCAAGTGGCTGTCAGTCGATCATGACATTGAACATCTGGTGCCGGCTTGTAAGGCCCGTGCACCAAACCAGGCTGCACTATTCCGTGGCAGGTAGTGGAGCACCCTTTGGGGGAGGTTTCATGACGATTTTCCTGGTCCATTTTTGGGCAACACGTAGTTGTCAGTGGTCGATTCATTGTCCAATTTCCCGAACATAGCCAAGCTGTCCTATACACTGAGACTACTGTGTTCATACATTCTCAGTTATTTTTCTCATTGAGCAATCTCCTAGGACCCTGTAATGGTAAGCAATTTGTGTCATAGGAGTTTGAAGACCTTTTATGTCCACAATGGCATCGATCCTCTGACTCCCAGCCCATTTCGTCTGGTATATAACTCAGAGGTGGAGTGCTTTGTGCATACATTCAAAAGCCAAATGAAGAAGTCCGTGTCTGCCTCTTCTTGCAACAATGTCTTGTCGAGTTTTCTGGCTACTTAACAGGCAAAGCCGGTCAACTAGTGCAGTCTAGTAGAACATTTGCACTGGTGCTAGCCATGGGGCTCCTGGGTTTTCTGCAGCCTGAGTCGAATTCCATAGACACAGTGGCCTGTGCTGTAACTGCTGTTTGGGCCCAGTCCTTCAGCCAGCAGTAAGGCTGGCTGTCGGGTGTCACGGTGAGCAATAAGGTCGGCAGTTATTTATGGTGGACATTGTGGGGAGCAGCTGATTCATCGTGTAAATTTGTTGTGCCCACACCCTGATGGGGAATGCCACTGTGGCCTCCCAGTTAGCTGAGCAGCAGGGTTGTCACGACTATGTTCCAGTGGCAGGCTCCAACTTGCTGTGGCACACCTCCCCATTGCCTCCCCTATGTGCCCTTCACTGTCCTCCCGTTGCCTGCAGCCTCAGACCCCAGTGAGGTTTCACATTTCCATCTGCTGAGGTGGACCCCATGGCCTCTGACCTGCCTCCCTCCTATTATGCCGCCTCCTCCCCATCCTTGATGGCGATTGCCTTATACCCTCTACTGCCAGTGGACCTGTTGTTGCCACAGCCTTGTGTCCTTCCACCCTTTTGATGGAGCCGACACCATCAACATTACCTCCTTTGGTGGTCAGTACATTGCCAGGTTCTCTGACAGACTTTCCAGTTCTGTGCCAGAGATCGTGGCCCGAGCCAGGCCGTTTTCAGCCCTACATGACCTTTTCAGGGGGAGGTATTTAGTATCTCTGCCAGCAGACATCACGAGGAGGCAGATAAGTTGGCACGGGTAGAGCATGGAGTAATTCAGAAACATACTGTAGAGGGGACGTGCATCATGTAATATGGGCAGACTCGCTGACAGAAGTGTCTACTTGTGAGCAGCAGTAAATGCAGTGGGTGGTGCTCACACTGAGCTCAACTACTCTGAACCTCACCTTGCGCTTTGTGCCGAGTGTTGTTGTTGTTGTTGTCGTCGTCATTGTGTGCTTAGTCATTAGCCGCCTGCACCAACTACATGCTGAGTTTATTGTCATGCACATCTCTACATGGGTTCAGATGCTCCGCTTCCCACAGATAGACTCACACAGTGGGTTCGATTCCTCTCATGGAGTTCATTTTCCAGTTGTTATCGAACCACCGTTGGCCAGTAAAGTACATGGGACAACAGTGTAGAGTAGTGATGATGTCACGCTGGTGCAAACACTAAACAATATGTTGTCCCAATGTCAATCATTTGCCTGTGAACAGTCTGCAGTAGCCTTTTGGTGTCTCATGTTTCTCGTGTAAGCATTCTATGTATTTTACATTCAGTTTCTCTTTCTCAAAAAATTAATGTTTTCATCATTCTCTGATGTATCACTTCACTGTCTAAGTTTTCACCATTACTTGATCACTAAAATTATTTTCTTCCAAATAATAATAATAATAATATTAATAATAATAATTCTCACAGTACCTTCATGGTACAGGTCAGGCATGCCATCACTCACTGATCTCACAAAACATCTAAATGCCATGCCGTGCCATGGTCATGTGAGTGTCTGTATGGGTCTCTTTGTGGGTGTGTTTATGAGTGTGTATACTTTTGCTAGAAAAAGAACAAGACTTCATAAGCTAGTGCAAATGCTCTTTCTGTCACTTGTTTCATGTGTCATGCATCTGTCCAGTATAGGTGAGCGATTACCTTTCCATTATATTACACATTGCTCCATCCAGGAATTTCTATTATTATTCTATTATTATTATAATATTATAATATTATTATAATATGTTTAGACTATGGACTCGAATGCCTGACGCATTTATAGCACTGTGATGGCTGTACCCTTCATTGTAGCATAATGAACAGAACTAAGCATCTTAGCAGCTTCCAGATTGTATTTGAATATAAAATGCGTTACTGAATTTTGAAACAGTTAAAAAATAGGGAAAGATATTCCTCCTCTGTTGACTACCATAGAAATTCATTATCTCACGTGTCATTTTAATATCAATACCCAATAATAATGCAAGCCTTTAGAATCTCGGTTTCATTCTGTTCAGTACAATACTGTTACAAAAAAGCAGAATTTTCAGCTTTTAACATATATACTGATTTTTCAGTATATATACAGTTACTATTGATCAGGAAAATTTTAGCAAATTTCTTTTCAGTGGCAAATTTGCACAATAACTTGTAATATAAATATTGTATGCAATAGAGAGTACACATTCACAGTGTAATGAAAATAAGAATAATATATTATTTTTGTGCCAAAATAGTTAGTTCCTGTTAAGTTTGTTTACAAGAAACTCCTTCTAGCAAAAGTACACACTTTGTAATATATGTCAGATAATGACATTATTATTAGAAATGTGTACAAGAGTAGCTGCTTATAATAATTAATCTTTATTAATGACAGACTTTTTTGGCCTTTATTGCCATTATAAAGTACATGTAGGATGATGTGACATTCATATTACCTCACTAGTGAACATTGACAGTTATAAGACAGTTCAATAGCAACATAATATGGACATCTTATCACCCTAGATGTACTTGACAATAGACTGTCATCGATAAAGATTAATTATTTTGATCAGTTATTCTGTTACATCTTTCTAATAAAATCGCGCGCGCGCGCGCCCACACACACACACACACACACACACACACACACACACACACACACACACACACACACACAAACAAATGTGCACTCCTGTGGCCATGGCAAAACCGATTGTTGATATTCAATAACTGAAAGCCATTGCCTGAGCTGGTGGAGGCGATGAGGGATAGGGTAGGACACAAATGGGGAGAGGGGGAGGGGTGTAGGTAGTGGGAAAGGGGCAGGTCTTTCAACAGATGACTCTGTGGCTGCACAAAATGAAAGGGGTAGGCCTACGGAGGGTGGAGCAAAGAGAGATGTAGCCAGATGGACAGGGGAGAGGAAGGTGGAGATGAAGAGGGAGAGAGAGAATGGAGAGAGAAAGGAGAGGGGTAGAAAAATAAATGAGGGTGGGGGATGGGATGAGAGAGGGAGGGGGGGGGGGGGGGAGAGAGAGAGAGAGAGAGAGAGAGAGTTAGTTAGTTAGTTAGTTAGTTAGTTAGTTGGTGTCCCTCCACGAATTGAATTCTCCCCCCCCCCCCCCCCCCCCTCCCCTTCCTCCCCAACACTTTCTTTCAATAACCAATTCACTATTTATTGATGCCTCGGTTTGTGTTCTGTCAACCTATAATTTCTTTTGCTCCAGTTGTGCAACAAGTTTCTTTTTGCCCAAATTCCTTTTAGTACCTGTATATTAGTAATGAAATCTACACATCTAATCTTCAGCATTTTTATGTAGCACCCACTTTCAAAATTTGCTTGAACTTTATAGCATTCACATTTCACACTGTACAAGGCTACAAGCCTCACAGTTACTTTCAGAAAAAGACTTTATGACATTCAAATGGGTATTTGATGTCAACAGGTTTCACTTTTTCAAAATGGTTTCCTTGCTGCTGTCAGTCTGCATTTTATATTTTCTGTTCTTCAGCCATTGTGTGTTATTTTGCTGCCCAAATATCAAAACTGATGTATACTTTTAATGTTTCTTTTCCTAACCTAATTCTTTCAGCATTGTGTGATTTAATTTGCCTACATTCCATTTCTATTGTTCTACTCTTGTTGTTATTAATGTTATAGCCTCTTTTCAGTATTCTTACCATTCTGTTCAACTGATCTTCCTGGTCCTTTGCCATTGCTGACAGAATTACAATGCCATTGGCAAACCTCAAAGGTTTTATTTTTTCTCTCTCAACTTTAATTCCCTTTCTAAATTTCTCCTTGGTTCCTTTATTGCTTGCTCAGTGCATAGGCTGAATACCATCAGTGATAGCCTATGATCCTGTCTCAGTCCAGTCTCAACTGTTGCTTCCATTTCAAGTTCTTAGTTAGTTAGTTAATTCCATGTTCCATGGAACATTTGCACAATAAATCACAATGATGTGGAATGTGTCATTTTACATATACAACAAGAATTAATTTGTAAATATGGCATCATGGTGACCATTCATCAGGTGCTTTTTGTTTGTTTTGTTTTTTAATGTAAAAATGTGATTATTAATTCATACCCACCACCTTTTACACATTACAATAATAGAAATTTGTGTACAGAATAGAAAGTGTAATCAAGGAGCAAGTTTTTCAATTTGTTTCCAAGTTTTACTTTGCTGTCTGTCAGAAATTTCATATTGCTGGGTAAGTGATCAAAAATTTTGGTTGCACTATTGTGCACCGCCTTTTGTACTAAGGACACCTTAATATGGAGTAATGAATGTCATTTTCTCTTCTAGTATTGTAATTCTGTACATAATTGTTCCTTTTGAACTGCAGTGGATTATTTACAACAAACTTCATGAGGGAATAAATATAGTCTTGAAGCAGTAGTCCAAATGCCTAACTCCTCAAACAGATATCTACTCAATGATTGTGGATGAGTATGATATATTATTCTTACAGTGTGGTTTTAGGTGATGAACACTTTCTTTCTTAAACTTTGGAACTGCTGCCTGGTTTCTGTACTAGTTGCAGATAATATTTCATTACATATATTTTATCTCTGCTGCCATAATAATTTCAAAGAGGGTGTTCCAGATGGCATCAAGGAAATCTTTCTCTAAATCTACAAACACTTGAAATGTTTGTTTGATTTTCTTCAGTCAATCTTCTGATATACGTCGTAAGGTCATTAATGCCTAGTGTGTTCCTATATTTCTCTCGTACTGATTTTCCTCATGGTCAACTTCCATCAGTCATTCCATTCTTCTATAAATAAATCGTGTTAGCATTTTGTAACTATGATGTATTCAAATGACAGTTTGGTAATATTCACATCTGTCAGTATCTGCCATCTTTGGAATTGGTGTTATTGCATACTTCTTTGAGTTTGGGGTATTTAACCTGTCTCGTGTAATCTTGCATACCATGTGGAACAGTTTCATCATTTCTAGTTCTCCTAAGGATCTCAATAATTCTGAGCATATGTTGTCTACTCCAGATGCCTTGTTTTGATGCAAGTGTTTCAGTATCCTGTCATATTCTTCTTACAGTATCGTATCTCCCATCTCTACTTTATGTGCTTCCTTTTCTATAATATTGTTTTCAAATTCATTTCCCGTGCATAGCCCTTCTGAATATTCCTTTCACCTTTCTGCCTTCCCTTTGTTCAGTACTGGTTTACCACCCAAGCTCTTAATACTCACACAGGTGTTTCTTTTTTCTGTAAAAGTTTATTTAATGTTCCTTAAGGCAGCATATATCTTTTCCATAGTCATGCAGACTTCTACAGCCTTGCATTTATCCTCTAGCTATTATTTCTGTGCTGTTCCGCAAATCCAGTCAGGCTTATTTTTTAGAAATCTGTATAATTTTGTCTTATCCTGTATACATCTTTGATTTTTCTTCATTTGTATGGTATATGTGGATGAAGGGAGACCAAGAGATGAATACACTAAGGAGATTCAGAATGATGTAGGTTGAGGTAGGTACTGGGAGATGAAGAAGCTTGCACAGGATAGAGTAGCATGGAGAGCTGCATCAAACCAGTCTCAGGACTGAAGACCACAACAACAACAACAACAACAACAACATGTAGATGAAGTAATGAGGAAACAAAAATAAGAAAAGTATGTAATCCGTCAGTGGCAGATTTCACTGCTAAGAAACAGTACAATTTCCTGCCATTGGACATACTCATGTTTGTTTCAGAATTTGATCTGAATGGGTGAGAGATGTAACAGAACCCTGTATTCCCAGTAACTTTCCATTATCTTTTTCTAAAGCAAACAAATATCAAAGGTCCCTTGCTCATCAGCACTGATGCCTACTTTCTTGTTGGCTAGTGAAATGCCTTAAACAATTTCAACCACAAAAATTCTGAAAGATTTACATGAAAGGTCACCTGATGAAGCATAATGGGAAGGTACTCAAGTCTGATTCGTGTTAAAAATTTCATGATGTTTCATTGTGGCTACTTTACACATCTCATTGTGAATACCAATTTCCTCATATCTAATGGTCTGTTCCCAGAACTGTAGTGTTGCCAGTAAACACATTATAATGTTTGAATATTTATATACTGATTAGAAGTGTCGCAACTCCCTTGGTTTTCATTCTAAACATATGAACCATATAATTAATGGTGTCTATGACCTCTTGCTGCTAGTGTTAACAGTATTTCATATTCAGCAAAGCTATAGTTAGTTACCATTAATCAAAAGACATAGTACACAGTTTTGGCTTAGTGTTTGGACATATTTGAGCAGACAAGTCCTTCAAATTCACCAAATGCAACTTTTCGTGGAAAATTTCATGTTCATGCTAATCTGTAAACTGGAAATCCCTATATTGTATAATAGATAAGATAAAGTAACACCAATCATTCACCTACAGCTCACTAATGTTTGATACTTTGAAACATGCAACAGAGAAAATATTCACATTAGTTTTCAAGCTCTTGCACCTTCACTAGCAAAAGTACACACACACACACACACACACACGCACACAGCAGCAGCGGGCACAGCATTGATGACCAATACGTGTGTGTGTGTGTGTGTGTGTGTGTGTGTGTGTGTGTGTGTGTGTGTGTGTGTGTGTGTGTGTGTGTGCGCGCGCGCGCGCGCGTGCGTGCAGAGAAAGAGCAAGAGCTTGAAAGCCAGTGTGAATGCAGTGAAGGGAGGAGGGTGGTTAGGAACTGACAAGTCATAGAAAGATAGCAAGAAAGAGAACACCATTTGATAGTTTTATTATTAACACTAAAAACAGGTACCTACCACTGCCAGAGTTAAGTTGAGAAGAGCCTCAGATAGGAGCAAGAAATGTGCAGCACGCTTCAACTGAAATCAGGAAGTCTAAGGATCTGCAAAATTTTAGGGAGAATGAAGTTTTACTGCTAGGTAGTAGCCATGGGCAAGATGTAGGCCCACAGTTTCAGGAAAGCTTAATGGCAGTGTACCAGACCACCAGCATTTTCAAGCCAAATGCAGGGCTAGTGAAGTGATAGAAGACTTAGGATATTCATGTAATGAATTTTCAGAAGAAGACCTTTTAATGTGTGGGGCGAAAAACAGTTTGGACAGGGATGGGGCATATGACACAGGCGGTGACGTGGACAAGATAGCTTCCCTAACATGTGACACCACTGTGTACTTTATTGAGACATTCCGGCATCATGATTGGCCATGGCTTAATGAAGATGTGAGATGAGTTAATGTGTGGTTAGAGATGGTGCTGATGGCAGCTGACTTTGTGGATGGTGCTCTGGTACCAATCAGGACTATTAAGAGATGGGATTTCACCAGGGATGGCCTACACTTAAACAGGACTGAGAAGCTATGATTGGTGCAGCTGATTCATGAAAGTATAGGGGGTGAATCTCAGGCTATGTACAGTCAAATACCTGTTGTCATGGGTAGGACAAGGAGGTCCTTTTTCTTTAGGACAAATCCCCTGCCCAAAGAGTATCCCCAGCAGTCTTAAAAATTCTGAAATAATCACTCACACGATAGATTCTGAAACATCAAATGACACATACACTACATGTCACAAAAGAAAAAAAAAACTATTGGAAAAAGCAGTAAAGGACATTTCACATACTTAACAGTCCTTCATCAGACAATGCAATCAATAATAAATACAGCAGTTTGAAGTTGAAATCCAGTTTCTGAACTGCATAGTACTTTGTGCCATTGAGCACTGGTGTAGAGAGACAGAAATAAAACATATAATATTATCACTGTATGAATTGGTAAACTCTTGCTGTAGGTCTACTTCAAAGGGTGGAAGCTAATACATTTATATCACAAAGGAACACAGTTTAAATCAAGACATGAAATTAGTGCAGTAAGTAAAGACAAACACTTAAGAGTATCAGGTATTGAATTAATGGGGCTTGACATCACCGAGAAATTAATAATTTTCTATGATCTATTCATCAGTCAGTGGTAGTGTGTACACTTTTTCCAGTAAATAAATGAAGTTCTAAATAAAGTCTCAAGTGCAAAAGTGAACATAATTTTGAGTGGAGGCATGAACGTAAACACAAATATGATGAATGACAGTGGTAACACCCTCATAAACATTCTTCAGAATTTTAGAGGAGGAGGAGATTAGTGTTTAATGTCCTGTCAACAACAAGGTCATTAGCGACGAAGGACAAGCTTGGATTAGGGAAGGATGGGGAATGAAATTGGCCACGCCCTTTCAAAGTAACCATCCCAGTATTTGCTTGAAGCAATTTAGGAAAATCACAGAAAACCTAAATCGGGATGACCGGACTCTGGTTTGAACCGTCATACTTCCGAATGCGACTTCAGTGTGCTCATCACTGTGCAACCTCGCTCGGTTAGAGTTCTGGCGTGTCCCTGTGGCATGTCAGGCATGGAAAAAAATACCTAACTGCAGGCCCAAAAAAGACAGTTATCATAAATCAAAATACAAATTTGTTCAAGAGATCTAGAAAATCAAACTTGCTTTACAATTACAGAGAAACTAATGTAAGTGTAAACATTATTTAAATTAAACTTTGAAAAGACATTTCCAAATGCACCCAAACCAGTAGCAAAAGAATAATAGTAGGTATTAAGAAGTCCTCATTAAAAACAGTCATTGTGATTCAGGGTTCTTAAATTTCAATCATACGTACAAAATTATTTATAGGAAGATGCTGGCTGCAGAAAAAAGGTCAGTTAATAACAAAATAATATACACTGTAGATAATAAAACCAAATCAGTGCGAGCAGTCATTAAAAAGGATACAGGGAGAGACAAACTGAGAGAGAGAGAGAGAGAGAGAGAGAACAAACAAAAGATATATACATGTGTGTGTATGTGTGTGTGTGTGTGTGTGTGTGTGAGTATGATATACATTACTGTTGCAATTAATGTTTGTAAGAAAAGCTTTTAAATACCACTATGGTACAGCACACGGTGGAGTTGTAATAATATAAAATAGCATTAATTATTGACTCTAACACAACTACTACAGGAAACTGGCTGTTATGAGTGGATAGAAACCAAAATGTAACACACAGTGGGAAAATAAAATAACTAATAATGTATTTGAATGAATAGCATGAAATGTGGAAAACCAACACAGAAATAAAATAAATAATAATTTATTTGAATGAATAGCATTAAATGTGGTAAACCGACACAGAAATGAAATAAATAATAATGTATTTGAATGAATAGCATGAAATGTGGAAAACCAACACAGAAATTCCTCCCCAAAAAGGGCAAGCCAGTACACAAATAACAAATTTTGACAAAAAAGTAGCAGATAAATATTGGGATTGATAACTAGAACTGACCTGTATACATTAATTCTTGTTACCAATTCCAATATTAGGTACTTTCCCGCATCAGTTCAGAAAGCAATCACAAGTGCAAAAATTCTATTACATTTCAGTGCAGGCACCTGCTGCAACAACGATCTAAATAATGAGCTGTGCAGTGCTTGAAATCAGTAACTAGAATTAATCTATATAGTTCAATTCTAGTTACCGATTCCAATATTAACACACCTGTTGGAGAAATGAACTGAATAATGAAGGATGAAATTGTTGGAATTGATAACTAGAATTGACCCATATAGCTTAATTCTAGTTATCGATTCCGATATTTGTTACTTTTTGTAAATTTTCGTTACTTCTGTACTGACTTTTCTTTTAGAATTTCTGTGTCTGTTTGTCCACATTCCATGCTACTGTTATTTTTATGTTTCATATATATTATTACTTATTTCACTTGCCCATTATTGTTGTGGCAGCATTACATCCCTTTCTTGGTAAAAGGAGGATCACTACCCCCTGAGGCACTGGGAGTTAGTATGTGCTGTACACTTGTAATGCTTACATGTGTTATGTATATTTGCTTACTAATAAAAGTGTGGAAATCATATCTCTATACTGTGTCACTATTCTGCTTTCACACTGCCGGTGCCCCACTTCCCACAGTCGTGACCCTGAATTTCCACATCACCCTGTAATTTTGCTGTTAAGTCAAAAATCTGCTGCACCAGTTACACCATCGAGAATGCTGCTGTTAAAAATGGTGAAATAGCACCGTTTCTTTGGCAATATCAACTACATCTCTCAACAAGTGCTCTTGAATTCCGTGAACATACTGTGTGCAAAATCTCTAAATATTTGCCAAGATCTGGACAATACTACTGTGCCAAATGACAGAGCAACAATGCCTTCATTGTTTGCCATATCTTTGAACAATCCTCGCATTGTTGCCAATGCCAAGCAGCGAACTGCGCCGCAACGAGTGTCGAATTTACTGAGTGACTTCACAATAAACATTCCAGATTTGACACCAAGTGAAGCTATTCCTGGTATTTTAGACAAAAATGCAGCAGATTGTCACAATAAAAACGATGGCCTCTCGCCTTCATAACAGGCATTAATCTATGTGCTTTCGACTTTCGAACACGACAAAACATTGCGTGTTCCAGTGCTAGTGATTATGAGCCTTGTGACACTCGCATTAATGACCTGAAGCATATGAACGCCTCCCACAGTGCCGTTTTGGCTGAACAACAATGGCGCATAACATACCACCCCATTGTTAAGCTTTGCCATCCATATGCCAATGGACCGCAGGATCAAAGCATACATCGCCTCAGTACTTGTGCATTCCGATTTTCCAGGTCCTTCTTCGACCATTGAGACTAAACGCAAGTTACACTAGACAGACTATGACATCACTCATATCCCACCCACGCCAGGCATCACAGCTGACCCACTTCCGGTCCAACACCATGTTGTGAATTTGCATCACCCACACCCAGCACCAAAACCAACTATGGACTTCAAGAATGCATTTTTCACAACCTCGCCTCGTCAAGGTCAGATACCAGTGCCTCCCGGTTTGGGTGATGTCACACCCACGTCGTCCGTGCTGAAAATGATAGCATGTCCCCATGAATTCCGTGAGACACAGACAGTGCCACTGGATAATAAATGACCACGCCCTCCTTCTTTATGGTGCCAGGACCTCATGAGCTCTGTCACGTACATTTTCCACCGTTTCAGACATCTGACATTGGGAAAGTCATACCTACTGCATCAGCCCCGGAACTTCGGTCACATGAACGGCCGTTGTTCAAACAGCTCTACGCAGATCGCTGTGTGACGCCAAAGCCACCTGCAGCCCAACGTGACTCACTTCATAACGCACCTGCCTACATTGAGCTATATTTCCTGCCTGTCTTGCGCACTGATGCTCCCGTGCCTCCTGCACTGTGCCACTCCCACCTCACGATGGTGACTAACAATAAAACCACTGATGGCCATCATACCATCCACCACCATCTGAAATAAGCATTGTTCCACGTTGATTCTCCCACAATGCTGTTTGCTGTCAGTGAGTGTCTGATGTCAGCCGGTGACGTCATTAGGGACGACAAGAAGTTTGCTGCCTTCTTAACCACCTTGGAGACAGTGCAAACCTTATTAGCGACTTGCTTTTGGATATTCTGGCTCCTCACAAATACAAAACTGCCACGACACTGTTGCCACAACTACTAACATGTGCACCTGACCAGCAGTAAATCTCGCCATCAATGAGAGTACTTTGGGCAATGCCATGCCATCTTCACCCTGGCACCGCCTGCGAGTTCTAATTACCCCAACGCTCTGTCTGATTGCATGCTATGGGCACTTTGGCTCCTAAAACTTCCAGAGAACATCCATACAGTGATGCTTGCACATGATGAGGCGTCACTGGAGTTTAACTTTGACTCACTGACAAATTGCAGGTACTGTCACAACAACGCATATTAATCAACAACCAACAGTGCTAAGCTGCAGTTGATGCCCAGTATGCCTGCACACCAAAACCGATTTTGCACGATCCCGGTTGAGCTGCCCCAACATTCCACACAGCCACCGGCTGCCCACCGATGGCTGGACCAACCTGAATCGGACCGTGCCCTCTGCCTCTACCACCCCAAGCACCTTTCATGGTTCCAGCAGACAACAATCAGCTACTGTGACAGGCGAGGTTGATGGAACTCCAACTGGGCACTGCCATGGCTCTGTGTATAAATAAAAGTCACACTGACCAAGTGCATCACCTGCTTCCACACCCAACACACAACAACACTTCTGCTGGTTTCACACCAGATTTGGGCAGGATGCACAGCACTACAGACAACCCTGCGCTTATCCAAACTCCAATGGTGACTTGGTGTAGGCACACTAGGCCACTCTTCCTTAATAAGATGTCTCTCCACATGACAACAAAACAACACCGGCGCAGTGTTTCAACGGGCAGACAGTTCCTGACTATTCGTCCATGACAGGCACCTGCAGACTTATTTCCTCGATGATACCGGGGCCAATGTGAGCACTCTGCCACCTGCTCTCGTGCCTGTTACATTGTCACCATCGCCGCTGCAACTGGGCGTGACCAGTGTCACTGTAATCACAGTTGCTGGAACTGCACAAATCATTCTCGCCCTCAGCACAGATACTCAAATACATTGGACATTCCTAGTGACAGAAACAGTTGAACCAGTCCTGGGAGCCGATTTCCTCCGGCAGTACAAACTACTACCAGATTTTAATTGCGCCTTCATACTACTGTGGGAAGACCAGCAGCCGATCCATCGTGTGTTCACTGATTCATTACCTGCTAGTACTGTAACACCTTTAGTCATGCTGCAACTGCTCGACACAGCACTTGACCTGATGGTCCAAAGCAAAGCACTTTTCAACCAGCTATTTCTAAAGGCAGCCGAGTACTCACTATTACATCAGGACAATAAGGTCACGTGCCTCAAAAACAAACAACTATAGAGACGAATCGTGCATCACTACAAGCAGCTCAACAGCATCTCAAGAACCTACGTCATCTCGACACCGGTTGCTACCGAGGTTCCACTACTACAGACACTTCTCAGGTCAGTGAAGCATCGAGTGTGCTGCTGAGACAGTGCCATGTGACGGTAACTGTGACCGTGAATCATGTCACACCCCGCATCCTGGACTCACTCCATGCTCCCCTGTTAGACCACATACAATCTGCATCGCAATACAGTCCATCACATTACAACCACACGAGGTCCCCCAGTCCGTCACTGCCCCTGCTGTCTAGCTCTCCACAAACTTAAAGTGGCTAAAGCTGTGGTGGACAACTTTTGGTGGGGTGGCATAGTCAGGGCATCAGACAGTGCTTGAGCCACCTCAGTTTAACTAATTCCTAAAAAGAATGGTACTTGGTGCCTAATCAGTGACTACCACTACTTCAACACCTGTAGAATCATTGACAGCTAACCCATTCTGAGCTTGCATAGTTTTTCCCACGTCTTGGCTGGGGCAAAAATTTTCAGCGTCATTGATTGCAAAACAGCATACCGCAAATTCTGTTGGCATTGAAGACGTGCCGAAAACTGTGATAATCATGCCATTCAGTATCTTTGAGTCCCTGTACATGTGGTATGGACTAAAAAATGTGGCACAGACGTGGTGAAGATTTATTGATAGCACATTGTCCAGTTTGATTTGTGGTGGCATAACATCTCTGACTTGGTAAATGGATCATTGCTGTCCCATGAGGCAGTGGGAGTTAGTATTCTCTATATGCTCATAACACTTACATGTGTTATATATGTGTACATACTAAAAAAATGTGGAAATGATATTTCTATGCTGTGTCACTATTCTGCTATCACAATTCCGGTACCCCATTTCCCACATTTTGTTGCATTGCAGTTTCTCCCTGCCCAAGACTCCCACTTTACTGCATTTGTCTCATTAGATTCAATAATTATTATTAAAGAAATAATGATATTTCACATCATTAAGATTTCACCATGCACCATGCGCTGTACTACAGTGGTTGTATAAATTTCAGTGCTTTTCTTACTCATATAAATTACGATAATAATTTCTTTGAGACATGTATATTTCCCTTTTTCTGTTCTTATTTATTTTCATTGCCTTCAGTTCCTTTGGGTGTAATTCATGGCTAAGTAATTAATCACATGAACCGTGATTGTATGATACATTTGTTTATTTACGAGTTGATTTCAAAGAGTGCCTATATGTACGATCTTTGCCTTATCTATGACATCATTGCACAAATCTGACCGGTGGAATCAGACAATAGAATTGACCCACTTAAATTGATGCGAGTGAAATGATGAGTGGCAACATCCTTATTGTTCCTTGTCAAAAATATTTTGGAAGTAACATTCATCTTACAAGACTTCCTGCAAACCAGTGGCATTTTTGGTTGCTATATTTCTGCCACTAATGACTTGTGTCAGCTGTTACTCACATCTAACATTAACGAAAGTTTATACTGGTCTCTGCAATAATCGATATTGTGTTTGACATCAAAAATGACGTCAAATTTGCAGGAAGTGTTGTGAAAAGAGTGTTACTCCAATATGATTCTCACTGAGAAAATGAGAGAAGTCACAGAGGAAGAAAATGAAATTCTTGAGGAAGTTTACTGTTGGTCAGTATGCTATAAAATGGTTTAAACATATAGAAAACAAGTGGCATGAATTTCTGTTTGAAGATGGAAAATGAAACTGTTGTATTAAATGTATATGGCACCTCTATAGACTGTGTAACACAAAGTTTCTAGGAATGAGTATTGCTTCTTACTGGAATTATTATATTCTCCTTGAAGAATGAGGGTATTTCGCCTGTCTCATACGTCTTGTTCACCAGATGGAAGAGTTTTGTTGTGGCTGGCTCTCCCAAAGCTATCATAGTTCTAATGGAATATTGTCTATTCCTGGGGCCTTGTTTCAACATAGGTCTTTCAGCAATCTGTGGCATTCTTCATGAAGTATCCCATCTCCCATCTTACCTTCATCTACATCTTTTTCATTTCCATAATATTGCCCTCAAGTACATCACCATTGTATGGACCCTCTATATACTCCTTCCACCTTTCTGATTTCCCTTCTTCACTTACGACTGGTTTTCCACCTGAGCTCTTGATATTCATACATGTGATTCTCTTTTCTCCAAAGGTCTCTTTAACTTTCCTGTAGACGGCATCTATCTTACCCCTAGTGATATGTGCTTCTACACCCTTACATTTGTCCTCTAACCATCCCTGTGCAGATATTTTGCACTTCTTGTTGATCTCATCTTTGAGACATTTGTATCGCTTTTCACCTGCTTCATTTACTGTGTTTTTATATTTTCTCCTTTTCTCTTGTTTTGCCCAAGGATTTTTGCTAGGCCTCATCTTTTTACCTACATGATCCTCTGCTGCCTTCACTATTTCATCTCTGAGATATACCCATTCTTCTTCTGCTGTATTCCTTTCCCCTGTTTTGTCAATTGTTCCCTAATTAATGCTCACTCTGAAACTCTCTACAACCTCTGGTTGTTTCATTTTATCCAGGTCCCATGTCCTTAAATTCCTACCTTTTTGCAGTCTTCAGTTTTAATCTACAGTCCATAACCAATCAACTGTAGTCAGAGTCCATATCAACAATCAGCTGTACACATAATAAATGACATTGATATTTAATGCATAAA
The DNA here is from genome assembly GCF_023864345.2 of Schistocerca serialis cubense. NCBI lineage: Eukaryota > Metazoa > Arthropoda > Insecta > Orthoptera > Acrididae > Schistocerca > Schistocerca serialis. The sequence continues at coordinate 38,459,765 of NC_064642.1, forward strand.
CAGCTTTGCCCATGATACTGGAACAGGAGTTAGAGTGAACTTATGTTTATTAAAAAGGAATAATTATAAAACTAAAAACATCATTTTCTATCAAGAAATAAAACTGTATAATTAATTGCCTAAGGAGATTACAGAGATTAGTAAAACAAACTTACTTAAAAAGGCAGTTAAAAATACCTATTAAGCAATACATTATAAACACTGGAGGATTACTTAGGTAGCACAGAGTAGGGATTTGGTAAAAAATGTAACACATGTAAATAATAATAACAATAATAAAACATATATTATTTCACATAACATTTCCACACTATGTTTTTTCTCCTTTTTTCTGCTAAATATTACCGCCAACTCTATGCAGTGTATATAATACTGACACCTTACCTTTTTCTGAGCTCAACATCTCACTTGTTATAGAGGGATACTGACTAAGTTTTTCAGGCTAACAATTGAAAAGTTGTGGTAGACAAAATGGAAATCAGGTATCATCACAATGGTCCTAACATCATGTGATAAGGTGTGTTGTGTTGGTTATGAAACAATTTGCAATGACTGGAAGTGAGAAACGAATGAGCAATGTAGCACTATCATTTTACCTTATTAAATGACTTCTTTATAAAATGGTCTTGTACATTAGATATAAAAACTGAATGAGGTAGCACTGCTTTAAACGGACTAGCCTTATGTTCGGGAGGGTGGTGGCTCAAATCTTCATCTGAACATCTTGATTTAGGTTTTCTGTGGTTTCCTTAAATTACTTCAGGGATGGCTCATATTAGAAGACTGCAACTGATTACCTGTCCCATCTTTGTCAAGCTAGACCTGTAAGTATGTAAATGGGTGTATATATGAATAATGTTGTTTTAATATGTCTTAAACTGCAATTCTGATATGTTTCCAATATCCTTGTAAAAGTGATCTATGGATGAATAAAGCTGCTGCAGATGGGTAGCTGGAAGTCACATTGAGCATTCATTGGAGTATTTGGAAAATTTGAGCACATACCAAATGGCCAGTACACACAGTTGCCAGGAATAATTAAATTCCAAAACTCCAGTTATAATATGGCTAGGATAAAAATGTAACTGGTCATGAATTTCACAGTCCTGCTGACACTTGATTCATAAGTAAACAGTGATCTTATCCAGTCAACTATGGATCACAAAGTGCATGAATTTGATTCCTTGTATCCGAGAGAAGTGGCAGAAATAACTGCCTCTTGTCTCCCTATGGCATGCAAGGGGACTAATGCATGAGACTTCATGGGATTTTGAAACAGTGACATATATGTTGTTTCTTATAGTTACTCACATTGGAGATTTTGTTAGAAGCTTTGATTCACTTGTAACAACCTTCATCTTCCACTGCCCCATTCTGTTTCCATTCATTCTGTGTGTCTGCCCTCTGAATATTTGCTTTTATCTTCTTCCTGCTCAGGCTCCATGCTCTCCCCTACTTCCACCTGTTTACTAACCTTATCTCGCGCTACCCATTTTCTTACTCTTTCTCACCTGAACTCCTCTTCACACACTTCTTTACTTACCTGTGTCCCCTATCTTACTTCCCTCCTATACTGCTTTTCTCTCTGATCTTTCACTTACTAGCATTGAAGCATAAGCTAGCCTCTCCTTTTGTGCTCATCCCACCCACTCTCTCTTCTCTATAATTGATTTGATCATATTTTGCTTATATATTTTTTATTCTATGCTGTTTAGTTCATGATACAATTCTGTTTCCTGCCGCTTTTGATACTGAATTAATCTAACGTTTGCCTATTTATAACATTTAATCTAACCAACACACATATTAGATTACTTCATCCTCACTTTCCATCCTCCGTGTATTGGCTAAACAGCCCTAAGCTGTCGAAAGACAAATAAAAAATAAAAATTCCTCCATGTATCCTGTTAACCCCCTTGATATGGCTTCCTATCTTCCCTAATGTCTTCCTCTGCTCTTAATGTGCTTACATTGTATATTTCTATCAAATTCAGTGTTAGCTGTGTTTCATGAAGGTGAGTACCAATTGGCTTTTTTTTTTTTTTTTTTATTTATATGAAGTTAAGATTCTTGTGTTTCATTTTCACTGATTAAAATGAATACAATAAAGTTAAGTTGTGTATTGAAACACAATCTTTTACCCCCAGCGGTACGTGCCTTTTGCTGCTGTTGCTGCAGCAAATTGTGTTAACATTCCTCTAATGCGGCAGAATGAACTGATTCATGGTATAGATGTCTATGATGAAAATGGGAACAAAATTGCCAAGTCAAAGGTAAGCCTCTCCAGCTGATGTAGTATAATTTATGAATTTTAAATAATTAATATAATATCTATATATAATAGTTTTTGGACATTTCTGCAGAAAGAAAAGCCCTTTTCTTCTAGTGAGCTGTATATTGATGAAGTTAAAAAATGTATTTAAATCAAGTTCTCATACTTCTAAGTAGAAACTGTTAATGTGAATTTGGTTTTGTACTTATTTGTTCATAATTTTATATCATCACCCTTCTTCCTCATATTTTATCTATCACTTGAGTATTTTCTACATCTACATCTGCACCCCAGAAGACATGTTACAGAGTGGTAAAAAAATCGTTCAGATCCCACGATTGTTTCCCCATATTCCTGTTTCGTACATTGAGCCTACATATGAGCTCGAGTTCACCATTTCAATCATTTCGCATCATATATATGGGAGAAAGTGGCAAAAAGGGACAGTGAAATGAAAATGAGGCAGAACATGTAACAAGCTTAGCACAGATGTTGGTAATGTAGATAGGAGTTGTGTATAGAAGTGGCCTCTATTGGGAATCTGGAAGGAACAGTGCAGACTTTCACTTCTGTGCCATTTGTTTATTAGATATGCTTGATGTGAGGTCAACAAGCCTCCAGTTTCACTACGGAGGCCAGGAAAGAGAAACAGCAAAGTATAGTTTGATTTTTTACTGCAGAAGGGTTGTTGGGAAGTGAAATATGTGCCCAAATGCCTGCTGTGTATGGTGAACACACATGTCACATGCACATGATGCTGTCATCAGAAATGACCAATGGCAGACAGTGGGAGAAATTCGGACCGTGTTGGGCATTATTCATGGTACCACCCATGTCGTCATGACAGAGCATCTGAAGGCCTGGAAAATCTGTGTGGAGTGGGTTTCCCACAGCCTGATGGAGGAGCAGGAGTTGAAGAGAATGTCTTCACAATTGCAGCACCTGGGATGGTATCACGATATTAAGGATATTATGCCCTGTCTTGTATTGCTGTGGGAGATCGAACATGGTGTCATAATTTTGATCCTTAGGGAAAGCATCAGAGCCAACAGTGGAACCACACGGATTCACCCCAACCAAAAATATCCAAAGCCTTGCACACCAGCTCCAGTAAAGTCACAATGAGCTTTTTCTTTGACTGCAATAGCCCACTGCTCATTGACTTTTTGGAAAATGGCACCACAATTAATGCACAGCAGTACATGGACATTTTGCAGAAATTGATGTGTACCATCAAATTCAAAAGCCCAGGCATGTTGATGTACAGCATCATTCTGTTGTAGGGTAGTGCCTGCTCACATATTGCCAAAGTCATTTTGACTATGCCGGATAAGTTTCACTCGGAAGCCTTTACACCTCCTTCTTGCAGTCCTGGTCCCTTCCCATGCAATGTCCGTATTTTTAGGCCCCTCAAGAAAGATAGCCGTGTATGTCAATTTGATACGGATGAAGAAGTGCTTGCGTGGGTACAATCATGGTTCCTTGGGCAATCACAATCAATTTTCCATGAGGTACTGATTGTATTGTCTCACAGTGGGATAAATTTATAACAGCAGGGTTGTCACAAGTTGGAGAAATCAGGAAATTTCAAACGTGTCAGGGAAATCAGGGAAATTTGAAAAAACATTGGAAAAATTTCATTTTTGTCTCAGTAGATGAAATGGTTTGTTTACTGAGATGTTATGCATCATTGCAGGCTGGACACAGCTGAGTATGTACGCCGTTTCCCTACTCCTTCATTCTTACTGCTTCTCCCTTTCCTACCATTCCCCTCAGCTTGCAGTCAGTGCTGCCACCACAGTTTTTCACTAGCCTAGCAGCTGTTGATGAAAGACAGGGAGGCGTAAGGAGTGGTTTGTTCAGATCTGATTCTCAGAGATTGTTGACGAAGTGGCCAGAGAGAGTGGTCATATGTGCATGAGTTGTGTCTGAGTGATTGTGTGAATGTGAATGTGTGTATGCTCTCATTTCCTGACAAAGGCTATGGCCGAAAATTTAGTTGTGAGAGTGTGATTGTCCTGTCTGTAGCTATCATCTTTACAGTGAGTTGCTGCCTATGCTCATTAGTATTGATTCTCAGAGTATTTGTGCAAGTTATCTGTTGCATGGATTGATCGCCACAGTCTCATTCCATCAACATGGTGTCTGTGATACATGGATAGCTGGCGACACGAGTGGACTTTCACGACAGGCCAAAACCGCAGGCCATTTCTTCGGGTATCTCTAGCAGATCAGGCCTGCCGATCTGAAACCCCACGGTTCCCACTAATGTGCAAGCCCTGCCGATCGGATCTAGTCTCACCGAACTGCCTACAGGTTGGATCTGTTCTCGTGTGGCATAATGCGGTGGATTTTCGTGGTTTATTCGAGGACCCAGGACTGTGGTGCTCCTTGGCAGACCAGAGGCCTTGGGTGAAGGATTTCAGGAATTGGAACTGTGTCACCACAAGTACAGTGTACAGGGCGGCATTTTATAGACATTTTATTTACTCTGGTACATTTTTGCACTTCAGAAATAATTTAAATAGAAAGTATTAACAATAAGAAAAAAATAGTGGCAGTTGTCGGTGCTTTGTAGGCTATGTACTTGTAAACTTCTCGAAAGAAAAATCGACAATCCCTGTAAAATAATAGACATAACAAAGTGACTGGTAACTGACAGTAATGAACATAATAGAACCAACATTTTATTGGTGGTCACCTATAGTGTTGCTTTGCACAACTCTTCCCGGCCTTACCTACTTCTCTCAAGAGGCCTACTTTTTTCTGGTGTTATTTCGGAAACCAGGTATTTTAAATCTGTCTTGCAACTCCAAAGAATTATGTATTTTTGTCACCAAACTTTTTTTGTTTTACCAAAATAAAATAACAACTGTGGTCTTGATGAAACACATTTACCGTTTGGCTTGCTTTCTCCATCTAAAAACAGTACATTACAAAAGATGTTGATGTTAGTACTTAAGTTATTTGCTCATACGGGGGGAAAACACAGAAGTCCTTACATTTTTTTGTCAACTTATGTCTTGACTTACCCTTGAGATCCCAAAATTTGTCAGGGAAAAATGCTAAAACTTGTCTGGAAAACAGGGAAATATCTGGAAATTTCACCTGGGGAAACTGGAGGCAACGCTGAACAATTATGGCGATTACTTTTGAAATTATAAACAGTTTATTTCCTTTTTTCCAGCTGCCTCATTTTCATTTGACTGTCGTTTATAATATGTTGTTTGCAGTATGTGTCCTCGATATTTTAACAGTAAATCTCTGAATTGTAAATGATCAATGAGTAGGCATATTTAAACTTGTAATGTGAATATAAAATGACTCATTCCACATCTTTACAATTTATCGTGCAAATGATCCCTGGAACATGAAACTAACTAACTGGAGTTCAAAGATTATCATCTGACATTGCTCTCTGTAAATGAACCCAGGAATAAAAATGTCCTGCTCTTCTTTTGATTTTGATCTTGTCTATCTTCTGTATAGATCCTATCATTTAAGCATCCCAGATTGAAAAACAGGTCAAAAGAGGGTTTTGCAGGATACCTCTTTTGTGAATTAAATAGATTTTCTTTTAATTTTCTTTTGTGAAGAATTTACATTTCATTATTCTTCAGGTAAATATCATTCTGCCACATGCCCTTACTACAACTAATTTCAAGTTGTTCTTTAAATTGCTCCACATGCATTTAAAGATTTTTCTGTTTTCAGTGAACAATTGACAGTTGTCTTACTGAACCACAGTGAGTCTTTTTCAACTGTCAGCTCCTGCATCAAGGATCTATTTTCTGAGGTTCTTCCTGCATATTGTTCCAGTTTTCACACTGCAATTGTTGCCTATTACCAATTAATGTCTGTATTGAACAAAGTACAGTACAGTAACAATCAACTCCTTACAAAGTGGATACTTAACTTGTCCTCAGCAACTGAATAACAAGTTCAGCCAGCTCATACATGAAACACAGTACAAGTCCACTGACGAATTCATTGTAGTAGATCTGCCAGTAAAAGTAGTTGCACTGCACATACAATACTGCAAGTCAGTGCCACTGTGCTGCTTCTTGTGTTGCCTTCAGCCGTCCTAGTGGCAATCAGATTGGTCCATGTAACCACTGCCCTGGGAAAGTGGTTATGAGTGGCACCACTCAGGGAATAACACTTCAAATGCCCTCATTGCATATATGACTGGCTGCTGGCTGGTCATCACAGTGCAAATGACGTTTACAGCAGATGCATTGATGAGTAGTTCTCAAAAAGCATCTGTGTATGTGAGAAAAGTGAGTTTTCTGGTTGTCTTACTGTAAAAAATACTGTCTGTAAACAGTGCAAAGAGACGTCAAATCCTAGAGTTAGTCTTTTTTGGCAGAGGGTCTCCTTCTTCTTAAAAGAAATTAAAATTGGATTTGCAGACTTTCTTCTCTGTGTAATAATTCTCATTCAATTCTGAGGAAATTAAGTGGCACACAAAATTCATTTTTTCTTATCATTTAGTTCCACTTTATAGCTTGATGATGAAGCATCTATTTTCTCAATATTTGTCATGTGATACTTGGAAATTAAGTAAAATTATTTCACAAATTTTGAAGCATTCGATGAAAAATGTGGTCACTGGCTACTTTACATTCGGTTCTTTTTAGGTGATACATTGGTGTGCACTAAATGTAGCTAAAATATCAAAATTGTTTTTAAAGCAGGAACGTAAGCCGTATCTTACTACAATATCGAGAAAACAGAAATTGCACGATTTTATTGGAGGGCATGGTGCTAAGCGTACCTCACACAAGTAGCCTGTGGCTCAGTGTTCAACGTAGCATCAGTCAAGCATAGTTTGTGAAAGTAGACACACATTTTTCAAAATAAGTGATAATGTTGTATTTACTGCTGGAAGAAAGTGATTAAGCAGAAGAAATTCTGCTCCATCAGTTATAGAATGGAAAAGTTGGAACATACCATCTTTTAGACAAGTCTTGACAATGGATTCTTTGTGACGCTTATCAGTTATGATTTATTAAGTGACTAGAAAAAGTTCTGTGAGTTCTTCAAGTTGAATGTTTCACAGTTTAACTATGTCCTAGATCTGGTGAAAGAATATCTCATGAAGGTTTCATCAAATACACATTAGTATATAGTGACACATGACAAAAATTAGCTATTACACTAAGTTAAGTAAAGCCTAACTACTTTGAAGGCTATAGTGGATTATTTAACCTTTGTTCTGTTGTGGTATAATGAAAACCAGTAACAATGAACCAAAATTTGTTACCCTATCAGATTCTGAATAATCAGTTGTACTTAATTGCATAAAATCCACATTTTGTGGTTATAAATGCATGTCAGTATTAATAGTTGGGGATGCTGAACATACTGATTGTTCATTACAATTTTCCAGGTGGAAAACCAAATACAATGACATAATTTTGGCTTTTTGATTAAGTCTGGTCTCACATTTTTTACAGAGATTCCTATACTTATGAAAAATAAATCGACATTACCATTAGGCGTCTGTTTAAAATTCTTAATAATATTTTCTCTTTCAATGTGCCAAGTTTCACTTCATTTCTGCTGTTTTCTGGTAGATGGAAGGGAATCATCTGTATCTTCGTTCTCTGTCAAAGGGAGCTCCACTGTAGTGGTTTTATCATCATCATCATCATCATCATCTTCCTTCGTACTGACACCAGAATGCTGAATGTTCAGTATATGCCTGTGAACTCAAATTAAATTAACAATTCATTTGCTAATGAAGGTAACTGCAATTTCATGATAAAGAGTCAAACGAAAAAGGGTAGAAACAATGGTGAACTGTAATTTACTCTTTTTTTTGGTCCATTCTTTGGTGGCCATTGCTTGCATTAATGTGAAGTGGAAATCAAGTTGCTTTTCCATTTTTTATTTATTTCTGATAGGTATCTTTAGTGTCCCCCCCCCCCTCCCCCCCATGAACCATAGACCTTGCCATTGGTGGCCAAGATAGACATGAAGCCCATGCCTACCACAGTAGTGCAAGTTTATATGCCAACTAGCTCTGCAGATGATGAAGAAATTGAAGAAATGTATGATGAAATAAAAGAAATTATTCAGGTAGTGAAGGGAGACGAAAATTTAATAGTCATGGGTGACTGGAATTCGACAGTAGGAAAAGGGAGAGGTGAATATGGATTGGGGTTAAGAAATGAAAGAGGAAGCCGTCTGTTAGAATTTTGCACAGAGCATAACTTAATCATAGCTAACACTTGGTTCAAGAATCATAAAAGAAGGTTGTATACATGGAAGAAGCCTGGAGATGCTGACAGGTTTCAAATAGATTATATAATGGTAAGACAGAGATTTAGGAACCAGGTTTTAAATTGTAGGACATTTCCAGGGGCAGATGTGGACTCTGACCACAATTTATTGGTTATGAACTGTAAATTAAAACTGAAGAAATTGCAAAAAGGTGGGAATTTAAGGAGATGGGACCTGGATAAATTGACTAAACTAGAGATTGTACAGAGTTTCAGGGAGAGCATAAGGGAACAATTGACAGGAATGGGGGAAAGAAATACAGTAGAAGACGAATGGGTAGCTCTGAGGGATGAAGTAGTGAAGGCAGCAGAGGATCGAGTAGGTTAAAAGACGAGGGCTAGTAGAAATCCTTGGGTAACAGAAGAAATATTGAATTTAATTGATGAAAGGAGAAAATATAAAAATGCAGTAAATGAAGCAGGCAAAAAGGAATACAAACGTCTCAAAAAGTGCAAAATGGCTAAGCAGGCATGGCTAGAGGACAAATGTAAGGATGTAGAGACTTATCTCACTAGGGGTAAGATAGATACAGCCTACAGGAAAATTAAAGAGACCTTTGGAGAAAAGAGAGCCACTTGTATGAATATCAAGAGCTCAGATGGAAACCCAGTTCTAAGCAAAGAGGGGAAAGCAGAAAGGTGGAAGGAGTATATAGAGGGTCTATACAGGGTCGATGTACTTGAGGACAATATTATGGAAATGGAAGAGGATGTAGATGAAGATGAAATGGGAGATACGATACTGCGTGAAGAGTTTGACAGAGCACTGAAAGACCTGAGTCAAAACAAGGCCCCGGGAGTAGGCAACATTCCATTAGAACTACTGACGGCCTTGGGAGAGCCAGTCCTGACAAAACTCTACCATCTGGTGAGCAAGATGTACGAGACAGGCGAAATACCCTCAGACTTCAAGAAGAATATAATAATTCCAATCCCAAAGAAAGCAGGTGTTGACAGATGTGAAAATTACCGAACTATCAGTTTAATAAATCACAGCTGCAAAATACTAACACGAATTATTTACAGACGAATGGAAAAACTGGTAGAAGCTGACCTCGGGGAAGATCAGTTTGGATTCCGTAGAAATGATGGAACACGTGAGGCAGTACTGACTCTACGACTTATCTTACAAGAAAGATTAAGGAAAGGCAAACCTGCGTTTCTAGCATTTGTAGACTTAGAGAAAGCTTTTGACAATGTTGACTGGAATACTCTCTTTCAAATTCTAAAGGTGGCAGGGGTAAAATACAGGGAGCGAAAGGCTATTTACAGTTTGTACAGAAACCAGATGGCAGTTATAAGAGTCGAGGGACATGAAAGGGAAGCAGTGGTTGGGAAGGGAGTAAGACAGGGTTGTAGCCTCTCCCCGATGTTATTCAATCTGTATATTGAGCAAGCAGTGAAGGAAACAAAAGAAAAATTTGGATTAGGTATTAAAATCCATGGAGAAGAAATAAAAACTTTGAGGTTCGCCGATGACATTGTAATTCTGTCAGAGACAGCAAAGGACTTGGAAGAGCAATTGAACGGAATGGACAGTGTCTTGAAAGGAGGATATAAGATGAACATCAACAAAAGCAAAACGAGGATAATGGAATGTAGTCGAATTAAGTCGGGTGATACTGAGGGAATTAGATTAGGAAAGGAGACACTTAAAGTAGTAAATGAGTTTTGCTATTCGGGAAGCAAAATAACTGATGATGGTTGAAGTAGAGAGGATATAAAATGTAGACTGGCAATGGCAAGGAAAGCGTTTCTGAAGAAGAGAAATTTGTTAACATCGAGTATAGATTTAAGTGTCAGGAAGTCGTTTCTGAAAGTATTTATATGGAGTGTAGCCATGTATGGAAGTGAAACATAGACAATAAATAGTTTGGACAAGAAGAGAATAGAAGCTTTCGAAATGTGGTGCTACTGAAGAATGTTGAAGATTAGGTGGGTAGATCACGTAACTAATGAGAAGGTATTGAATATGATTGGGGAGAAGAGAAGTTTGTGGCACAACTTGACTAGAAGAAGGGATCGGTTGGTAGGACATGTTCTGAGGCATCAAGGGATCACAAATTTAGCATTGGAGGGCAGTGTGGAGGGTAAAAATCATAGAGGGAGACCAAGATATGAATACACTAAGCAGATTCAGAAGGATGTAGGTTGCAGTAGGTACTGGGAGATGAAGGAGCTTGCACAGGATAGATTAGCATGGTGAGCTGCATCAAACCAGTCTCAGGACTAAAGACCACAACAACAACAACAACAACATCTTTAATCTTCCTCCATTGTCTCTGACAGTATTCATCAGCAAATTATTATTTGTGAATCATTGCATTCTGTTCTAAATTAGACAGTGGTAGTTATGTGTAACTTTCAATCCTGAGTACATCACTGTATTATTTTCTGAATTTTTTGGGAAGTTCTGACAGAATGTAAATACTTTAGGAATACAGGAGGCCATTCACTAAAAAGCAGAGGCTTTGATTCATTGACAGGCGCACACGAAAAAGAAAGAAGACTTACTAGCTTTTGGGATAATCCTTTTTTGGGCTATAATACAAATACTATCCCCCCCCCCCCCTTTCTCTCTCTAGCCAGTGCCAGGCATGTCATTGTGCATCTAGCCGTGTGTGTGTGTGTGTGTGTGTGTGTGTGTGTGTGTGTGTGTGTGTTGCAGCTTGAAAAAGGATTACTCTAGTTTTCTTCATTTTTTGTGTGTGCCTGTCAACTACTTATTGTTTCTGATTTTCGGTGAGTGGTCTCCTTTACTCCTCAAGTATTTATTTTCTGAATTCTAGTTTTGTTTTGGTCGTAACAACAGAAGAATAATTTACATTGTTCACATTTAGAATATTGCACAGTTAATCTGGCAGAACAGTACAAAGCACACTGTCAGTACTTCAAAAGACATTAATGCCTCTGCTTCTACAACCACTTTTGTCTCATGATTTGAAGGTGATCCCTGAGAAATTTGAGTGTAATGGAATTTCCCAAATTGTGTTGTAGTTCTCGGTGGAAAGCATGTGCAAAGTCTTTTCCTTGCCCACAGTTACTCCCAGTAATTACAAACATTTCTTCTCCTTTATATTGATTGCTAGCATCGAAGCTAACTACAAGTTCATATTCATTCGTATTGGCTCCTGTGAGAGGGGAGGAGACAGTGGAATTTCTTACAAGATCAATACAGGGCAACATATCAGAAGTGGCACTGTGTTTCCACCTCCTTGCACACTGCCCCATTCTGATATCATTTTGTCATGCGTTCTTGTAGGGGATGAGGCATTTAAATTCAGTGCAGACATTGTGAAACCCTATTCTTGGCCAGCTGTGAGTATCAGCAGCAAGAAAGCAGTTTTCAATTACTGTCTCTGCTGAGCTCGTAGCGTGCCTCAAAATACATTTGTATTATTAAGTCAGGAATTTCACATTTTTATATGCTGATTGCTGTAAAGCCCGATGCAGCAGTGGGCTTCATCATTGTAACTTGTTTTCTGCACAATCTACATAAGGATATTCTTTCCTGAAGAACAGCAACAAGCCACGTTATGACATACAGGTAGATCAAACTGAGCCACAACCGTCTTAAAGTCTGTAACCACTTACTAGGGGTGGTGACGTCATCAGTATAAAAGGTCACCATGTATGAGATTAATAGGTGGAGAGCTTTGACAGCCATGCATGGGTGATAGCCTCCAAAATAATCAAGTTAGTAGTACCCCTTAGAATAACTGTCTCTGATTTTTTTATAGTTTGATGTAATTGTAGTACACACTGTGAATAAATCGCACGAGTAGAGTCAGTACAGTCTTATTATTACTTGATCTCTGGACAGATTCTCCAATCTCCTTCCCATGCACTGTCTTTCACATTTTGTTTTTTATAGACAGCACTGGTTACATCAAAAATACGTTTCATGAAAATGTGGAAATCATTTCCACTTGTTTTTTGTCTTCTAGAACTGTAAATGACACTTCTGTAGCAGACTGTTCGGTAACAGCAGAGTACCGTAAGCTGTGTCTATGGCTGGACTGACCTCCAAGTGGTGTAACCACAAAGCTGATGTGTCCCATCTGTCACCGTAGACGGGAAATGCTGCTAAGGAACTGCTCCCCGCAGTAGGCTGCATCAGCTGCTGCAGCCACCACCCGCACGATAGGAACTGCACCTTAACACTCAGCGACAAACTAGCATCAGAAACATTGGAGGTAAACTTGCTGTTGCCACCAATCTAGTAGCATGCATGGCAATTTAGGTGTGGATAAGCTGTGTATGAAGTTTGTTTCGTACTCACTAACACACCAACAAAAGGAGTAGTATATACAGCCATTCCTGAACCTTTTTGAGACAAACAGTTTGGACATTGATTTTATTTTGAACATCTTTGTGGGGGATGAAACATGACCACAGGAGATTGAACATTATGTTTTGACATGACTCAACAGTGAAGCAACTATTTGCCAAATGGAGATGAAGTAACTCATCTGACAAAAATGAGGATATCAAAATCTAAGCCAAAGGCCATGTTCATGGTCTTTTTTTCTATTCTTGGAGAATTATTCATTGCAGATTCATCCTCCCTGGCCAGACTGTGATATTGATATTCTATGTATGAATATTCAACTGCCTGCTCACAAGAATTCTGTGTTTTATCCTAAGTGTATGACTTCTATAACTGTTGTTTTCCACATGACAGTGCACTGGACCACAGTAGTGTTCTAATGCTACAGTTTTTGGTCAAAAGAGGGATAACATTTGTGAACATCCCCTGTAATTGCCAGATAAGGCCCCAGCAGACTTTGTGATCTTCCCCTAACTCAAATGTGCTGTGAAGGGGGAGCATTTTGAGGATCCCGGATTGATTCAATGGAGTGTGATTACAGTTATGAACAGCATTCCATCGAAAGTATGACAGGTTTCAGCTGAAGGCTCTCTATCATGTCCTGTTCTGACAATCTTCCTTCATCTGTTTGAAAGTTTGTCCTCTTCTAATGTTGTCCAGCATTCTAGTTCTCTTCCTACCTCTTCCTCACATTCCTTCCTCTTGCCTTCTTGTAACTCTCTCTCTCTCTCTCTCTCTCTCTCTCTCTCTGCAGACAATTACTGTGTAGTGTATGTCCCAGCCAGGATTTTTTTCTCTTTATGATCACTTCCAGTACCAGTAATATGATGTATATTAGTAACTAATAGTGAGTGAAGTAGCACAGAGGTTAGCACACTGGACTCGCTTTTGGGAGGACAATAGTTCAAATCTGCATCCAGTCATTCTGATTTAGGTTGTTTTTTGTGATCTGCCTAAATTGCTTAAGGCAAATTCTGGGATGGTTCCTTGAAAAAGCATAGCCAATTTTCTATCCCATCCTTCCTTAACCCAAGCTTGTGCTCTGTCCCTAATGATATTGTCAATGGGGCATTAAGCACTAAACTTCCTTTGTCCCTTCTTGAAAACTAATGAGGTAAAAAAATTTTTGACGTCACTTTGTAATTTATGAGGTAGTCATGGTTGGTAACAGCTTGGCTTGTGCCAGTGTCAGTGTTGCAACAGCAAGTGATAAAGACTCTTCAGGAGTCAGGACTCTTATGTACATTGTGGTTGCAGAATGTAGAGGCTGCAATTTTCCAGGGTTGGTGTCTTCAGATACTTTCTGTCCCAGTCCAAGGGACATGATATTTAAGTCCCGTCTGATCCACGGTATTAATCTGCGGGAAAATTTTGAAACACCGAACACGGAATGAAAGGTTCACTCTGGAAACAATCTCAAGCCGTGGCTAAACAATTTATTTGCAGTATCCTTTGTTATAGGTTTTCTAGTCCAGCATAAGTAAAGTTTGGATTTCAAAAGGAGAAAAAATCAACTTATATCAGAACAGTGCCACAATTTATGGGTGCAAAATACTGAATCCAGCGAAGAGGTTATGGTAGCCATGGATGGCTATTTCGCATATCTTACTGAATCACATTTCAAGGATGATATCTAAGCTCTGGAAAAATAGTGGACAAAGTTAGTTAACCTAAAATTGGGTGAACAGTGAAAAATCTGTGGATTATTAACCCAAGAAATAAAAGTCTTGTACAACCAGAAAAAGGAAGTTTCACCTTCCCTTGTCTGTACTGTTTTCTGTCCAACAACTGGATTGATACTAAGTCCAATATACGCTGAAAACTATAATTGTACTAATGAAACCCATTAAGTTCTATCCATAATATGGTAATGGAAAATCTTTTTGAATATAAGTAATTTAATGAGCAAAAGGAACAACTCACCAAATATTAGAGGTCCTGAGGTGTAAAAAAGCATATAATCAAGACTGAGGACTTCTCAAGATTTAAAAAAATACTTTTTGCAAGCTGTAGAGTACTCTCTCTCTCTCTCTCTCTCTCTCTCTCTCTCTCTCTCTCACACACACACACACACACACACACACACACACACACACACACTCAAGTCCGCAGCTTGTGGTCTAGTGGGTAGTATTGCTGCCTCTGGATCATGGGGTCCTGGTTTCAATTCCCAGTCAGGTTGGGGATTTTTTTCTGCCTGGGGAATGGGTGTTTGTGTTGCCCTCATCATTTCATCCTCATCATTTGTGACAGTGGCTAGATTGAATTGTGAAAAACTTGGACTGTGTAAAAATTGGGACTGTGTACGGGCGCTGATGACCGCGCAATTGAGCCCCACAAACCAATCATCATCACCACCACACACACACACACACACACACACACACACACTGCAGCTGTACTCAGCACAGTCCATCACAAATTTTAATTTTCAGTGGGACCAGCATATTAGACTATAAAAACTGAAATCTGAACCTTGCATTCAAGTTCTCTGTGGTCTTACATAAATTAAATACAACACAAAATTTCAAAAAAATGGTTCAAATGGCTCTGAGCGCTATGGGGCTTAATGTCTGAGGTCATCAGTCCCCTAGAACTTAGAACTACTTAAACCTAACTAACCGAAGGACATCACACACATCCATGCCCGAGGCAGGATTTGAACCTGCGACTGTAGCGGTCGCGCGGTTCCAGACTGTAGTGCCTAGAACCACTCGGCTACCACGGCCGGCCATGAAATTTCAAGTATTTGTAGAACATTTAATGAGATTATGTTTTTGGGAGGCTGGTAGATTATCTAAATACCCTGTCGTTATCAGAAAATGGAAATAGGGCTCTGGTTCCAGTTTAACTGGATGCTTCTTTTCACAAGAATCAGCATAATTCTCTTCCCTCTTCCTCTAGTAGCTACAGTGTAGAATATAGCCTTTTCCATATGGGACACCCATTGTTTTAAATGAGTGAAATAATGAAGTACATAACTTTTTTTAAAAAAAGTGTGCATTTCATAAATTAATGCACCAGATGTTCTGTGAGTTTTGGAATGAATCTGCTGCATCGTGGACTTTTTATAGCTACCTGAAATTAGCAGTTAACATTTTCATGTTTACTATATTTTGTAAATCAACAAGACAAGAACGACAGAAGGTCATTACTATTGTTGCTGAATGTTGATAGTTTCCTTTCCATAACACATTTGCAGACTATAAGATGCTGTGGACTATAAGATGCACCTTAATTTTTAAGCAGTTAAAAAATGTTTTAACCCTTTTATTATTAGATTGCAAAGCCAGACTAAGAAAAAATTCGTATGTTATAAAACCAAACTGACCTATAAAACCTATAGGTAAAATAAGTACTATCAGCACAACATTAAAGGACAACAGTGTAGTGCATTTTTTCATGTCCATTTGTTTTTATAGTTACAGTTTCAGCACCTTTCATGGCAACAATTCTGTTATTTGACACATGAAGTGTCAGTGGGATTTCATCATTATTCGCCATTTGGCTTAGTTTCACACAGGTTTTCATTTGATGTTGAATAATAAAGTGATGTAAAGGAAATATTTTCTCTTCACACTCTTTTGGTGGCATTTTTTTGTGATATTTTGGTTTTGGTTCACATGCTAAGTCCGTGACACTTCACAAACCTGTAGCACCCCCATCCTTGAAGTCTGTTAAGTTCCACTGTAGCGCATGCTTACGAGCCTGTATTTGATTCATTTTTGTCGTAATTCCAGTGCCATTTTGATGGTGTCTTTGACTCCATTTCAATATGTTATCTTTTAGTTTTGACCATTTTGTATTCAGCCCTCTATTTGCCTATTTAGTCTTCCTCATTTTTTTCAGTTCTTCTTTACTAGACCATGTAACGTGAATGGTTTTTCAGTCTGTGGAGAGCTGGAATGCCACTCAGCTGCTCTTTTCCGTGTCCTTCTGCATATGCTATTACTTTCACTTTACATCATATGAATACCTTTTATTTTCTCCATTATGAAACTAACTACTAACAAAAATATTGTACTGGTACCGATAAAACAAATAACTTTAAATTCAAGTTTACTGGCACCATAGGCTGCAATGATTCATCATAAGATAGACACTGTTATGGGTTTGTGATGGTGTGGGAGGGAGACAGTGTTAGCAATCCTGTGAATCCCCAAAACTCTTGTTCTTCGTTGGTGCACTGCTCCTGCTGACAGTGGAATCCAGTGTTGCCATATAGAGATAGGTTTCCCGCAGCATCAAATGTATGCCCATTTTTAAGACTGATGGGAATTTTAAGTCAAATAATGGGTATTTTTATATAATTCCAAGTATAAGACTCACCTGAATTTTGGAGGCAATTGTTTGAAAGAAAAAGTGCATCTTATAGTCTTATATATGCTAATTTACTGGGTGACAAATATTGAACTATATGAAGGGAAAAAAATGTAAATTAGTTACAAACTACAGCATGCACACACTTTATTCAACACATAAAGGTCACTACAGATATTCGGATTAAGATTATGATATGTTCCATATGCCTGCCATCATTAGTGATGATGTGGCACAGATGAATAGTGAAATTCTGTATGACCCGCTGAAGGTCGGAACATTGATGCCGTCGATGACCTCCTGAATGGTCGTTTTTAGCTCAGCAATGGTTTTGGGTCTATTGCTGTATGCCTTGTCTTTAATATAGCCCCACAAAAAGGAGTCGCATGTGTTCAGCTCCAGAGAATATGGCGGCCAATCGAGGCCCGTGCTAGAGGCCTCTGGGTACCCCAGAGCCAGAATGCGGCCCCCAAAGTGCTCCTCCAGGACATCAAACACCCTCCTGCTTCAGTGGGGGTCAAGCTCCATTTTGCAGGAACCACATCTTGTCAAAATTATGGTCACTTTGGATAGTGGGGATGATATCATCTGCCAACACCTTCACCTATTCAGTAGTCACTGTGCCATCGAGGAATAACGCACCAACTATTCCCTGCCTGGACATTTCAAACCACACACTTACCCGTTGAGGATGAAGGAACTTCTCGATTCTGAAATGCGAAGTCCCAGTCCCCATATGTGCCAGTTCTGCTTACTGATGAAACGATCCAAATGAAAGTGGGCTTCATCACTAAACATACAGCGCATACTAATTCCCATCATGTCCCGCAGCCAGCCATGCTGTTTGAATGTCCTAACACAAACTGTTCAGAAGTTATGACAATTTTATTTCGTATACTTCAATAATTGTCACCCTGTAAGTACTTGTATCCTGGCATATGCTAAATTAGGTTTTCTTTGGTTTCTTGTGTTCACTCTCATTTAAGTTAGTGTTATATAACTTGTTGTAAAGTGTTTTCTTGTTCTTTTTTAGCAAAAGATACTTTGATGTTTGAATAGCCAATAGCTTGTCCATAGTTACCTCATAATTATTTTTTGTGCCTTTTGTCTTTCTTTATCCAGGATATGTGGTAACTTTTTCTTTCCTCCAGCACATATGCTTAAACCCATTTGTGTTTCAGATTCTTATCTTTATCTTATCTTTATACTGATAACAGAAGTTTGAAATCCCTTGGCTTCTGTTTCAGCTACTGGTGAATGGACATTCATCTACCAATAATAAAACTGTTTTTATAACTTTGTTTTGCAGAACCTCTAATATGGCAGAATACAAAGAGTGCTATATTTTGCAAACTGTGGCATAATCTCAAATAAAAACAGTGATCCAGAAAGTGTAAAATTTGTTTCTTTAATTCAAGTCTTCGATCATAAAATTTGTCATCAGACACGGTTTTGGTCAGTGGTGACCATCTTAATATAATAAAGCCACAGTGGCATCAATGAGACATACAAACAAAATTAGTTAGGCATCATCAAATATAACTACCTAATAATGTGGTGCAAACTAGGCCACAGTGCCGGTAGAGACATCATGTGAGCGGCACCACAGTTCACAACACACTGTGGAACTATAGTGCTGCCCATTCACATGATGCCTCTGCTGGTACTGTGGCCTAGTATGCACCATTTTATTATTATTATTGTTGTTGTTGTCGTCTTCAGTCCTGAGACTGGTTTGATGCAGCTGTCCACGCTACTCTATCCTGTGCAAGCTTCTTCATCTCCCAGTACTTACTGCAATCTACATCCTTCTGAATCTGCTTAGTGTATTCATCTCTTGGTCTCCCTCTATGATTTTTACCCTCCACGCTGCCCTCCAATGCTAAATTTGTGATCCCTTGATGCCTCAGAACATGTCCTACCAACCGGTCCCTTCTTCTCATCAAGTTGTGCCACAAACTCCTCTTCTCTCCAATTCTATTCAATACCTCCTCATTAGTTATGTGATCTACCCATCTAATCTTCAGCATTCTTCTGTAGCAACACATTTCAAAAGCTTCTATTCTCTTCTTGTCCAAACTATTTATTGTCCATGTTTCACTTCCATACATTGCTACACTCCATACAAATACTTTCAGAAACGACTTCCTGACACTTAAATCTATACTCGATGTT
Source organism: Schistocerca serialis cubense (assembly GCF_023864345.2). Taxonomy (NCBI): domain Eukaryota; kingdom Metazoa; phylum Arthropoda; class Insecta; order Orthoptera; family Acrididae; genus Schistocerca; species Schistocerca serialis. The sequence goes on from NC_064642.1 coordinate 38,479,149, forward strand.
AACAAATTTCTCTTCTTCAGAAACGCTTTCCTTGCCATTGCCAGTCTACATTTTATATCCTCTCTACTTCAACCATCATCAGTTATTTTGCTCCCCAAATAGCAAAACTCCTTTAGTACTTTAAGTGTCTCCTTTCCTAATCTAATTCCCTCAGTATCACCCGACTTAATTCGACTACATTCCATTATCCTCGTTTTGCTTTTGTTGATGTTCATCTTATATCCTCCTTTCAAGACACTGTCCATTCCGTTCAATTGCTCTTCCAAGTCCTTTGCTGTCTCTGACAGAATTACAATGTCATCGGTGAACCTCGACGTTTTTATTTCGTCTCCATGGACTTTAATACCTACACCAAATTTTTCTTTTGTTTCCTTTACTGCTTGCTCAATATACAGATTAAATAACATCGGGGACAGGCTACAACCTTGTCTCACTCCCTTCCCAACCGCTGCTTCCCTTTCATGCCCCTCGACTCTTATAACTGCCATCTGGTTTCTGTACAAATTGTAAATAGCCTTTCGCTCTCAGTATTTTACCCATGCCACCTTCAGAATTTGAAAGAGAGTATTCCAGTCAACATTGTCAAAAGCTTTCTCTAAGTCAAAAAATGCTAGAAATGTAGGTTTGCCTTTCCTTAATCTATCTTCTAAGATAAGTCGTAGGGTCAGTATTGCCACATGTTTCCAACATTTCTACAGAATCCAAACTGATCTTCCCTGAGGTCGGCTTCTACCAGTTTTTCCATTTGTCTGTAAAGAATTCGCGTTAGTATTTTGCAGCCGTCACTTATTAAACTGATAGTTCGGTAATTTTCACATATGTCAACACCTGCTTTCTTTGGGATTGGAATTATTACATTCTTCTTGAAGTCTGAGGGTATTTTAGATAGATAGATGTATTTGATGATGCCTAGCTAATTTTGTTTTTGTATCTCATTGATACCACTCTGGCTTTATTATATTATGGTGCTCAACACTGGCCAAAATCGACAGTCTGATGACAATTTATGTGGCTTTACTGAAATAAAAAAAGAACTACACTAATGTTTGGAGCCTGGGATTTTGCCATGCCTTTGTGAATAGACACACTCATCTTTTTTATACTAGTTTTACACTTATATTAAGTTAACTCTTGTCTTACTCATTCTAAATGGTCATTATGTGTTATAACAATTATTCAAATTTACCTAATTTGTGTGTATATATTTCATTTCTTCCAATTACCATCCTCTCTGCTTTGGTCATTTTCAGTTATTTTGCTGCCCAGCTAGCAAGCCACACCTATTCTTTTATGATCTCATTTCTGATTGAAATTTCCACAACACTGCCTGATTTAATTTAACTACATTCCATTATCCTTGTATTTATATTGATGTTTATCTTATTATCTATTTTCAGAACATTATTCAATCCATTCCACTGATCTCCCAAGGTGACATCTTTGAAAGAATCCAATGTCATTAGTAAACATCATTTTTTAAAATTTCTTTTACCAGAACTTTTAATTCCCTTTTCGAATTTCTCATTGATTTCCTATACCTCTTGCTCAGTGTATAACTTGAGTAACATCAGGGATAGGCTACTATGCTGTATCACTCCCTTCTCACCTACTGCCTCTCTTTCAAGTCCTTCAACTCTTATAACTGCCACCTGCTTTCTGTACGAATTGTGTAAAACTTTTCACTGCCTGCACTTTATCCCACCTACCTTCTGCATGTCAAATAGTGTAGCTTCGTCAACAAGGAAAAAAGTTTTCTCTGTAGTTGTTGTTTTGGTGGTGGTCTTCAGTTCGAAGACTGGTTTGATGCAGCTCTCCACACTATTCTGTTCTGTGCAAGCTTCTTTGTCTGTGAATACTACTACAACATACATCCTTTTGAACCTGCTTACTGTATTCACCTCTTGGTCTGCTTTTATAATCTCTCTCTCTCTCTCTCTCTCTCTCTCTCTCTCTCTTCCCCCCCCCCCCCCCCCCCCCCCCTCCAGTATGAAATTGATGATTCCTTGATGTCTCTTAATGTGTCCTATTAACTGATTCCTTCCTTTAGTCAAGTTGTCCCACAAATTTCTTTTCTCCCCGATTATGTCTGTGTGATCTTCAGCATTCTTCTGTAGCACCACATTTTGAAATATTCTATTCCTTTTTGTCTGAACTGTTTATCATCCACATTTCAGTACCATACAACATTACACTCCAGACAAAAACCTTCAGAAAAGACTTTCTAACACTTAAATTTATTTGTAACGTTATCAAATACCCCTTCTTTAGAAATGCTTTTATTGTCATTTCTAGTCTTACATTTTATGTCCTTTGACCGTGGTCAGTTATTTTACAGCTCAAATAGCAAAACTGATGTACTATTTTTACCATCTCATTTCTTGATCTACTTCCTTCAGCATCAACTGATTCAATTTGACTGCATTCCAATAATCTTGTTTCGCTTTTGTTGGTGTTGTTGTTGTGGTCTTCAGTCCTGAGACTGGTTTGATGCAGCTCTCCATGCTACTCTATCCTGTGCAAGCTTTTTCATCTCCCAGTACCTACTGCAACCTACATCCTTCTGAATCTGCTTAGTGTATTCATCTCTTGGTCTCCCTCTACGATTTTTACCCTCCACGCTGCCCTCCAATACTAAATTGGTGATCCCTTGATGCCTCAGAACATGTCCTACCAACCGATCCCTTCTTCTGGTCAAGTTGTGCCACAAACTCCTCTTCTCCCCAATCCTATTCAATACTTCCTCATTAGTTATGTGATCTACCCATCTAATCTTCAGCATTCTTCTGTAGCACCACATTTCGAAAGCTTCTATTTTCTTCTTGTCCAAACTATTTATCGTCCATGTTTCACTTCCATACATGGCTACACTCCATACGAATACTTTCAGAAATGACTTCCTGACGCTTAAATCAATACTGGATGTTAACAAATTTCTCTTCTTCAGAAACGCTTTCCTTGCCATTGCCAGCCTACATTTTATATCCTCTCTACTTCGACCATCATCAGTTATTTTGCTCCCCAAATAGCAAAACTCCTTTACTACTTTAAGCGCCTCATTTCCTAATCTAATTCCCTCAGCATCACCCGACTTAATTAGACTACATTCCATTATCCTTGTTTTGCTTTTGTTGATGTTCATCTTATATCCTCTTTTCAAGACACTGTCCATTCCATTCAACTGCTCTTCCAAGTCCTTTGCTGTCTCTGACAGAATTACAATGTCATCGGCGAACCTCAAAGTTTTTATTTCTTCTCCATGAATTTTAATACCTACTCCGAATTTTTCTTTTGTTTCCTTTACTGCTTGCTCAATATACAGATTGAACAACATCGGGGAGAGGCTACAACCCTGTCTTACTCCCTTCCCAACCACTGCTTCCCTTTCATGTCCCTCGACTCTTATAACTGCCATCTGGTTTCTGTACAAATTGTAAATAGCCTTTCGCTCCCTGTATTTTACCCCTGCCATCTTCAGAATTTGAAAGAGAGTATTCCAGTTAACGTTGTCAAAAGCTTTCTCTAAGTCTACAAATGCTAGAAACGTAGGTTTGCCTTTCCTTAATCTTTCTTCTAAGATAAGTCGTAAGGTCAGTATTGCCTCACGTGTTCCAGTGTTTCTACGGAATCCAAACTGATCTTCCCCGAGGTTGGCTTCTACTAGTTTTTCCATTCGTCTGTAAAGAATTCGTGTTAGTATTTTGCAGCTGTGACTTATTAAGCTGATAGTTCGGTAATTTTCACATCTGTCAACACCTGCTTTCTTTGGGATTGGAATTATTATATTCTTCTTGAAGTCTGAGGGTATTTTGCCTGTTTCATACATCTTGCTCACCAGATGGTAGAGTTTTGTCAGGACTGGCTCTCCCACGGCCGTCAGTAGTTCCAATGGAATATTGTCTACTCCGGGGGCCTTGTTTCGACTCAGGTCTTTCAGTGCTCTGTCAAACTCTTCATGCAGTATCATATCTCCCATTTCATCTTCATCAACATCCTCTTCCATTTCCATAATATTGTCCTGAAGTACATCGCCCTTGTATAGACCCTCTATATACTCCTTCCACCTTTCTGCTTTCCCTTCTTTGCTTAGAACTGGGTTTCCATCTGAGCTCTTGATACTCATACAAGTGGTTCTCTTATCTCCAAAAGTCTCTCTAATTTTCCTGTAGGCGGTATCTATCTTACCCCTAGTGAGATAGGCCTCTACATCCTTACATTTTTCCTCTAGCCATCCCTGCTTAGCCATTTTGCACTTCCTGTCGATCTCATTTTTGAGACGTTTGTATTCCTTTTTGCCTGTTTCACTTACTGCATTTTTATATTTTCTCCTTTCATCAATTAAATTCAATATTTCTTCTGTTACCCAAGGATTTCTACTAGCCCTCCTCTTTTTACCTACTTGATCCTCTGCTGCCTTCACTACTTCATCCCTCAAAGCTACCCATTCTTCTTCTACTGTATTTATTTCCCCCATTCCTGTCAATTGCTCCCTTATGCTCTCCCTGAATCTCTGTACAACCTCTGGTTCTTTTAGTTTATCCAGGTCCCATCTCCTTAAATTCCCACCTTTTTGCAGTTTCTTCAGTTTTAATCTACAGGTCATAACCAATAGATTGTGGTCAGAGTCCACATCTGCCCCTGGAAATGTCTTACAATTTAAAACCTGGTTCCTAAATCTCTGTCTTACCATTATATAATCTATCTGATACCTTTTAGTATCTCCAGGGTTCTTCCAGGTATACAACCTTCTTTCATGATTCTTAAACCAAGTGTTAGTTATGATCATGTTGTGCTCTGTGCAAAATTCTACCAGGCGGCTTCCTCTTTCATTTCTGTCCCCCAATCCATATTCACCTACTATGTTTCCTTCTCTCCCTTTTCCTACACTCGAATTCCAGTCACCCATGACTATTAAATTTTCGTCTCCCTTCACAATCTGAATAATTTCTTTTATTTCATCATACATTTCTTCAATTTCTTCGTCATCTGCAGAGCTAGTTGGCATATAAACTTGTACTACTGTAGTAGGTGTGGGCTTCGTATCTATCTTGGCCACAATAATGCGTTCACTATGCTGTTTGTAGTAGCTTACCCGCATTCCTATTTTCCTATTCATTATTAAACCTACTCCTGCATTACCCCTATTTGATTTAGTGTTTATAACCCTGTAGTCACCTGACCAGAAGTCTTGTTCCTCCTGCCACCGAACTTCACTAATTCCCACTATATCTAACTTCAACCTATCCATTTCCCTTTTTAAATTTTCTAACCTACCTGCCCGATTAAGGGATCTGACATTCCACGCTCCGATCCGTAGAACGCCAGTTTTCTTTCTCCTGATAACGACATCCTCTTGAGTAGTCCCCGCCCGGAGATCCGAATGGGGGACTATTTTACCTCCGGAATATTTTACCCAAGAGGACGCCATCATCATGTAATCATACAGTAAAGCTGCATGCCCTCGGGAAAAATTACGGCTGTAGTTTCCCCTTGCTTTCAGCCGTTCGCAGTACCAGCACAGCAAGGCCGTTTTGGTTATTGTTACAAGGCCAGATCAGTCAATCATCCAGACTGTTGCCCTTGCAACTACTGAAAAGGCTGCTGCCCCTCTTCAGGAACCACACGTTTGTCTGGCCTCTCAACAGATACCCCTCCGTTGTGGTTGCACCTACGGTACGGCTATCTGTATCGCTGAGGCACGCAAGCCTCCCCACCAACGGCAAGGTCCATGGTTCATGGGGGGGCTTTTGTTGGTGTTCATCTTATATCCTCCTTTCCAGACACTGTCCATTCCATTCATATGCTCTGACAGAATTACAATGTTATCAGCAAACCTCAAGGTTTTTATTTCTTCTCCCTGGATTTTAATTCCTAATCCAAATTTTTCTTTAGTGTCCCTTACTGCATGCTCAACATACAGTTTGAATAAAGCCAGGGATAGGCTACAACCCTGTCTCACTCCCTTCTCAACCACTGCTTCCCTTTTGTGCCCCTCAACTCTCATAACTGGCACCTGGTTTAATGTACAAATTGTGGATAGCCTTTCGCTCCCTATATTTTACTCTTGCCACCTTCAGAATTTGAAAGAGAGTATTCCATTCAACATTGCCAAAAGCTTTCTGTAAGTTTACAAATGCTATAAACATAGGTTTGCTTGTCTTTAACCTATCTTCTAAGATAAATCACGGAGTCAGGATTGCCTCACACGTTCTTACATTACTCCGGAACCAAACTGATCTTCTCCAAAGTTGGCTTCCACCAGTTTTTCCATTGTTCTGTAAATAATTTGGGTCAATATTTTGCAAGCATCACTTACTAAGCTTATAGTTCAATAATATTCACATGTGTCAGCACCTGCTTTCTTTGGAATTGGGACCATACATTCTTCTTGTTGCCCGAGGATATTTCCACTGTCTCATATATCCTGCACACCAGGTGGAATAGTTTTGTCATGGCTGGCTCTTCCAAGGATATCAGTTGTTCTGAGAGAATGTCGTCTAGTTCAGGGATCTTGTTTTGACTTACGTCTTTCCTTGCAGTTTCATATCTTCCATTTTGTCTTCACCTGTTTCCTCTTCCTTTTCTATAATGTCGCCTTCAAGCTCATTTCCCTTGATAGCCCCTGCATATATTTCTTCCAAATATCCTTTTGTTACTTACTACTGGGTTTTCATCTGAGCTCTTGATAATCATACAGCTGCTTCTTCTTTTTTATCCAAAGACCTCTTTAATTTTCCTATCTTTCCCCTAGTAAAATATGCTTCTGTATCCTTAGATTTGTCCTCTTAGCCATTCCTGCTTAGCCATTTTGCTTTTCCTGTAATTTTCGTTTTTTAGACGTTTTCAGTCTCTTTCGCCTCCATCATTTGCTGCATTTTTATGTTCTCCTTTCGCCAGTTAAGTTAAGTATCTCCTGTGACATTCAAGGATTTCTACTCGGCCTTATCCTTTTACCTATTTGATCCTTTGCTGCCTTCACTACTTTATTTCTCAAAGCTACTCGTGCATCTTCTACTGTATTCCTTTTCTCTGTTTCAGTCAATTGTTGCCTAATCCTCCCTCTCAACTCTCAACAACCTCTTGTTGTTTTAACTTATCCAGATCATATCTCCATAATTTCCTACCTTTTTGTAGTTTCTTCAGTTTTAATCTGCAGTTCATAATCAATAAATTGCCTCACATACTACTGCATGTCTCTGAAAAGCAAAATGATCTTCTGAGAATTGATAAAGCTTTTCTGATCTTTTGTAAATAATTTATGGGTGTACTTTGCAACCATGCCATATTAATGTGATGGTTTGTCACTGTTCACATGTCTCAGCATCTGTCGTGTTTGAGACTGAAGATTCAGAAGGGAAGTCATCTAATCCAGGGACCTTGTTTTGACTAAGGTATTTAAGAACTTTGTCAAATTCTTATCATCTTCACCTACATGCACTTCAGGTTTTATAATATTGTCTTCAAGTTTATTTTCCTTATATAGACCCTTTCAAACATTTCCTTCTTTGCTTAGCAGGGGCTTCTTATCTGAGCTCTTAATGTTCATATAACTGCTTTTCTTTTCTCCAAAAGTTTTTAATTTTCATGTAGGCTACAGTCATCTTTCCTGTAGTCATTCATGATACTACAGCCTTAAAATGCTTATGTAGCTACCCTGCTTTTCCATTTCACGCTTTTGGCCATTCTCATTTTTTAGACATCTGTATTCTCTTTTGCTTGCTTCATTTTTATATTTTCTCCTTTTTTCCATTAAATTCAATGCCAGTACAGCTCATAACCAATAAATTATAATCAAAGCAACTATTTGTCTTGCAGTTTACAATGTGGGTCCAAAATATTGTGTCTTACCATTATATAATCTATCTGTAACCTTCCAGCATCTCCATATCTTTCCAAGTATACAACCTTCTTTCACGATTCTTAAGCCAAGTGTTAGCGGTGATTAAGTTATGCTCTGTGCAGAATTTACTAGGCAGCTTCCTATATCATTCCTTTCCTCCAGTCCATATTCACCTACTACTTTTCCTTCTCTTCCTTTACCTACTATTGACTTCCAGTCTCCTGTCATGATTTCATTCTCCTTGCTTACCTGCCTGAATGATTTCTTTTATCGCATCATACATTCTCTCAATCTCTTAATCATCTGCAGAGTCAGTTGGCATAGAAATTTTTACTACAGTGGTGGGTGTTGGCTTCTTGCCTGTTGTGGCTACAATAATGTGTATCTTACTCACATTCATATTTTATCATTGACTATTAGACCTGAGGGAATATGGTATAGTTGTAGGTAAACAACTAGAATTCTCTCATATACAGATTTATTCACACTTAGCGTCTACACAGATACAAGTCCAGAGGCTAACTGCCGTTAGCGTCCAACATGCTCTCCAAAGCCCTCTCCTCAAAGATAGCACACTTACGCACAGAACAAATATCGATTTTTATGGCGCTCTACGCCACATAGCCCCCCCCCCCCCCCTCCATGCGCAGTATGGAGTACGTCCCTGCGAATGGGGGGGGGGGGGGGTGAGAAGTTAGGAAGGTAATGCACAGTTCTTCTGCGTCAGGCGGAAGCGGTCGACTGGTAGGAGACCGGGGGGTGAAGCCCGGTACATCGACGGTGAAGTCAGCAAGCGACGCCGGCGGCTGAAGACGACGTCCCGTCCTGGAGTGAAGGTGTAGCACTTTGTCAGCCGACAGGCGGAGAATCACCTTGCCAGAAGGCCTAACAAAGGCACGCAAATTGCCACATGCAGCACTTCTGCTCAATTTAAAGCGGCGCACCACACGAGATTCTGCACTTCCTCCCTCAATATTGTCATACGCGAGTACCACACACACTGTATCGCCATCTAAGACCACAGATAATTTATGTATGTCATCAGGATGCACATGTGTTGTGAATTCTTGGATGGCACCTGTACGAGCAATGGTAGGGAGGCAGGGAGGTGTGGGAAAGCCATGGCAGGGGGAAGCATCTGCTAAGAGGGGGGTGGCAGGTGCACTAGATTGTGCAGGAGACAACCTCAGGCGATCAGCTGACAGATGAGGGAGCGTGGCCGAAGGCAACGAGGAGCCAGTGTGGGTTGAACGGCGTGACAAAGAGCTGTCACACGAACATGGTAACATAATGGTAGAATCCGAGTGGTTGGCAGTTTGACTGCGAGGGCTGTGAGGAGTGAAGCCCCAAAAAGATTGGCCACTCGAATTAGATGAACGCGGAGAAGGAGCAGTGCTCGGCAGAGAAACACGCTGTGGAAAATCAATACCCAAATGCATGGTGTGGGAAGATGGATGGCCGCTCGAAGCAGGAGTGGGAGAAATAGGGGCAGAATCAGGGAGGTTCACCTGAGGCTCAATGAAAGCTGGTTTCACTTGGTTGAATGAGACCATGGTTACAGAGTCTTTTATGAGGAGATCCATGTTATTCTCAGAGCGTTTGACGACCTTGTAAGGACCTGTGTTGGGCGGCTGAAACGGGGCTTTGACTGAGTCGTCTCTGAGAAACACGTACTCACAAGAGTCTAGCGTGCGCGGTACGTACACGCGCGGAGGTGTATGATCAGCCGGAGGTGGCGGCTGAATTTTGCTGCAGTGCAAGCGCACCCGCTCGAGAAGTGAAGGGAGTTCAGAGGGCCGTGGAAGTGGGGTCAGAGTGACTAATTCTCCAGGCAAAACCAGAGGTTGGCCATATACAAACTCGGCTACAGACCCCTTGAGGTCTTCCTTGAAAGTCGCACGAAGGCCAAGAAACACAAAGGGCAGTGCCTCTGTCCATAGTGAGTCATGGCAACGCAGGGCAGACTTCAGGGTGCGATGCCATCGCTCGACAAGCCCATTGCTTTGGGGGTGGTATGCAGAAGTATGAATTTTGACAATACCACACATTTTACATAAGTCAGAGAAAACTGAAGACTCGAATTGTCGCCCCTGGTCAGTGGTGAGGTAAACAGGTGAGCCAAATCTAGAGATCCACGAATCTAAGAATGCTAGACTTACTGTCTCAGAGGTAATGTTCGGAATAGGCACAGCCTCAGCCCACCGAGTCATCCTGTCAATAGCTGTAAACAAGTAACGGAAACCCTCGGAGGGGGGCAAAGGGCCTACGAGGTCGACATGAACATGGTGAAACCGACCTGGAGGTTGGGCAAAACAGCCAAGGGGTGGAGAAGTGTGCCTGGAAACTTTGTTCTGTTGACACACCATGCATGCCGTTGCCCAAGACTGACAGTCACGGCGCATGTTTCTCCAGACAAACCGTTCAGCTACCAGACGGGTGGAGGCTTTGACACCGGGGTGTGCTAATGTGTGTAGTTTGTCAAAGACCTGGCGTTGAAGGGGCTTAGGAATGAATGGCCACAACGTACCAGTCGATCACACCACACTAAGTCAGATATGCCAGGGAAAGTAGAGCGTACCGCTTGGAGAGAGGAGCTGTGGTCTGAAATTAACTGCATGGTATCGGGGTCTGCCGATTGCAACCGAGGTAGGTCCGTTAAGTCAATTAAGGTTGTGACAGCACCAACACGCGAGAGAAAATCAGTGACCACATTGTCCACTCCTCGGATGTAGCGAATGTCATTTGTAAATTGCAAGATGTAATCGATGTGGTGAAAGCGTCGTGGGGGCGGATCAGCCGCAGGATTTTTTATGGCAGGAACCCAACGGCTTGTGATCAGTGAGCACATAGAAATCTCGTCCCTCAACATCAGTTCTGAAGTGTCTTATGACCTCGTAAACTGCAAGTAGTTCTCTGTCGAATGCTGAGTATTTCTTCTGCGCGTTGTTTAGCTTTTTTGAGTAAAACTGCGGGGGGGTCGTAACATCATTGTATGTCTGACTCAGTACTGCGCCGATAGCATTGTCACTAGCGTCAGTAGTGATAAACATTGTGGCGTCCGCGTGTGGGTGAGCAATAGTGACAGCGGAGGCCAACAGCTGTTTGAGTTCATTAAATGCCTTGTCCATGTCTGGTGTCCATGGTACCTGGTGGGTGCCAGAAGTTTGTGGGCCAGCGAGAGCATCTGTGAGAGGAGCCTGCACCGCAGAAGCGGCTGGCAAATGTTTCCGGTAATAATTAACTGTTCCATTGAACCTGCATAATTCCCTGTAGGTTTGAGGGCGTAGCATCTCGAGAACAGGCTTGATCTTGTCCTGTGGTGGTGTCAGACCGTCCGATGACACAACGTTCAGTTCAATACCAGCGGCTGCTAAAATATCTGTCACGACTTGAACACGCTCCTCACTCTGTTCTAAAGTAGAAGCAAAAACCAATATGTCGTCCATATATACGAAACAAAAGTCTAGATGGGATAAAGTTTGATTGATGAAATGCTGCCACGTTTGGGGTGCATTTTTCAACCCAAACGGCATAAATTTGTATTGGAACAGCCCGAAGGGAGTGGTTATGGCAGTCTTTTCAATGTCCTCCGGAGCCATAGGAATCTGATGAAATGCGTGCTTACAGTCCAAAACGGAGAAGTACTTTGCACCTGCGAGCGCATGATTGAAGTCTGCAATGTGTGGGACCGGATATTTATTAATGATGGTGCGGGCATTTAAACGCCTATAGTCTCCGACCATACGCCAAGTACCGTCTTTCTTTTGGTCAAACAGGATAGGACTAGCCCAGCAACCGGAAGAAGGTTCAATTATTCCCTTTTGTAACAGATCGTCCAATTGTTCTTTTGCAATTTTCATAAATTCCGGCTTGAGGCGGCGTGGACGTTGCGATATGGGCGGCCCATCGGTTAGACATAACCGATGAACTGTGCCGTTAGTGACTACTGCAATACGTGGCGCGGCATGATAGTCAGATGTCCGTGAAGCGGAGCAGGCAGTGGCGGACGGGCCAAGCTGTGGCGCTGAGGGCACGGAAGTACAGGTGTGCCACCCACTCGTAGGCTGCGTAAAGGCCGCACACGTGTTAACATGGGCGAGGTTGGTACACTGGTTCTTGGTAGCGGGCCGTGCCGCTACGAGCGCTGAAGGCACGAGTGGGCGTGGCCGAACAGCAGATGGCCGTAGTTCATTGCCACAAGCTTGGCAAGTTAATTTTCCATTCGGAACGCAAGGAGCATGAGCACTCGGGCATACCCTATCATTACAAAAGGGGGTGCTGACACAGTTTACAGAGTTCACAACATTGTCGTTAACGTGCGCGGGCACGGGAACACCAGATTGGCACAGACTGACCTTGTCTGTAGCCGACGAGTCGTCTGCTTGTAGTGCCGTGAGGCGTTGTTGTGTGGAGGCCAACTCGTGGTGTATGTCACGGAGATGCAGCAGCATTTCCATACGTTCCATCCGCAACTTAGAAGACTTGGCGCACTCCACTAGCCACTTGTTTGTCCAAGATTGCAGCTCCAAGGATAGGTTTACACACTTCTTAGCACAGCACACATGTTTGGTGTTAGCTGAACTGTCACTCGGCGAAGCGAAAGGAATATGTTTGTTAAGGGAGGGGTAAAACACAGTATTTTGCACAAAATCTAGTGACAACTGATAGTGCTTGAGGAAATCAATTCCAAGAATAGGTTCTTCAATTGTTGACACTAGAAACGTCCACTCCAGCTTGCACTCGGGCGAAAGTTTCACTGTATACAAAGTGGAACCCGAACACTGTAGGGTAGACAAGTTCACTGCACGAAATACTGTTTTGTGTGGTTGCACTTTATTGGTTGCTAGGCGAACCAGCAGCAAAGAGACGTCTGCGCCAGTGTCTACCAGAAAACATACACCTGATCGTAAATCGCAAACATAGACTCGACCACACTTACTGTTATTGTCCGAAACGAAGTGCAACGTGGGATGGTGCCCATTGTTTAGTTCACAGGAGGTGGCACCTAGCCTACCTGCAGTTGGAGTTTGGGTAAGAACACGGTGACTGGCATTTATGAGCTTGCTCCCCGAATCTCGCGTGGAAGAAACAGTAAGGTTGGGCGGGCCTGTGCCCTTGTGGGTAGTTGCTAGGTGACGGAGCATGTGCCCCAGAGTCTTCCACAGAGGCCGATGCACTGTCGTTGCGAGGAGTTGAAGGTGCAGGCAGGGCAGCTAGTTTAAAAAACTTGTTATCAGCAGCACCAGACAAGGGCGTGGCGTCAGAAAGCGTCTTAGTGCAGTCACGTCCAGAATGCAGTGCACGGAGCTCACGTTGCCTGGCGGAGTATGCTCTGTTGGCGGCGCGTAAACGTTCATTTACTGGCCTATCTTCATACGCAGCGATTGCAGTCTGGACAGGCAAAGGCAGCTTTTCAGTCCAGATTTCTGCGAGCGTGTCATCAGGCTTAACTTGCTCATCGACGAGAAGACGGATGCACCGCCGCAGCTGGGACGGAGACCTGTCGCCGAGACGCTCTTCGTAGATGAGCTGTCGCACATTTTCTCTCCTGGTTTTAGAGACGCGCTCCAGTATCGTTTGTTTCATAAATTAAATCGACGCGGTCGTGAAGATGGTTCATGAGGCAGGCGAACCGTGCGTTGTCGTCCAAAGCACAGACATTGAATGTTTGCTCAACCAGGTTAAACCAGAACTCCGGGTGAGCGGGTTTGAAGTCTGGTAATTTCGGCAGATTCGGCACTGTAGTCACTGCGGAGGTGCGCCTATTACTTCGGACGGAAGTAGAGCATGCAGAAGATTGCGAAATTCACTTGACGCTGGGGGGGCGGCTGAGAAGCGACGGACGCTCGAACGGTGTGAGGATCGTAGTCAAAATGTGCATTCTCATTGACGTGGTAGCTCGGAGAGAAGCCACAAGTGCTTAAGTACGCCGGTGAATGTCCGTTATGCACACAGTATTCACTCGACTGTGAGTGGTGGGGCTAGTTGTAGATGTCGGAGTAATTACTATCCAGCACAGAATTGTTGACCTGATTAGAAGCAACACAAGGATCCTACACACGTCCACTAGGATGCACACTCGGTGTGATATTTGCTGTTTGGTGAGCATTGAACACTTGTTGACTAGCCGGCACGGAAGGATACACACGTGGCGGGAACTGATTCGAGTTTGAATTTACTACTGGATTTTCCAAAGTAGCAAAACCTCGCTCGATGCCACGAACTGTATTGAATTGTGTGTTCGACACAGGAGTAGAAATGTTCAGACCAACACTCTGTGGAGAACACGTGGGAAGGTCCAGGCTAACAAAGCCAGAGTCCACGACCGTTGGCGGTTGGAAGAAACTGGCGGCACTCGATGAATTCCACTGCATGTTCTGGCTGAAGGATTCCGAAGATTCTTGCGGCATGTCCACTACGACGGCAGGAGTGCTGGAGAGATGTTGCTGGAATCCGGGCGGTGGTGAATGCTGAAAGGCCATTGTCTGGAGCTGAACAAAGGCCCTCGCGATCGCGGAGAAACCCGACGCGGTAGACGCATAAATAACCTTCAGGCGGTAACTCGGACGCGTATTACACAAAAACGGGGTCACCAGTGAGGGAATATGGTATAGTTGTAGGTAAACAACTAGAATTCTCTCATATACAGATTTATTTACACTTAGCATCTACACAGATACAAGTCCGGAGGCTAACTGCCGTTAGCGTCCAACATGCTCTCCAAAGCCCTCTCCTGAAAGATAGCACACTTACGCACAGAACAAATATCGATTTTTATGGCGCTCTACGCTACAGACCTATTGATTTCGTATTTATAACCCTGTACTTAGTGGAAGCAGTAAGACACTAAAATTCATTGATTTTTTTAAAATGAATTCAGGTTATAGTTTTCAGAAGCCACCAGAGATGATGCTCAATCAGCAACATAGTGACAATTTTTTAACAAATTTTGTGTTGGTCGATATGGATTACATATAGCCTTAGAAATTTCTGACCATTCAGCATTGTTTATTAAACTGTCAGGACAAATAAAGAAGCCTCAGTTTAAAAAAAGTGTGAAAAGTAACTTCAATTGAGAAAATTTCACTGTGTTCAGTTGCAAATCAAACAAAAATGATTTTCTGTATTATAATAATATTTTGAATAAAACAAATTTTGAAAAATTTCTGTACAGTTTTGTAGATGTGTTCAACAGAATGTTTACATCTAAAATCTATTATAGCAAAGTGTCAAGCAAATTGAAAAGGATCACTAAGAGAATAAAGATCTCTAGTGCTAGGAAAAGGCATCCAAACAAAGCAGTAAAATGAAACAGAAATATTGTTTTTATTTAATGGTAGGCCCTAATTGTTATTTAGGAGTGTTCCAAAGGACAGGACAAGGTGTCAAACAATAGGTTAATTTTAAGATACAAAAATAATTCAAAGGGAATGTAGTTCATCTTTAAATCTGAACTGGCTGTTAAAGCCTGTAACCTTGAATTTATAAAATGGAGCATGAAAATGGGATAAATGTAAAGTACTTCAATGAAGTATTTTATTGTGTCTTCTGCAACTCAACATCTCTGCTGTATGATGAGTAGCAACTAACCTTTTCATAATGTTGTTAAAATGCTTCAAAGAGTTTTTCACAAATATAATGAAATCAGATGTCAGTGTAGCAGACTACCAGAAAAAATAAATCTGATTGGGATTGATCAAAAGTTTGGGTGATTCACAAAATTCAGAAATGTTTTGACAGTCGACATAGAAAACATTAGATTATGATTAAAACACAAAAAGGCTGCATATTGATACTGGATACCGATAAAGGTAATTGAATCAGTATATAAAATAATAGCTGATCTGCAAGCTGCATTAATAAATAAGACTTTTGAACAGGGTTGTTTCCTAGATAGAATAAAATATGCAGAAATCAAACCAGTCTTCAAGAAAGGATCAAAAGAGGAAGTGGGAAATTAAGGTGCTATCTTCAAAAGCATATGAGAAAGTCCCCCCCCATGAACCATGGACCTTGCCGTTGGTGGGGAGGCTTGCGTGCCTCAGCGATACAGATAGCCGTACCGTAGGTGCAACCACAACGGAGGGGTATCTGTTGAGAGGCCAGACAAACGTGTGGTTCCTTAAGAGGGGCAGCAGCCTTTTCAGTAGTTGCAAGGGCAACAGTCTGGATGATTGACTGATCTGGCCTTGTAACAATAACCAAAACGGCCTTGCTGTGCTGGTACTGCGAACGGCTGAAAGCAAGGGGACACTACAGCTGTAATTTTTCCCGAGGGCATGCAGCTTTACTGTATGATTACATGATGATGGCGTCCTCTTGGGTAAAATATTCCGGAGGTAAAATAGTCCCCCATTCGGATCTCCGGGCGGGGACTACTCAAGAGGATGTCGTTATCAGGAGAAAGAAAACTGGCGTTCTACGGATCGGAGCGTGGAATGTCAGATCCCTTAATCGGGCAGGTAGGCTAGAAAATTTAAAAAGGGAAATAGATAGGTTGAAGTTAGATATAGTGGGAATTAGTGAAGTTCGGTGGCAGGAGGAACAAGACTTCTGGTCAGGTGACTACAGGGTTATAAACACAAAATCAAATAGGGGTAATGCAGGAGTAGGTTTAATAATGAATATAGGAATGCGGGTAAGCTACTACAAACAGCATAGTGAATGCATTATTGTGGCCAAGATAGATACGAAGCCCACGCCTACTACAGTAGTACAAGTTTATATGCCAATTAGCTCCGCAGATGACGAAGAAATTGAAGAAATGTATGATGAAATAAAAGAAATTATTCAGATTGTGAAGGGAGACGAAAATTTAATAGTCATGGGTGACTGGAATTCGAGTGTAGGAAAAGGGAGAGAAGGAAACATAGTAGGTGAATATGGACTGGGGGACAGAAATGAAAGAGGAAGCCGCCTGGTCGAATTTTGCACAGAGCACAACATAATCATAACTAACACTTGCTTTAAGAATCATGAAAGAAGGTTGTATACATGGAAGAACCCTGGAGATACTAAAAGGTATCAGATAGATTATATAATGGTAAGACAGAGATTTAGGAACCAGGTTTTAAATTGTAAGACATTTCCAGGGGCAGATGTGGACTCTGACCACAATCTATTGGTTATGACCTGTAGATTAAAACTGAAGAAACTGCAAAAAGGTGGGAATTTAAGGAGATGGGACCTGGATAAACTGAAAGAACCAGAGGTTGTACAGAGTTTCAGGGAGAGCATAAGGGAACAATTGACAGGAACGGGGGAAAGAAATACAATAGAAGAAGAATGGGTAGCTTTGAGGGATGAAATAGTGAAGGCAGCAGAGGATCAAGTAGGTAAAAAGACGAGGGCTAGTAGAAATCCTTGGGTAACAGAAGAAATATTGAATTTAATTGATGAAAGGAGAAAATATAAAAATGCAGTAAGTGAAACAGGCAAAAAGGAATACAAACGTCTCAAAAATGAGATCGACAGGAAGTGCAAAATGGCTAAGCAGGGATGGCTAGAGGACAAATGTAAGGATGTAGAGGCCTATCTCACTAGGGGTAAGATAGATACCGCCTACAGGAAAATTAAAGAGACCTTTGGAGATAAGAGAACGACTTGTATGAATATCAAGAGCTCAGATGGAAACCCAGTTCTAAGCAAAGAAGGGAAAGCAGAAAGGTGGAAGGAGTATATAGAGGGTCTATACAAGAGCGATGTACTTGAGGACAATATTATGGAAATGGAAGAGGATGTAGATGAAGATGAAATGGGAGATATGATACTGCGTGAAGAGTTTGACAGAGCACTGAAAGACCTGAGTCGAAACAAGGCCCCCGGAGTAGACAATATTCCATTGGAACTACTGACGACCGTGGGAGAGCCAGTCCTGACAAAACTCTACCATCTGGTGAGCAAGATGTATGAAACAGGCGAAATACCCTCAGACTTCAAGAAGAATATAATAATTCCAATCCCAAAGAAAGCAGGTGTTGACAGATGTGAAAATTACCGAACTATCAGCTTAATAAGTCACAGCTGCAAAATACTAACACGAATTCTTTACAGACGAATGGAAAAACTAGTAGAAGCCAACCTCGGGGAAGATCAGTTTGGATTCCGTAGAAACACTGGAACACGTGAGGCAATACTGACCTTACGACTTATCTTAGAAGAAAGATTAAGAAAAGGCAAACCTACGTTTCTAGCATTTGTAGACTTAGAGAAAGCTTTTGACAATGTTGACTGGAATACTCTCTTTCAAATTCTAAAGGTGGCAGGGGTAAAATACAGGGAGCGAAAGGCTATTTACAATTTGTACAGAAACCAGATGGCAGTTATAAGAGTCGAGGGACATGAAAGGGAAGCAGTGGTTGGGAAGGGAGTAAGACAGGGTTGTAGCCTCTCTCCGATGTTGTTCAATCTGTATATTGAGCAAGCAGTAAAGGAAACAAAAGAAAAATTCGGAGTAGGTATTAAAATTCATGGAGAAGAAATAAAAACTTTGAGGTTCGCCGATGACATTGTAATTCTGTCAGAGACAGCAAAGGACTTGGAAGAGCAGTTGAATGGAATGGACAGTGTCTTGAAAGGAGGATATAAGATGAACATCAACAAAAGCAAAACAAGGATAATGGAATGTAGTCTAATTAAGTCGGGTGATGCTGAGGGAATTAGATTAGGAAATGAGGCACTTAAAGTAGTAAAGGAGTTTTGCTATTTGGGGAGCAAAATAACTGATGATGGTCGAAGTAGAGAGGATATAAAATGTAGGCTGGCAATGGCAAGGAAAACGTTTCTGAAGAAGAGAAATTTGTTAACATCCAGTATAGATTTAAGTGTCAGGAAGTCATTTCTGAAAGTATTCGTATGGAGTGTAGCCATGTATGGAAGTGAAACATGGACGATAAATAGTTTGGACAAGAAAAGAATAGAAGCTTTCGAAATGTGGTGCTACAGAAGAATGCTGAAGATTAGATGGGTAGATCACATAACTAATGGGGAAGTATTGAATAGGATTGGGGAGAAGAGAAGTTTGTGGCACAACTTGACCAGAAGAAGGGATCGGTTGGTAGGACATGTTCTGAGGCATCAAGGGATCACCAATTTAGTATTGGAGGGCAGCGTGGAGGGTAAAAATCGTCGAGAGAGACCAAGAGATGAATACACTAAGCAGATTCAGAAGGATGTAGGTTGCAGTAGGTACTGGGAGATGAAAGAGCTTGCACAGGATAGAGTAGCATGGAGAGCTGCATCAAACCAGTCTCAGGACTGAAGACCACAACAACAACAACAACATGAGAAAGTAGCTTTTATCCAGACATAAAATTTAATTATTTTGGACAAATTTTATTTTCAGCAAGAAGAAAGTACTGCAGATGCCATAAATACTTTGCTGACTGGATCATTAGCAAAGAATAAAAGGACTAGGTATCTCCCTTGCCTCCAATAGGCCTTTGACGCAGAAAACCATACCTTACTAATCCACAAAGTGGATAAGTGTTGGTTTAATGGTGGTACATTGCAGTGGTTCACTTCATAACTTTCTGACAGAAGGCAAAAAGTAATTACTGTATGCTCTTAAACACAATGGTTTTAGTTTTTAATTTTTTTTTTCTTTCCATAATGTGAAGCAGTACCACAAAGTGTTCCTCAATGCTTACTTCTCTGTAGCTATTCTCACCCTGATCTCTGCTACTGATTTGCCTGTCAGTATCAACTCTCCATCTCTCTGTTTGTGGATGAATGGTTTGTTCTGGTGGAAAATAATGAAACAGAAAAAGTCCATGGTTGCATCATTAATAAACTCTGTAGATCAGAAACCTAGTTCCAGCGAAATGTGTGGACTTGAAATATTTCAGAAGTGCACATATAGTACAGTGCTGGACCCAAGAGTCACAATGCCATGAAATTAAATTAAACCATAAAAATAAGAACATAGCAAAAGTGGGATCCTTCACATTTTAGGACTAAATCAAGACAATAATTTGAAGTGGAGAGTGTACAAGTGGTAAAAAAAAGAAGGAATTATTTTTTGAAAGCTATATATTTTCAAATTCTTTACGAAACTACCTTATCCGCTTACTATCCATTACAACTAATACATTTGTCCCACAGGTGCTTCCACTGTTCAAACATTTTTGTTGTCATCTTTAGGAATGTCTGACAGCTCGTCCCTCATTTCTTCTTGACTTCTTCAGTATTGTCAAATCGGTGTCCTTTCATACCCCTTTTCGTGCATGGAAATAAGAAAAAGTCGCAAGGAGCCAGGTGATGTGGGAAAGGTGCGTGGGGCAGCAGAAGCCTGCCATTTTTAGCCAAAAATTGTCTAACAGAGGTGGCTGTGTGTGCAGGTGCATTGTCGTGGTGGAAGAACCAGTCTCCTGTCTGCCACAAATCAGATCTTTTTTGATGAACACTGTTGCGTGGTCTTCGTAAAACTTCCAAATAAAAGGTCTGATTGATGGCCTGACCTGGGGGAACCAGCTCTGAATGAACTATGCCCTTGGCGTCAAAAAAGCAAATCAGCATTGTTTTTGATGTTTGATTTGATTTGATGAAATATTCTTGGACCGGGTGACTGTGACGTCTTCCATTGCCTTGATTGTTGCTTTGTTTCTTGGTCGTAACCACAGCACCATGACTCATCAGAAACGACCTTTGACAGAAAATCTGGATCAGTTTCAAGCCGTTGTTTCACAGCACAAAATGTTTCAACTTGATGTTCCTTTTGATAGTCAGTCAGAACCTGAGGAACAGACTTGTAAGTAACCCTTTTCATTCCCAAATTTTCTCTTAAAATTTGCTGAACTGAGCTCCAACATAACCAAATAATCCCTGATAGTTGATCAATAGCCTGTTGATGGTATGTTAGCACAAGATTTCAATTTTTTTCAATTTTTTCATCAATTCGGGCAGTTGATGGATGTCCAGAACGACGTTTGTCATCAGTCGACAAGTCACCATTTTTAAATCAAGTAAATCAATCGTACACTTGAATTTTACCCATAGTCTCATCTTGGTAAGCTGTTTTCAACATTAAAACAGATTCAACAGCATTTTTACCAAGCTGAAAACAGAATTTCACAGCTGCACATTGTTCACTTAAACTTGCCATCATGAAAAACGAAACAAGAACAAAACAGTGCTAGCAAAAACAATCACTGCAGATGAACAGATCAAGCCAGGTCAGCAACACAGGCGACATTGAACTGGCAGTGAATTGCGCTATACACACCCATCGGCAGAAATGCGTACTACATGAGCCCCATCGACAACAATGTTATTCCATTTTTTTGGGTACCCCTCGTATATTTTCCAGTCTGCAGCTTATGGTCTAGTCGTTAGCACTGCCATCCCTAGATTGTGGGGTCCCATGTTCAATTCCTGGCTGGACCAAAGATTTTCTTTGCTCAGGAACTGAGTGTTTGTGTTGTCCTAAACATTTTATCTCATCTTCATCAATGTGCAATGCCTAAACAGGCACCAGGTGGTTGAACAACATTAGAGGTGGTCTCCCAATGAATAATGCAATATGATCATTTCATCTACGAAATAAATTATGTACATTTGTATTTGTAATGCAAAAATTGCCCTGTGCTACTGACATGACACACAGAAAAGTGCATACCACAGTTATCTTGAATCAGTAGTGACAGTAGAAAATCATGCTGCACGTCCCAGGGAATCACATCATCCATTGTTTAAGAAGCTGGAAATTTTAAATACCCCCCAAGATAATCATTTTCTATGCACCAAACCAAAATTACTCACAATAAACAATTTTAATCCTTTATTTAGTCAATAAATAAAGATAACTGTGTGCTTCTTGTTTACCAGTTAAAATTATATTCTCCGATTCTCCATTACATGTAAATGAAAACCTTCGACATATTAAAAAGTTGGAGGCATTTCTGATCCTGAAGCTATGTCTTATTCATCAGCTAAAATTGTGTTCTTAGACTCTTCAGTACATGTGAATGAAAATCTTAAGTAGACTAAACGACAAAGAAATTTGTGATCCAACAAAGACATTTCTGATCCTGAAGCTACGTCTATTGTATGGAAATATTACTATTTGGAGGAAGAAATTATGAAGGGTGAAACTGATAACTGTCATTGATCATTAACCCTGTTACAAAACTGTAACTATTTATTCTGAGGAAAAAATTATTACTTTTAAAATATTGCTCCATGTAATTAGTTTAAATTTTATATAAGTGAATTACATTAGTGATCTTTGATATGTACCCTATCATATTATTAATAATTGTATGTTATGAGGCACATAAATCACAATTCACTGTTAAGATATTTGCTAATATTTTTCTGTAATATTTCACCTAATTATATGATTCGATGTTTCTCTCATAGGATTTTGAGAATATGGTAATGAGAAGCCCCATAAATTAAAGAGTTTATAGAACATTATTTAAAAAAAATATGGTGTAAAATGGAGAGTTAAAAGATACTGTGCTGAAAAAGTGCAAGTGGTGATAAACAATATTAGGAAAAGGATAGATTGCTACTCATCTTAAAGATGACCTGTTGAGTTGCAAAAAGGCACAACCAAAAGACTGTTACAAATTGTAGCTTTCAGCCAAAGCCTTCTTCAGCAAAGAAAACACACACATTCACACAAGCAAGCACATCGCAGACACACGACTGCTAACGCTGCCAGCTCTGACCAAAATGCGACTGCCTTGTGAATAGCAATCTGGAGTGGGGTGGGGAAGGGCAGTGACAGCAGTATGTGGGTGGGGGGAGAGAAGAGCACTGTGTGGCGGGGTGTGCTGGGACTAGAGACTGCCAGGTACAGTGTTGAGAGGTGCGGCATGGGTGGGGGGCGTGGAGGGGGGGGGGGGGGGGGAGGAGGAAGCAGAAAAGAAGAGGAGTGGGGAAGGGGAAATGATGAGCCAGGTACATTGGCAGAGGGTGGCATGCAAAGAGAGGGTGGGGGAATGTGAAAGGGGAGGAGGCGATAGGGTGAGGGTATGGAAACTTTTGGGTGGGAGATGTGAGAACAGCAGTAGGTTACTGTAGGTTGAGGCCAGGAGAACCTTAGCAGTGGAAAATGTGTTGTGTGGATAACTCCCATCTGCGCATTTCAGAAAAGCTGGTGGTGGGGGGGATCCAAATGGTCTGGGTTGTGAAGCAGCATTGAAATCAAGCATATTGTGTTCAGTTGCATGTTGTGCTACAGGGTAGTCTACTTTGCTTGTGGCCTTAGTTTGGTAGTGACCATTCATACTGGTGGACAGGTGCTTGGTAGTCATACCAGTTCACTCCTCAAAATCCACAAACCCATCAATCCTGGTCGTGCCATTGTAGCTTGTTATTGTGTCCCCACTAGAAGGATTTTGTCCTTCATTGACCAACACATCGATCCTGCTGCCTGTAATACAGGCTCCCACACGAAAGATACAAACCCTTTCCTTCACTGATTCTCCACCATCTCCACCCCTTTACCTCCTGATTACCTACTGGTCACCATTGATGCCACTTCCCTATATACCAACATCCTTCATGCCCGTGGTCTTGCCGCAACTGAACACTATAAAAAGCAGTGCAATGGTTGCAGCAAATCTGATATACAACATGGCTTCTTGAACAGGTGGCCTGGTCTTTGATGCTATAAGATAAGCCTATGACAGATCTGGAATAGGAAGTGCTGCACGGGTGGACTGGGCAGGTCTTGTACCTGGGTCTCCCATAGGGATATATAGATCCCTTTTCCTGACTAAAACCCAGTCACACATCCTGCTCCATAAACGTTGCATAACCCCTGGAACCACACCCACCACCCCACCCCCTTCTCCTTACCCTTCCCCATCCAACTACCTGGCCATAAAAATTCCTTTTTCTTGTTCCCAGCCGTACTTTGACAATAACTTTCTAGATTCTACCAGTTCCTGTCCCTCACAAACATGGTACTTCAAAAACATATTTACACGGCCCAAGCATCCCAGAACAACCTCTGCTCCCTTTGCAAGATTGTGCTACTGTGCAATTTGTACTACATATATCACAGCTCTGAAACTGCGTCCTTTGCTCTCCAGTACATGGATGAGTGTTTCAACCAAACACCAACTCCATAAAGTAATCCAATCTTCTGACATCCTTCTGCCCCCTTGGGGCAGCGCTATCCAACTCCTATCCTAACCATAGTATTTCTCCTCATCAAACACTCATAGCACTCAGACCCTGCCTAACAGAGCTTTTCATCTTGCCACCTATTTGAAAACTCCCCACCAACACTCCAAATCTAGAGCCCAGACAATCCCAGAACACTGTAGTTAACCCTTCCACAAAAATCCTCAGCACCACAGAAGTTTCTGTCCTGTACAAAGACCTCACCTTTAAACCCTGCACCCAAATTTAACCATGATGGACTCGTCAAAGATTTACTCTCCTTCTCTCGATCCCTGCAGTGGAAACATTTCTTTCTCAGCAATCCCTCCAGCCAAAGCCCACCTAGTTCTGACATTAAACCCTGGCTCTCCCAATTCATACCACCATCCAGCCATGATCCTCCCCCACTTCCACCTAACCACCCCCTGGTCACCTTCCAGGAATTCCTTACCTCCAACTTGGTCTGACCATCTACCCCCATCTTCCTTCCTCACAACACCAGAGGAAAGGACAGCTATAAATAGTCTTAAAACAGATCTGACATAATCATCCTCCTTGCAGACAAAGGCTCCACCACTATCATGGTGAGCCACAGTAACTACCAGGTGGAGGGCCTCTGCCAGTTGTCTCACTTATCCACCCCTAAACTCTGCTAGAGTGATCCCATCTCAGAAGTCCAGCATAACTTCCAATCCCTGCTTAAAGCCTTGGGCTCTTCCCAGAACCTCCCCCTGGAAGACATTTCGCTCCTCACCCCTGCGACACCCAAGCCCACGTTCTACCTGCTTCTCAAAATCCACAAATCTAGCAGTCCTAAATATGCCGTTGTAGCATGTTATTGTGGCTCCACTGAAAGGATTTCTTTCCTCGTTGACCAACACCTCACTCCAGTTACCTGTAATATAGACTCTCACATCAAAGCTACCAAACCCTTCCTTCACTGACTCTCCACCCCTTTGCACCCTGTTTACCTTCTGGTCACTGTTGATGCCATTTCCCTATACACCAAAATCCCTCATGCCCATGGTCTTGCCATGAATGAACGCCACATTTCCAACATCCTTCAGACTCCAAATCCACTATCTCATTCCCCACTTGCCTAACTAACTTTACCTTAATACATAACTACTTCTCCTTTGTAGGGAAGGTATACTAACAAAACCATGACAGAGCCATGGCAATCACATGGCACTCTCCTATGCCAACCTGTTTATGGGCCATCTAGAGGAAACCTTCCTAGTCTCCCAAAACTTCAAACCATAGGTCTGGTTTACATGCATTGATGATATCTTCATGACCTGGACTCAGGGACCAGAGATCCTGCCCTCATTCTTTCACAACCCCAACACCTTCTCTGCCATCTGCTTCATCTGGTCCTCCTCAACCCAGCATGCGCCAGTTGAGCTACCTTCCTAGACGTTTGACCGTCTCCTCTCCAATGGCTTCATCCGCACCTCTGTCCACATTGAACCCACCAACCACCAACAGTACCTACATTTTGACTTCTGCCATTCCTTCCACATCAAAAAATCCCTCTCATACAGCCTTGCTACTTGAGGATGGCATTTCTGCAGTGATAAGAACTCAGTTTCCTGGTATGCTGAAGGTCTCACCAAGCCTTCACAGACTGCCATATCCTCTGGACCTAGTCCGCAAACAGATATCCTGTGCCATTTCCCCACACATCTCCAATATTTCCACCACCCCCAAGAGCCAGCTACAAAAGAGTGCCCCCCCCCCCCTCTCATCACCCAATACCATATTGGACTGAAACAACTGAACCACATCCTTGATCAGGGCTTTGATTATCTATCATCATGCCCTGAAACGAGGTACATCCTACCCAAGATCCTTCCCGTCCCTCGTAAAGTAGTGTTCTGTCACCAACCCGACCTTCCCAATATCCTAGTCCATCCCTGTGCCATGCCCACTCCCAACCCCATATCACAGGGATCATATTCCTGAGGAAGACCCAGGTGCAAGACCTGTCCAGTGCACCCACCCAGCACTTCCTATTCCAGTCCTGTCACTAGCTTATCTTACCCATCAAAGGCCAGGCCACCTGTGAAAGCAGCCATGTTGTATACCAGCTCTGCTGCAACCATTGCACAACTTTTTATATTCCAGAATGAGATTTTCACTCTGCAGCGGAGTGTGCGCTGATATGAAACTTCCTGGCAGATTAAAACTGTGTGCCCGACCGAGACTCGAACTCGGGACCTTTGCCTTTCGCGGGCAAGTGCTCTACCAACTGAGCTACCGAAGCACGACTCATGCCCGGTACTCACAGCTTTACTTCTGCCAGTACCTCGTCTCCTACCTTCCTGCAGGAGAGCTTCTGTAAAGTTTGGAAGGTAGGAGACGAGGTACTGGCAGAAGTAAAGCTGTGAGTACCGGGCATGAGTCGTGCTTCGGTAGCTCAGTTGGTAGAGCACTTGCCCGTGAAAGGCAAAGGTCCCGAGTTCGAGTCTCGGTCGGGCACACAGTTTTAATCTGCCAGGAAGTTTCAACTTTTTATATTGCTATGACTACCAACCAACTGTCCACCACAATGAATGTCCACAGCCAAACTGTGACCAAGAGCAAAGAAGACCACTCTGTGGCACAACACGCAGCTGAACACAGCACAACTGATTTCACAACCCAGGCCATCTGAATCCTCCCCTCTGACACTACCTTTTATGAATTGCACAGATAGGACTTATTCTTGCAACACATTCTCCACTCCCAAAATTGTCCTGGTCTCAGTCTATGGTAACCCATTGTCCCCACACCCGCAACCCAACAGTTTCCATTCCCTTGTCCTACCATCTCTTCTCTTTCCACATTCCCTTACCCTCTCGTTGCATGCTGCCCTCTGCGAATGTACCTGCCCATCCTTTACCCTTCCCTGCTCCTCTCTTTTCTCACTCCTCTACTTTTCCTCCCCCCTTTCCACCCCTCAACCACCCATGCCCTATCTCCAAACACTGAACCTGGCAGTCTCTAGTCCCTATAGCCCCACCAGACAGCACTCTTCTCTCCCCCCATCATACCCTGCTATCGCTCCCCTTCCACACCCCACTCAAGATTGCTATTCATACGACAGTCGCTTTCCACTCGGAGCTGCCGGTGGTAGCAGCCAAATGTGCATGAGGTATGCTTGCTCATGATGAATGCGTGTGTTTTTCTTTCTTGAAGAAGGCTTTGACCAAAAGCTATAATGTGTAGCAGTCTTTTTGTTGTGCTTGTCTGCAACTCAAAAGGGTCATCTTTATGGTGAGCAGCAATCTGTCCTTTTCTTATGATTGTTGATATTCAAACCTGGAGTTTTGATTGTTTGAGTGGCTATAAAGAAATGAATGTCCATTAAGAATCCTGATTATTAATTATCATGTCTCAGATAAGCAGCTTTTATAATTTTTATTACAGATTGCAGCTGCCAAAGGGATTTCTCAGGTTGTCATATCTCGGATTGTGATGTGTGCACCAGGCATGAGTAAGTTTCTTTTATTCAGTTACTAATAAAACCAAATTAGTTACAAGATTGTGTCTATTATGTTGTTATCAAAACAACGGATCAAGTAATTTTGCCATGTTTCTTAAACCAGGGAATGCTTTAAATTTGGGAAATATGTAGGTAACAAAATATGGAAATGCAAACAGTCTTTAAGGTATATGAAATAAATATTTTTATAAAATGACACTTCCTAACAAAACTGAAATAAATATGAAAATAGTGGAAAAGTGATGTAGATAACTGTAAGTTATCTTTTTTTTTTCCTCAAGAAAGAAATATAATATACACTGCCCGATCAAAAGTATCCAGTTACCCGGTCGTGCAGTCAGTCAGTGTAAAAGGAGATGGAAAGTGTTGTGTTGTCAGTAAAGAAGCAGTAACAGCAGGATTAGTCCTTCAAGAAAGCTCAGTGTCCTCAATGTTGACTAGTCACTGGGTGTCACCTGATTAACAAATCCACCTGGGATCTTTCAGCCCTTCTTAAGCTGACCAGAGTGACTGTCGTCAATGTGGCTGAGTAGAAGAAAAGTGAAGGAACAACTACCGTTAAACTGTCGAGCACTGCCGAGGGTGGCCACAAAAAAACCACGTGAAGTCAGCAGAAGGAATCACTTGTGAGTTACAGAGAAATACTAGCAGAACAGCTAATACAATACTGTGTATAGGGAGTTGAAAAGAATGGACGAAGAGCTCCTGTGCCTGTGAGGACGACGCTTTTCTGTAGTCAGTGCCAAGTGATGCTTGAAGTGGTGTGAAGAGTGATTCTGCTGGGCATTGGATGACTGGAAATGGCTGATTTGGAGTGATGAATCATGCTGTCACCTACGGAAATGTGGTGGGAGGCTTTGCATTAGGTGACTGCCTGAAAACCTTACCTGCCATCATGTGTACTGCTAACAGTGAAGTAGGGAGATTTGGTGTTATGGTACAGGGTTTTTTCTTGTGGTTAGGGTATGGTTCTCTTATTGCACTTAAGAAACCATTAACTGCAGAAGAATATGAACACAGATTAAAACTGTGTGCCCGACCGAGACTCGAACTCGGGACCTTTGCCTTTCGCGGGCAAGTGCTCTACCATCTGAGCCACCGAAGCACAACCCACATCCGGTACTCACAGCCTTACTTCTGCCAGTATCTCGTCTCCTACCTTCCAAACTTTACAGAAGCTCTCCTGCGAAACTTCATATCAGCGCACACTCCACTGCAGAGTGAAAATTTCATTCTGGAAACATCCCCCAGGCTGTGGCTAAGCCATGTCTCCGCAATATCCTTTCTTTCGGGAGTGCTAGTTCTGCAAGTTTCGCAGGAGACCTTCTGTAAAGTTTGGAAGGTAGGAGATGAGATACTGGCAGAAGTAAGGCTGTGAGTACCAGACATGGGTCGTGCTTCGGTGGCTCAGATGGTAGAGCACTTGCCCGCGAAAGGCAAAGGTCCCGAGTTCGAGTCTCAGTCGGGCACACAGTTTTAATCTGCCAGGAAGTTTCATATCAGCGCACACTCCGCTGCAGAGTGAAAATTTCATTTTGGGAATATGAACACATTTAGAAGCATTCTGTACTGTGTACAATAGAGGAACTGTTCTGAGACTACGATTGATTGTATAAGCATGACAATGCACTGTGCCATAAAGCTGTATCTGTCAGGCAATGGTTTGTGGACAATAACATTCCTGAGATGGACTGGTCTGCCCAGAGTCCTGACTGGAACCCATTGGAATGCCTCTGGGATGAGTTAAAATGTTGACTTTGCTCCATTCCCCAGCATCCGACATCACTACCTTCTTGTGTAGATACAGATTTTTAAACAACATTTTAAGGAAGAGTTATGGGAAACAAAAATGGACAGTGGCTGCAGTTTGTGGAGGTTAACTTAGAAGTCGATCCATGGATATACCGTATAAAATAGTCTCCAAGAAAATACAATCACCAATAGTCTTATCCGTGCTCAAAAGAAATGGTGAAACAGTAACAGAAAATTGGGAACAGTCAACTGCCCTGCCTATGGAAACACTGCTTCCTGACAATAGAGAAGAAGGTGATCCAGAAGATCAGCGTAGATTGTGAAAAATTTTATGGGAGGACTATAGAAACAATAAACGTATGCATCCCTTTGCACAAAAGAAATTAGGCAAATAATTTAAGAGTGTGAAAAAGAAAAAGAATCGCCAGAACTGGATGTGATTCCAGCTAATATAATAGAAACCGTATGTGAGCAATGACATGTTTGCCTGTGCAAACCGTACAATGATCCTCTCTTGCAAGGAAGCGTCTCTCTCTGCACAATGAAAGAATGCTGAGGTGGTGTTGGTGAGTAAAGGACAAGGCAAAGATCCAGTGATAACCAACTCCTACAGACAAATTTATCTTTTAATGTTTTTGGCAAGATATTTTAAAAACTATTATGTGAGTGATTAAAAGATCATAGACTGCAACACAGGATGAGCCCTCATCACACGGGGTTACAACGGCCAAGTCAACTGAAGGTACAATTAATAAGGCAATCTGACTAGCAACAGATACTAATGATGGTCTTTTAATAATTTCCGGGTATGCATCTAGATCCCGTCGACATTCTGCCACGATATTTATTAGAAGACGAAATACGCCCGGAAAATTTCAGAAGTCACACTAATGATGGTGATCGATATTGCAGACACTTTCAATTACCTTTGGTGGCCATTAGTCTTTGGTTACCTTAAGAGATTTGGCATGTCCATGAACACTGTACAATTTCCTGAGAGACTATTGCTGCCGGGTCAAATGAGCGTGCAGCTGCCTGTACTGAGGAAGTTGCCACTGATAAGCGCCGCCACACTCGGCGCGGCAGGAAATAGTGCGCTGATAATCCAACATGGCGGCCACTTCCGGAACTTTTAGTAGCGGATCGCGCTTAGTTAGAACTCTAGAGCGATCCTCCAAGCTCTGGCGGCAACCGAGCGAAACTCGTTCAAGGTCACTCGCCAATATGGCGGCGCACACAGCCATATAGACTACTGTGTGCGCCGCCATATTGGCGGGTGACCTTGAACGAGTTTCGCTCGGTTGCCGCCAGAGCTTGGAGGATCGCGCTAGAGTTCTAACTAAGCGCGATCCGCTACTAAAAGTTCTGGAAGTGGCCGCTGTGTTGGATTATCAGCGCGCTATTTCCTGCCACGCCCAGTGTGGCGGCACTTATCAGTGGCAACTTCCTCAGTACAGGCAGCTGCACGCTCATTTGACTCGAGGCAGCCGCACTGAGCACACAGCCATGCCGTACAGGAGGAGAAGATATACAAGAAGATCAAGATTGCCTGTGTACAAGACTGTGGATACATTTAGTCTTACTCCTAATAATGTGGCACAAGAAGAACTACTAAATGGACCTATTACTTTTGTAGGAGCTAAGATTCATTTTTCTTGTACAACTCCTTTAATTTGACCAGAAAATAAAATAATGAAGACAATAACAAAAAGCTGTCTGCAGGGATCAGTGTGTGATCCAGACTTTTAGGATGTAGCACTGCAGCCCATATTTACATGAGTTACATGATAGCAGTAACATAAGCAGACTGGTAGTATTTTCAAATGATGTGCTGTTCATTGGAAGCTGATTCCAGAAGAATTATAGAAGACAAACGTAATGTGGTGCTCCATGAACTTGAGGGATGGTGTCGAAGTGTCACATTGTCATTAGCACCTCTAAATGTGTGTACTTACTGCTGAAAGGGAATGTAGCAGGGAACCCTAAAATAAAATAAAATGATTATTAGAAGAAGCACATTAATGGTATATCTAGAGATACATTAATGGTATATGTATAGAGATACTTGTGGATGAATTTCATAACTTTGTACATCATATAGATGGAGTAGGAAGGAAATGTTCAAATGTGATAAATAAAACTATAACCATTGCAGATAGGTAATTTCAGTTCCCTTGAAAACAATCAGAGTATCATCAGTCATAGAGTATGGTACAAGCATTTGGGCTCATAGATTGTATCTAGCAAAACCATCCTCATTAGTGAGAAGAGTTCAACAAGGAGTGATACTAAGAATAATGGGTGCCTCCTGCACTACCCCGAATTTCACCCCAAATGATGCTTCATTGGTAATTGTAGGAATATGCCTATTGGACTTGGAAATGGAAAAAAAGAGGACCGCTATACTGGTTAAAGAAAGACCATCAAATGAAAGTACGAAGGGACTGAGACCAATGCGAAAAAGTTAATAAAAGATTACAGCTGTTGCAAAATGAATGGAACACATCAGACACAGGCAGGAGAATATACCAATCTCTTGCTAAAATCAGGGAGGGACTGAAAATGAGATTTCTTAACCCATTGAAGGGATTGATACATTACCTGACTGCTCATGGCCTGTATGCCACTTTTCTTTACATAATCAATAGACAGATGAATGATAGCAGTGTGGGCATGCGAGAACACACATTGTGTGACTGCGTGCTCTATGGAGATGCAGTGGGTAAAGGCCGTCAGGCATTACGGATGGTGGATCCAAAAGCGGCACTGTCGCATCTTGGACAGTACTGCAGCCACAGCATCCAGGAAAGCCGAGGAAGACTTCACAAGGCACTTAACCACGTGTCAGCATGCTGTTATTCTGGCTAGACAGTATACACTGCAAATGGAGAGAAGACGACTGAGGTCAGCGTCCACCAAATGAATTGGTCCTCAAGAATTTACGTTGCGTTGGAGCAATCTTAAGATGTAACAGTGAATAGTAGAATTGCTTGTTATACTGTAACACTCTGTCGTGCTGCCCATTGGCCAAGGAATCCAGCAGACAATAACTGTTGACTGGGGTAGTATGAGGGCAGATTCAGTAATGAAAACAACCATCTACAGGTTAAATGAAAAATAAATAAATAAATAAATAAATAAATAAAAATGCTTTTAGTAGTTTCGTAACTAGTTAAGGGTTTTATTGTGGTTTGTAGTATTAGTAGCAGTTGTATAAGTAAAGATGAAGTAC
Organism: Schistocerca serialis cubense; assembly: GCF_023864345.2. Classification (NCBI taxonomy): domain Eukaryota; kingdom Metazoa; phylum Arthropoda; class Insecta; order Orthoptera; family Acrididae; genus Schistocerca; species Schistocerca serialis. Next base: position 38,511,573 of record NC_064642.1, read on the forward strand.
TAGAAATAAATGCAGTAATATATAAATTTATTGTTATCCAAAAGATGTGTTTTTAGTGGCCTATTTTAGCTTCCCAGATAACAGGCTGTAAGTGTGAAGAATAAATAAAATAAATAAGTCACTGTCTTCTCTGGTTTTGGCTCTTGAGGGAGAACGGGCTGCCAATACTCCACAGACATTCAGACATGTTTTCCCACCATTTAATGGTACGGCAGGGTTCAAGCCATCATGAAGGTGAAGTGTAGACACATGCCATGTTGATGTCTACTAATAGGTGTCCAGATACTTTTGAATAGATAGTGTATAAGAAGAATTTAGACAGGTGAACACAATGCAGAAGATTTAAACCAGCTTAATTTTTGTGTGCCACTGAAGACCAAAAGCTGTATCTCTACCACCTGAACAGTCTGTGGGAATCGAGATGTTACGTACAGTAGTATCGAACCCAACATTAAGTATTCAGTCATTTATAATGAATTAACTTTATTTTGATCATCTCGGTACAAACACATGCGCTCGGATACAGAGTTCAGAACACACTGAGATCAACAGTTTTCAAAGAAGTTCATTCTCAAAGATGAGGCGGTCGACTCTTGCAGTCGATAACTGCCACAAGTCTAATGCAGAGCTTTAATCTGCATTTGTCTCTCTCATTTTAGTAATACTCTGTTCTTGAAAAACTTTTAAAAAAGCTGTTGTAAAGAAATCATTTTCACAAGTCAACAATGTGCTCCAAATATAGTAAGTGAGATAAAGAAACATGCTTGGATCTTATTGTTGTTGTTATTGTTGCTGTTGCTGTCAGTCTGAAGACTTGTTTGATGTGGCTCTTCGTGCTAATCTGTCTTGTGCAACTCGTTCTTCTCTGCATAGTTACTGCCACATACATCCATTTGAGTTTCAGCTTTGGTCACCCTCTAGGACTCTGACCCTCCACATTTCCCTCTGTTACCAATGATCCTCTCCCCCAAATCAACCAGCCAACCTCCATTATCAAATTGATGATTCTTTGAGTCTTCAGGTTGTGTTCTGTCAACTGATCCCTTCTTCAAGTTGTTATCCAATTCATCATTATTGATCCCTGACTTTGTGCTCATATGCTGGTCACACTGCATTATGAACATTGATATGTTATACCTTGCTGAAATTGTGGAAATGTCTACTTTTATTTAGTGTATGAATGACACATCGTAGTTGAAATGGGGGTGACAAACTCCTGATGATACCCTCATCTCTGATGAACACTTGCCATTGAGGACAACAAACTGGGTTTTATTACATAAGAAGTCTTCAAGCCACTTACATATCTGGGAACCTAATCCACATGATCAGATCTTCATTAAAATCTGCAGTGGGGCATTGTACCAACAACTTCTTGGAAATTTAGGAATATGGAATCTGCTTGTTATTCTTCATTCATGGTTTGCAGGATATCACCTGAAAAAAGGGCAACCTGAGTTTTGCATGAGTGATGCTTTCTAAATCTATGCCGATTTGTGGACAGAAGCTTTTCTGTCTCAAGGAAATTTATTACATTCAAACTTAGAATATGTTTAAGAAATTTGCAGAAAATTGATGTTAAGGCTATTGGTCTGTAATTTTGCAGGTCTATTCTTTTACCCTTCTTATATACAAGTGTTACATGCAGTTGCTTGGGACCATGCACTGGGTGAGAGATTCATGACAAATGCAAGCTAAGTGAGGTGCCAGTGCCTTAGAGTACTCTCTGTAAAACCAAACTGAGATGTCATCTGGACCAGGTGATTTGTTTACTTTTAACTCTTTCAGTTACTTCTCTACATCAGCTATGCCTGTTGTTATGTTCTCCATGTGGGAGTCTGTCGACAGTCAAAAATTGGTATGTTTGTACAATATGAATCATTTGTTAAATGAGAAATTTAAAACTTCAGCTTTTCCTTTGCTGTCTTTTATTGTCACGTCAGACTGGGCAATGAGTGGCTGGATAGAAGCCTTTGATCCACTTAGCAATTTTGTGTACGATCAGAATTTTCTCCATGTCTTGGCAAGATCTTTTGCTAAGGTGTAATGATGGAAGAGGTTATATGCTTCATGCATCAATCTTTTTACTGGCGCACAAATTTTGACTATCTTTTGCCCTCCTTCATTTTTGCATTGTTTTTGGAACTGTGAGTGGAACAGACTCTGCTTCCTCAACATTTTCCAAATTTTTTTATTAAACCACTGGTGGTTCTTTTCTCTCCTTAATCCACTACTCAGCACAGACTTCTCCCAAGTGTGATTTATAATCTTTTTAAACTTTTACCATAATTCCTCTGAGCCCAGTGTAGGCTCATTTTGTATAAATCTAAAACTGTCACCACAGAATTGGGTGGACAGTAAAAACATCACCTGGGCCTTTTACTTGCATCCAAATGACTTCACAGTTAGACTCAATTTCAGCCTAGACAGACACAATGTTTTTGGTGAGTGCAAAGACTATTTCCCCTACTCTGGCATCTAATCTGTCTTTTTAATAAATGTCCCATGCCTCACTAAATATTTCAGACTTTTGCACTTCAGATTTCAGCAAGTCTGTTATGAATACTTTGACAATTTACTGTTAAAATTTTGGCAGTCAAAATTTCTTCACGTTGTACGTGCTCTGATATCACTCTCCGCATATTGTCTGGCAAGTGTTCATCAGAGGACTCCAAACAACTGACTAGTTTCTTGTCAACAGCACTAGAGTAATGATTTCAGATACGTAGGTAAACCCCCATTTAATAGACTTTGGGCACCTGATTAAATAACCTTCTAGTTCTTCAAAATTATATTGGTTTTATTACTTCCAATCACTGACTCCTACTGACATATCTGAGCTCAAATTGTAGAGCACTCTGTCAAAATCTGGCTGCTTTGCAGAATCATACATTTGCTATTAGTCAAGTTCCTTCTCTTCTCTTATCATGCTGCAAGACAACTCTTCTGCATAATACATATTTTTGAATATAATTAATTTATGGCTAAAGGAGACAGTAGAATTGTTGAGCTGTCAACAGGCACACAAGAAAGACAGAAATCTTTGCTAGCTTTCAGACAAACCTCTACGAGTACACATGCATCAGCAGCTGCCATCCCTCCGTCATGCACACGTACACCACTGCAGCTATACTGTACTGGCTGAACTCACAAAGCCAGGACTGCAGTTTGGCAGGTAGACTGGTGTGATGGATTGTGTCAGGTGTGGGTGGTAGAGGTAGACAGAGGTGGGATGTGGGAGACAGGTTTGGAGAAGAGCAGCCGATGGCTTGGAGGAGGGTAGCAGCTGCACGAGACTGGAATGTGGAAGGGAGAGGCAGCATGTGCAGATTAGAAGTGTGACAGATACACCAGAGCCAGTGAGTTTGTGCAGCACACGATGACGATGACACGGAGGAGTGGCTCGAGAGGGAATGACAGGACAAAGATTATGGGACTGGTGGATACAGGGTGTGTGTGCAGTGGGTTAGTGGAGATCAAGGCAAGGTGGACTATGGGAGTGAAAGATGTGTAGCAAGGATAACTTCCACCTACGTCATTCAGAAAAGCTAGTGAAACAGGGAAACATCTGTCAGCAAACATATACTGTTTCTTCATATATATAATTTTAAACAAAAATTTTACGCATAACAGTGTGCTGTTTTGTTTTCATCTTCTTAGTCAGTTTTAATAGAAAACCTGCATATTAGGAAATTTGTATTTATGGCGTATTGGCTTATGATTGAATACTACTATGCAATCTGAATCATCTGAAACTCTGTAATTCTACCCCTTTGTAGATAATGCTATCCTTGAGTTCTTGCGTATTTCTTCCAGAACATTTATGTAAATTGTTGGTATGTAAGTTTTATGCAGTGTTGATCATCTAGTATATTTTTATTTAAGCAACATTTGTGCAGGAAGCTTTTGAGGATAGGGTTTGTAAGTTTGTGAAGAGGAATATTGCTTGCAGTGAATGCTTCACATAGATACATGTTAAACTGACTTTTTTGGTTACCTTTTGACAAATACATGCTACTATAATATGCCTGTTGTCAGAAGTTGTTGCCGTGGCCATTTCTTCTGCATTTCTGCAATATGAAGACTTGTCTTGACGTACTGGTCTATTTGAAACAAGTTCCCCCCCACCCACCCCCACCCCCACACCCCCACCCCCACCCCCACACACACAAAGCGTTTTTCTCGCAACTCAACAATATAAAACAATTTCGTCATATGTAAATGTTCCAAGATGAACAGCTATCCACGAAACAACATTTCTTTTTTTTTGGACGGCATGGCGCACAACACGTTACACACTATACATTGTAAACATGCTCAACTGTGTACAAGTAAATAGAAAGTTAAACTGAAACAATGGACGTGTGACTAAAAGCTTGCGTAGTTTAATTGTTGCCTATGCATACAGTTATGACAGCGGAGGGGATTAACTAGTGGGCGCAGGAGCATTGACCCTGTCTGCCTGTTCCTGTTCCTCTTCAGTAATGATTTCACTAGGCAGTGGCCTCTCGGTTAGCGATTACACACAGTTATAGCCGCAGTCAATCTGTGAGACATCGAAACTAGAGCAAGCTAGAGAGTGCTCGTTTAAATTTTTAAAATATTGTAAACAGGGCGTAAATTTACACTACTTTTTAGGTAAAATATGTAATAAAAGAAGCCAAATATGTAAACTCACATGTAACATGCAAATGCATATGATGCAGTCTCCACTAATCACATTGTTGTACCTTAACAAATGAGAGTTTATCTGATGTGGCTCATTTTCTGGGGATCGAGCCCTTCCCTGGAACCTTACTATAATATTGGTATTATTGTCAAGAGTCCTATTGAATTGGTGTCTATTGTCACCATTACCTCTCCGCTTTTGTCTTACTCTATTACCTTGCTGCATACTGTTATCATTTCTGCTATTCCTTGGCCATATAGTTCCATTATTGTTATTTCTATTTATGTTGTTGTTGTGCATTTCACTTGTCCAACTGGTGATCTAGGTATTCTTACAGGTTATTTATCTTTCCCCAGTTTTTTCCTATCAGCTTATTCTGTACACTCCATGGCAGACAGCTTATAATAACATCTAAGAGATGTTCCTCTCAAATTGGCTATTGGGTCACCTGAAGTACTTAACTTTGTTCAGTTGGTACTTGACAAAATCCCTATAGCCTTTTCAGTTTTTTTCTGTTGCAAGGTTTTGCTTTCAATAACTCCAAACAAAGTTTTTCTAGCCTCCTTCAGTCCAGTGTTGTGGTTAACAAACCCCATTGTGCTGTTTCTCCTGTTAGAAGATTTGCAACAAATCTAATTTTGTGATTGTCAGACCAGTTATTTGGTAACATGCCATCAAATGCTTTCAGGAATAAAACAGGACGTAAACCACCAGATGGTGTGAAGTTAGGAAACTTATGATTTACACATTTGCTAAATATAACTGTGAAATCTTCATTTGAATTATAATTTAATTTGATTTTAATTGACTCTTCCTCATGTCTCTGTCTTTCATTATGACTTGTGTAGTATACATTTAGTATGCTGTTACTTATAAGTGTTACTTGTCTGTTATTAATAAAAGTATGTTCCGTACTATTTACACTATCATCCTTAATTTCACTAAATGTACAAGTGTACGTTTCACAAAATTGACTGATAGGAAATTTAATTAGTGTTTATGACTATTGACAATATAACTGTGTGTGGCCTACTGGATAGCAGGCTAGATTCAATGGTGACTGCTGCTACTGCGTGTGGCTGTGCTCCGGTTGTTGGAGTAGTGCAGTGTGATGTAATGCCATGCTATGGAGGGATGGCTCTCAGTGAACACTGTCAACTGTTGCTGCGGTAATTGCGTGTGTGATGGGTAGGAGACGTACCTGTAGGCACCAGTTCTTCTCGATAGAAGTCACTCTTAACGTTAACTTGAAAATGTACATTGCAATTGATAAATGATCTGAAAGGTATCTTGGTAGTTATTTTTAATGAAATCTCCTCAGTATGTTGTTTAAAGGCTTGTTTGTACTGGTTTCTTTGCCTAACAATGCCGTTTTTATTACCATTGTGAAGCTTTTCATATTTGATGTTAAATTAATTTCACCTGCCGAAATTAAGCTTACGGTTTTTGTTAATAAAGCACACTGCTATTTATTAGATGCAGCCATCTTAATTCTGAGTTTATGTGGCACGGTTTTTAACACTGGCATCATATTTGCTAATATGCCTTTGTTTTCTGCTAATTATTTTGCTTATTTTTGTTATCATTGTCTGTACTGTTTCTTCAGTAATGTGTTTGCCTTCTGGATTCCTGCCCCTGTATGATCCTCTTGCATTTTAATCTCATAGTGACTTCGTCCACTGTTCTGCAGTTTCCAAAAATATGGTCACCAAGTGTGAGGGTTTCCACTATCTTGAAGTATGCTTTCACCTTATGCAACAGGGGACCCCCACTAGTTACAGCTGTTCTTTCTGTAAAGCTGCTTTTACTGTGAAGGAGAAAAGGCTATGTACTTTGGGCACAATCTGGTTTATTGGCTGGGCTACATCTCAGGTTCAATTTACAACTCAGATTATATCAAGTTGTTTCACAAGTACATCTCATCTTACAGATTTCTGTCATCAGACTCCTCTCTTTTCTTCGTTCTACATTCATAGCTCTATGTTGAAAAAAACCATGGAACTTTGCCAGGGAGGATCTCCATCACATGATGTTTGGTGCTGCAAACTCAGAGTGACTACTTGTGATGATTGAAACTTGTCAAAAGTGTATCTTTTACTGCTGCACTACACCCTAGGAGCACCTCAGACATAAAAATCCAATCCCAAGAAACCCAGAATTGTCTCAATACCTTACATAACAATAATAATGTTGCTTGATCATAGATGAATTCCAATTATGAATGATTACTCAATTGAACTAACTGCCAAGAGTACAAGTGTTTCTCAAAACCCCTGAAATGTTAACCAATGTATCTATACCCTTACAGAATGTATGGCTTAGCCAAACACCTGGCACAGTTACCAAAAAATTTCATGGGTTACTGTCCACCATGTCAAGAACTACAGAGTTTATAAATGTGCTTCAACAGATATGTGAAGGGTGAGCACCTAGTCAGATTTGACGTCACATCTCTCCTCTCAGGAATATTGCTAGAAGATTGCATGATGTTGCTGGAGGGTCACTTTGATAGTGACACAGTGAAACTGTTTCAACATGCGCTCATCACCACCCACTTTCATTGTGTGTAAAGTTCTACGAAGAAATAGGCAGAGTTGCCATGGGATCCCCCCAAGTGCCAGGCATTGCCAACCTGTACGTAGAACACTTAAAGGAAACAATTTTTGAAACAACACACCTGAAACCAAAGGTGTTCTACAGGTATATGGATGACACATTCGTGGTTTGGCCACATGATGAAGGAAACCTGTGCCACTTCAGTAGCATATAGGAGAATAACAGGTGGAAGAAACCGGTTGGCTTCTGTTCGTAGACATAAAGAAGAACCCTAATGGCATACTGGGAAATTCCATCTACAGGAAATAAACACACACAAAACACCAATAGCTACTACTAACTGGAGCAAGGAGCAATGCAAATCTATGCTCACCATCATTGTACACAGAGTGCAAGCCATATGTGAAAAGGACAGTCTACCTTTCAGGTTACAGCATCTGTGAAACCTTTTGCTAAAACAGCTACTTGGAGATGCAAAGTAAGATGCCACTCTCCAGCCCAGCAAGAAAAAAAAATTGAGATGAACAAACCAAGTGGCTGGCGTTATTTTCATATTTAGGGCTGCCCACAGCCAAGAGTGCCTGAACAATAGAGAAGCACAACATAAAAATCATTTTCTGCTCAGTGGTTAAAATCAAGAACATGCTTGGGTCTGTCAAAGACCAACTTTGGCTTCAGGCACATGGCACCTATGGCATCAGTTATGAGGGTGGCCTGCAGTACATCAGCTAGGTGCAATGATGCATCTCATAGCATTGAACACAACACGTGAGGAGCATTCAATTTGGCCAGACTGACAAGCCTGCATTGGCAGTCCACAGCAACTAAGGCCACTCATTCGTTTTTGAACAGACAAAGATGCTGTGCTGCACCAACACATTCTGGAGTTGGGCCATCAAAGAAGCAGTGGAAATAAGATTTCTGTAATCTTGTCAAACTGTAAGTGTACTAATCTGTGAGCAATGGAGTAAACTCAGTGTCTCATTCAGTGGAAGTTCATTGTATTGCGGTAAAATGTTTTTTGTGATAGATTCTCAAGTAACATACACAACACTGTTTTTTATTACAAGGGTGGTTTGAAAAGTTCTTGGAATTACCACAAGAGGTCAGCACTAGTGCAATGAGTTGTTCACGTGATATTCATTGGACTGTTGCCTGTAAACACGTGCCACATCAGTGCTGTTAGAAGAGAGCTGTGGTGGTGACGACTCTGTTGTTGTTCCCGCGTAGTAATTTGCGAAGATGGAAAAAATCAAAAAGAAAGGTATGGAAGCAAAGGACATTTATGCCAATTTCCAGAATACACTGGGGGACTCCGCTCCTTCATATTCAACTGTGTGGAAAAATAAGTGGAAAAATAAATGATTTATGCAGTGGTCAGCAAAGATGTGTCACTACTCCAGAAATCATTCTAAAAGTGCACAAAATGGTCATGGAGAATCGCCCATTGAAAGTGCGTGAAATTGCTCATGCTTGCTAGATGTCATCTGAAAGGATATATCACATTTAACTGAAGAAGTAGAAATGAACAAATCATCTGCAAGATGGGTGCCACGACTCTTGACGCTGGATCAAAAACGCATGAGAATGGACATATCGGAACAATGTTTGGCCCGTTTTAGGAGAAATGAACAAGATTTTTTGTGCCAGTTTGTAACCACAGATGAAACTTGGGTGCACTACTATACCCCAGAGATAAAAGAACAGTCAAAGCAGTGGAAACATGCTGATTCTCTGCCTCCAAAGAAAGCAAAGACAATTCCTTCGGCCGGAAAGGTCATGGCATCAGTGTTCTGGGATTCGAAGGGGATTCGGTTTGTAGATTACCTCCACCACTGGGCAAACAATTACTGGAGAATACTATGCTAAGCTCCTGGACAAATTTCAACAAAAGATACATGAAAAAAGGCCAGATTTAGCAAGGAAGAAAGTCATCTTCCATCAAGACAATGCACGCCCACACTCATGTACCGTCACCATGGGAAAATTTCGCATACTAAGGTATGAATTGTTGCCACACCCACCTTATTCACCTGATATGGCTCCATCAGACTTCCATCTCTTCCCAAAACTGAAAATTTTTCTTGGTGTACGAAGATTCACTTCAAACAAAAAATTGATAGCCGGAGTTGACAACTATTTTGCAGGTCTGGAGGAAACACATTTTTGAGATAGGATAAAAGCACTGGACACATCGTTGGACCAAGTGCATTAATCTACAAGGAGACTACATCGAAAAATAAAAAAAAGTTTCAGTTTGTAAGTACTTTTTCTATTCCATTCAGAGAAATTTTCAGACCACCCTTGCACTTTCACTGCTTTGCATATTTATTAGTACTCACATCAATGTGATGACCAATCTCAATTATGATGTAGCACTACAATCACACATGGCCACCTACAGTGATCTCTGAAACAGTCTAACAGTAGATAAATGTTTACTGTGCACGTCCACATGTGAATTTAAACAAATAAACATCACACAGTTGGTGTCAAATTACACAGTCTGTGGACTCAGTATGAATTAAACTAAGTGATATTAAAGCACAGAAATGTATATAATTGATAGAGAAAAGTTAACAGTATGGTATAAGCAGAAAGTAACCTTGCTGCAGTATACAGTTGATGGATAGTTTATACAGTTGACAAAAGGAAATGAAGGACATACTTCATCTACTTCAATCACAGTGTAGACACTTTTATTGTTCGAAGATGATTAGCTTCAACAGTCTTATGCTGCCATCATCTGAACTAGGGGAAAACATAAAGATAATAAGGGGCAGGGGCAACTACAATTAATTTCACCAATTACATAAAATACAAAATTCGACATACCTTATGGAACTTGTAAAATTGCATGTTACATTGTGTGAAGTCAAAACATAAGAGGCACTCCACACATGTATATACCTTGATAAAAGCCCAGTTGATAAAATGCACACAGTTGATAACATCCTTGTATCATCCATGCAAATTGGTGGTGAACATGACTCTCCCAAGCTCGCTGCACAGCACTACGCTGCCAATAGAGTGTTAGAGGCAGCAGATCCGCTACAAAGCCTGTGTACCTTACAAAATACTTTGACGAAAGACGTTCACAAAGAAACAACATATGAGATTACACAATGTTTACACTTTGAGTGCTGGACTTTGATTTTGAAACATAGGCATAGCATGTATGAATGCTGGTGGCATAATTCCTACACATGCCTGATGTTGCTGGTACTCATGCTACCAGCAGATTCATTATATAGTTGTGGCTTATGTAATAGCTCATGTGGGAATGAAAATTTTTGGGAGTGGAGGGGTACCTACAGGTGACATAACGATATTTTGGAATCTTGGAAACTATATATTTGTTTATTGAAACGCATAGTTGAAATCTGCTATTGTGGATGAGCCATACGTTCAAAAAACAATTTGATTTACAGAATAACTGGTTAGTCAACAAAATACGAAAGGTTACAAATCATTTTGTACACCAATGCCATGAAGTCCCTATTTGTAAGTACTGTTGCCATGTTTAGAATTATGCTAAATTATGCAAAAGCTTAATTAGAAGCTTAACTGATTAATGTCAAGTGTCATTTGATCTTGAAAAGTTAGGGCAACAAACTTAATTACTAACTGTTTTGTTTCAGAAAACCTGTAACGTTTGACTGTGAAGTCTGGATTCTTAGCTCTTTAATGATAGGTCTATACATCCAAAATGGTTGATTAGCTCAGTTGAAGTTCATCATTATGAGCTGTTGTGACATTTTCAATTACTCATTACTTTTAATTAATATGGGTCCTAGAAAAACTACATACATTACTATAATCAGTATCTTGGAAGTTATCTTCTGAACAATAAATTTGCATGGAAGATGGTCCAAATAATATTTGGATAGATTTGTGCATATGCTACATGTATACATGGTGTACATAAAGTCTGGGAACACTTTCAATTATTTATTTTACAATAACCAGGTATCTCTCTCTTTTTCTTTTTCTCTTTCTCTTTCTCCCCCCCCCCCCCCCCCCCCCCATATATAGTTTGGTAATTTGACAAATTTGATGATAGTCAGCGCTAGTTGCAAACATGGCGAGTTCAGGTGCGTAGCGAGCTTTCTGTGTATTGGAGTTTGACAAAAACAAGTGTGCTACAGCTGTTCAATGGATGTTTAGAATCAAGTACGGTAAGAAGCCACCAATAAGGAAGGCCATTTTCCACTTGCATAACAAATTCGTTACGGCGGGTTGCTCGTGCCCAGCAAAGAGAAGCGGACTTCCCAGTGTGAGTGAAGTGAATGTGGAGCGCGTATGAGAGACATTCATAAGGACTCCAAAGAAATTGGTGCGTTGTGTATCCCGTGAACCCGAAATGGCTTCAATGACAGTGCGGAAAGTCCTGCGACAGAAGCTGTCTATGAAACAATTCAGCTTGGAACTAGTGCAGAAGCTCAGTGATGACGACAGAGACAAGCGTTTTGAGTTGTGTTCGCAGTTGCAACAATTGAATGAGGATGGGGATGACATTGTTGATCACTTAATTTTTAGTGATGAAGCCACTTTTCACACTAATGGAAAAGTGAACAGGCATAATTGTCAAATCTGGGGTACAAAGCATCCAGGATGCATTGAATTTGAGCATGACTCCTCAAAGGTAAATGTTTTTTGTGCCTTGTCAGATCAAAAACTGTATGGGCCATTCTTCTTCGCCAAGAGCACCGTCGCTGGATATTCCTACTTGGACATGTTGCAGCAATGGCTGATGCTTCAAATGCAGTCGGACTCCCCATTCATCTTTCAGCAGGATGGGGCTCCACCCCATTTTCATCATGATGTTCGTGGGTACCTGAACACTCAGCTGCCGCATCGATGGATCAGCCATGCTACAGAAGGGGACAGCTGTTTCATGAAATGGCCTCCCTGATCACCAGATCTCACTCCATGTGACTTTTTTCTGTGGGGACACATTAAAGATCTGATGTATGTACCGCCTCTACCACATGATGTAGCAGAGCTCCAGGAGAGAATACGGGAAGTGATTGTCACAGTCGACGAAGCCATGCTGGAACGGGTATGGCAAGAATTCGATTACCGTATTGACATCTACCAGGTCACTCATGGTTCGCATATCGAATGTTTGTAAAAAAATCTTTCAGAGTTTCTCTTCAAAATGCATTATGTATGACATCTGTACAATGTTTAGTTCTTGTGCAATAAATAATTGAAAGTGTTTCCTGACTTTATGTACACACTGTATTATGTGTATATTTAGATAGAAATTAAGGAAAAAATTATATTTGTTTGTAGGATTGCAATAAAAGCTGATGGAAAGATTCCAGCTTGCTCTGTTTCAAACCAGGACAGTGGTCTCTTAACTGAGCATCGCATGGGCTGGGGCGTTACAAAAAGTACGCCAGGAACACACTGATTGAAAACCAGCACAGGATATGGGTAGAATAGACATGCAGCATCAGGACTCAATGCCTGGACTCACCCCCCACCCACCCACCCACCCTGCCATCACCGGCTGTGACATCTCTTCCAAAGGAATGCAATTGGTCCGTCCGTTAGGTCCTCAGCAGAGGAGCCCGCAGTCCAGTTTCTACAAAGGAATGAAGTGGACATGAACCCAACACTTTGCTTGAACATGATGAATAGCAAACTTGTCAAAACATTGTGGCAACACAAAACCTCAACTTGGCAGATAACTGAATAGAATATTTCATCAATATTACAAGCTGTTACATTCTGCAAAATTGTATAATAGGAAGAAGGTTGCACACTGCTAAATTACGAGCTGTTATCTCTTGTGCACTCTTACAAAATTGTTAAACAATGAGATAGAATGGCACTGCAGCAATCTACTGTTTGCACAGTTGGTGTGGAGATACTGTGAAACTTAAGTCACTCAACGTGTCTCCATCAGTCCTGTACTTCTCTTTGAAGTTTGCATGCTCTTATTTTGTAGATTTACTCCTGGGTTTTGCATTCTGCCATTGGTAATTTTCATGTCTTTCTTCAGCTGATAGCACAAGTGTTGTGTGTCATAAAATACTTTCTTGGATCTGATTGTATTACAAAATGCTTGAAACATTGATTTAAGGTATCATTCCATATGTAAAATGTTAGAATGACAAAAAAAATCATTCCATGTGTAAAACATTAGAATAACAGATATAATTATTTTAATTAATTCTGAAAAAGCTGCTAAATCTGGTTTTAACATTCTACTGAAGAAATAGCCATGACATTAGAGATCCAAATTATGAGTTAAAATAGTGGTATGTACCTAACAAGAAGCCAGCATCTGAATTTATTTTCTATAACTAACACACACAAAGTTAAAATCTGAAGACTTACAAGTAACTATTAAATCAGTATGTAGGTGCTCAGATTGCCTTCCACTGGCACCATTTTGTGGCCACAACATGATTTCCACAGAGCTGTATTTTGCATGTATAATGCAGTGCTATGTTGAAACAATATCCTCTTATGCAAGAAGACATCAGCATCTCACTGTGCCCTAAACACATACAAAAAGCTCTTCCCTCTTGACCTGAAAAAGAAACTTGTACAAACACTTATAATTCTAATTATTGATTACAGTGATGTTATCCTGCAAGGTCTTTCTCAATAAAGCTCACAGCACATGGAAATAGTTATGAATGTCTGTGTTTGGTATATCTGTGATGTTCAACTCTTTGATCTTGTTTCACCATCGTATGTGCAATTATCCTGGCTGCATGCAGACAGGCACAGACATTTCCATACACTCTGTCTTCTCTATTTTCATGTTAACGAATACAGTCTTCTCATTTCTCCTCAACCATAATCTGAACAGCATGGCAGAAACACCCGTTCCCATCAGAGCAAAATCCTTTCTGTCCCACTCCATCGTTCAAGTGCTTTCTTGAAGTCCTTTTCTGTAGCAGGAACCTAACTCTGGAATATCCTCCCTCACTGTATTAGAGAAATGAATAACATCTCTGACTGCAGAAGACTGTTAATGACACATCTATTGAAGCAATAATAAGGATTACCATTATGACTGTATGCACTAGTTACCCTTGCACATTCTGCTTTCCAAATAGATCTTCTTCATTTCCCAGTATTCTTAGCTGATGCATTGTCCTTAAATTTCCTCTCCCCAGAACTCGCTATATCAGTAAACATCTATTATGTACACCCACAAATTCTTTGCATATCTGCCACTATCATTATTGTTGTTATTGTCATCATCATCATCATCATCATCATCATCATCATCATCATCATCATTACTACGAGGGCGGTTCAGAAAGTAACCTCCGATTGGTCACAGTGCGGGTTGTGGGGGGAGTAGCGACGCCATCTGTGCGTTCACGCACTCAACAGGTCAGTCGGCATCAAGCCGTGGTCGAGTGAATGTCGTACCTGCGCTAGTTTAGTTTTTGTGGCAGTTTGAAATGTGTGCTGCAATAGAAAACCCCGCCAAACGTGAAGTGCGTGCTGTCATAAGGTTTTTTACAGCCAAAGGATATTCTGCAGCAGCTATTCATCGTGAGCTTTGTGCCGTGTACGGACCAAGAGTTATGAGTGAAGGAGTTGTCCGTGAATGGGTACGTTTATTTAAAAGTGGACGAGAAAACGTTCATGATGAAGAGAGGAGTGGTAGACCATCATTGGTGACTGACGAACTCGTTCAGACAGTTGATGCAAAAGTTCGTGAAAATCGACGTTTCTCAATGTCGGAGTTGTCTACTGGTTTTCCAAAGATTTCTAAGACTCTCTTGTACGAGATAGTGACAGCAAGATTGGGTTGCCGTAAGTTCTGTGCACGATGGGTGCCCAAAATTCTTACCGACCACCACAAAACTCAAAGAATGGCCTCTGCATTAGACTTTCTGTCACGTTATGAGGACGAAGGAGAACCATTGTTAAACAGAATCGTGACCGGTGACGAAACCTGGATTAAGTACGTGAACCCTGAGACAAAAGAACAATCAAAGATGTGGGCACATTCAAATTCACCTACCAAACCAAGAAAAGCCTCGCAAGATTTTTCTGCCAGAAAACTGATGACAACGGTGTTTTGGGATGCCAATGGGGTGTTGTTGGTTGAATTCATGGAATGTGGTACGACCATTAATCAAGACGTGTACTGTGAAACAATAAAAAAGTTACGACGGGCTATACAGAACAAACGCCGTGGTATGCTGACTTCCGGTATCGTTTTTTTGCACGATAACGCCCGTCCTCACTCTGCTCGCAGAACAACGGCCCTTCTTGAGTCCTTCAAGTGAGGCGTTATCAACCATCCACCTTACAGCCCAGACCTGGCGCCAAGTGATTATCACCTCTTCATGCATTTGAAGAAATGGCTCGGGTCACAGCGGTTTGATGACGACGAAGAGCTCAAAGATGCGGTCACAGGCTGGCTCCAGGCACAAGCGGGTGATTTTTACGCAGAAGGAATTTCAAAGCTTGTGAAGAGATACGATAAGTGCCTCAATCGCTATGGAGACTATGTAGAAAAATAGTGCAAAGATGTAGTTGTAAGATGTATATATTAAAATATTTTTATTTAACTTGGTGTATTTTTTTAAATCAACCGGAGGTTACTTTCTGAACGGCCCTCGTATTATTATTATTATTATTATTATTATTACCACTATCAGTAGCAGCAGCTGCTTAAAATTGTTGTTTCTTATGAAACTACGATGTAAAAAAAAGGTACTGCATGTGTGAAACCGTGGCCCAATATAAGAGGGGCCATGATGACTCTAAGGAGATCAGGTTAAATAAATAAATAAGTAAATAAATAAAATAAGTTGGCATGTTATATAAGGTACATGGTAGGACACCATTACAGTAGTCTGTGAGCCACCATTTTACAGTAAAGATGTTCGTTTAAGAGTGTGTACTATAAATTGAAAAGTCTGAGTGTGTATACCTTTGTCAGTGCCTAATTACTCTCATTAAATGAGTTGGTATAATAAGCATTTAAGTGAAAATTTAACTGATGAAAACATGTGACTGAAGTGTGCACAGTACCTTGGTGAGATGATCTAAAGTTCCCATGATGTGACATATTACTACCTGTATCTTTTTTTTTTGCTCTCTAATTGCCACATGTGGTGACATCTGTGTACCAAGCTTGCCCACTGAATGACTAATTACAAATGAAATGTCCTCTTTTTCACTCTAAGCATGAGACAGCATATTGAGACTTGGTATGTACTTCACCGTTAAGCTCATATATCCTAAACGTTTACACTTAATAAATTTAGCCTCGGCTGTCACAGCTGGTATCTGAAAATTTAATAGTACTTACAAGCTGAAAATCTAAGTCAGTCCATGAGATGGGCAGGGATATTATAACTGCCAGCACAGTGCTGGGGAAAGGTGGGGATCCAGCTTCTTGCCTGATCTGAATTTGTCACTGCAGTATCACTTTCACTTGTGAGTAATGTTATGGGCAGGGTAGATTTTCTGTGTCAGCAATTACGATAAGCTAAGAAACATTTGCTTTTATTTTTCATAATCAGGCATGATGATACAAGTGTAATCACTTATTGTTATGATGGGTATCAACCTACATTTTACTACTTGACTGTACTCATAGGTGAATAACTGTGGCACAAATCTTTGAGGCAACTGGAAGTAAATTAAATTGTTCCAACAAAAGTGAATGGAAATGAAATGCCGTGTGGCTAGGGCCTCCTGTTGGGTAGATTGTTCGCCTGGTGCAAGTCTTTCGAGTTGACGCCACTTCGGCGACTTGCGTGTCAATGGGGATGAAATGATGAAGAAAGACAAACAAAACCCAGTCATCACGAGGCAGAGAAAATCCCTGGCCCTGCCGGGAATCGAACCCAGGACCCTGTGCGCGCGAAGCGAGAACGCTACCGCAAGACCATGAGCTGCGGACAACAAAAGTGAATGAACAGAATCTTTACTGATTTCTACTTCTGCTGCTTCGCAAATAGTTAATTATGGGCCTCAAGATGAATGTAGATAGGAGATGCTGTTGGCCACCTTAAGTTTGCAATTGTGTGCAATCTTCCACACTGTCTGAAGTGTTGACATCTGTCATTACTATCTCAGGCTTACATTCTTGTAACTTATTGAAAGTTTTTGTGAATATTTTGCTATTTGACAAATAACTTTATGCAATGTGCTTCTTGAAGTTTTCCTGTCAGATCGAATATTCCATCTTTTTTTTTGGGGGGGGGGGGGGGGGGTGCTTGTGGGATGTACTCACAAAAGAATGTTTAAAACTTCATGGAAACGTGTTGCTTTTCTGTTGTCTTCATTTTCCTCAATTGTTCAATTCTCAACAGACAGAAAACCAGAAAACACAAAGTATGCCACTCAAGGATACAGTTAACGAGAATCATCAATCTCTTTGTGTTGGTGTGATAGTTTAATTTTGGACAGCCCCATTGTACTAAGATCACTGTGCTGCCATGTGTGCTGTTTGAGTAATGAAAAGAAAGTTCATATCAGTCTGCAAAAAGAACATTTCCACATCACGAGGAACAGAATTTTAGTATAACAAAATTGCAATATGTAAAAAATGTTTCAGTGACTTATTTTGTTACTGTTAATTCTAATCTAATTCTTGTTTAATCTGATACATTAGTAATGAATATTAAGTATCATATCTTTTTTGTAGCAATTCTACCAATAGTGATGGAACGCCTGGAAAAGTACCCATGGATGCAAAAAATTAAACCTCTCCATGCACCAATACAAGTTGTACTTGTAGGTTGCTTGTGAGTATTCATCACATTAAGCTTTAAAAATAGAGATTCTACTTTGTACATATAATTACTTAACATTTCCTATCTTTCTTTTCTCTTAGTTTGACATTCATGGTACCTGTGGCCTGTGCATTATTTCCACAAAAATGGTAAGTAAGAATCTTTATCCATATCGCAAGTATTTATCTCTTGTAACAGCATTTACATGTAATGTGTATTTTTCAGTTCCTTAAAAGTGAGCACCCTAGCATTGCTTGAGCCAGAAGAATATAACAAACTGAAGAAATCTGGACTAGAAATTCCAGAGTACGTTTATTTCAACAAAGGCCTCTAACAGCCAGCTTTATTTGAAGGAATATTGTTTCAAAACTATCTGAGACACAGTTGTTGATATGTGATATTAAATTAGTAATTTTATAATTTGAAAAGACAAACACAAATTAATTTCAAAATACTATTATAATGTAAGATCTGACGACGACAAAATAAGTTATAATTTTTCCATGTAATGTGTGTACAAAAAGAAATACAGGAATCTGTGAGAGGTTTTCAAGTCAGAAAAGTTTGTGTAATAGCCTCTCTGACGTGTTAAAAGTAATCATTGTTGGCAAAACTAAAAAAATCAGGGCTCAAGTAGCTGTTCACCACTCATGTCTCTTTTATAGCAGTATATTGTATTGTATAGTGCACATTATGCTACAGATTATATATGTTTTATTCCATTTTCTTTTTCTGCTTGTAAGTGAACAGGTTACAGGAGACAAATCACGCGTGTTGATATTCATACAGTAAGCCAAGAATATAAAACACTGTTATATCATTGTTGGGAAACAAAGTAGTATCGCATATCACAAACATCAGCTTGCCATCCACTGATATCATGTTTTTAATTGCATACTACTGAAGATTAATTATTTAATTATTCATGTTAAGTGTGGAATCTTGTTTTGTAAATGGGTGTCATTCATTTTTAGATGTCAGTTTATGTGACAAACAGAAAAATTATTGATATTATTGGTCTTTATACACAAATTATTATTATTATTATTATGTCTTTTTACATTTGGCAGTGAACTTTGAAAGAAATCGGGCTTTCAAAGAAAGCATTCTTTGTGAGCAGGTTTGCTTACCCTCTTCCGTCCAAGGAGCACCGTTTCTTCTTTTTGGTTGCTCAACTCTGTGTAGCCCATTCATAACTATCTTCTTGCAGAAGAGATTCTTGTCACAGGCATCTTCAAGTTTGATTTGTGGGAACTGAAGATCTTCTTTGGTATTTCTAAACTAGGGTATTGTGGTGTCAGGGTTTGAATAAAAAGACAGGAAGATCTTGCTCAACCTGTTCCCGTCCATTCATTTGAGGTGACTGTAAAATTGTACAGTTATTTTGCAGATTGTCTTGCATTTTGGATAGGGTTTTGGCTGCATGCATAACTATTGGTTTCAGAACAGTTTCACAGTGATGTACTTCAGTGTTTTGTGAAAGTCCATGATGTTATTGCTGAAGCTGCCAGATGTAATAAGAATTTTGTGAGTGTCAGCCTTTGCCCATGTTTTACCTTAATCTCAGGTCACATCTACAGCTCATATAAAGTGCCTTTATAAAATAGAAGAATTCACAAAGATTTTAAAATTCCAAAACATGAGTGATTTCGTATAATTTGGTGTCACTGAAAGATTGAAACTTAAAATGCTTGAAAGTTCTGGTCACCTTCAATTCTTTGTCGTGAATCACTGTTTGGCCAGATCAGATCCCAATAACTTTACTACCAATGTCTCTCTGGACTTCCATTTGTGCCATCAGATGTCCTTAGCTTTAGTATAAGTACGCGTCATGATTCACAATGGTAACCTAGCATTTTAGAATATGGTACAATGCTTGCTGTATTTTCACTGTTGTTTCTGAATGAGTATTTGCTATTAGGTAGTGAGTCAAAATGGTGTATAGCAAATAATGTTAATAACTAGTCACTATATTAGAACTATGAGGTTTTTTAGTAGTAAAATTTATGATCAATATGTGCTCTTCCAATTCATTTAGACAAAAATTGAACAAAATCAACTGACTAGACATCATTGTGTAGAGTATGTATCTGATTATTTCCATATTGATACCATTTTTGTCATGTAAAGAATGTAATGTAGGTCAGTGTATCCTTTTTTTCTCAAATTATTTAATGCATAGTTGAGTAAAAGAGTCAGCAGTGATAAACTATGCAGTCTAAAAGCACACAAACACTGCACCGTTTCCATTATAACATGTAACTGTTTCAGTCCACTGTATTAGTGTAGTGTTTTTGAAACTTGTAATATCTTTGGTTTATGGTATCCTTCCTAAAAGGTTGATTCATTGACAATATTAAGTGCCTGAAAATTCAAAATAATCTTATTATGTATGTTTTCCACTTAAAAAACATTTATAAGAAACATAATGATCAGCATTACTGGTACACTGTAGCAGGGACAGTATTTTGGTTGAACTACTTTTTTTGTGTGTGCTGTATGTCACGTATTTTATGTGAAAATGAGTAATAAAACAGTTCCCTAGCCAATCACAGATTGCAGGGAACACATGAAACATTCAGATTCTTTTTATTGTTAGTGTTCTGTGCTGGGAATATTACTGTTTAAAGTGAATTAGTAATTTATTGACACATTTAAAATATTCTTATAACAAGGTATGGTATTGGTAACTTTGTTGTCAACTCATAAATCGAGCACATTAATTAGCAGATTTAGCTCTTAGGAGTCTAAAAGGATTTCACATGATTTCTGTGGCCATTCCAGTAGCCACAGCGATCTTTGCTTTCGTTGTAGAGATTGCAGTTGCTGTTTGTCCTCAATTAATCCACTAAATATGTGCATCTGAGTAAAGACTTCTTTATTTTCAAATTATGTTTCTACCTAACACTATATCCAGAATCTCTTTTGAGATACCAAAGATTCATTCGA